>NW_015555819.1:1297831-1310329 GCF_001515605.1 Sinocyclocheilus anshuiensis
TCCTTCAGCTCAAAGCAGTCAACGACCTGCAATGGCAAAGAAAGGAACAGCGAGACTGCGACACAAGTGAACACCTGACACCCAGCCTGAACCACCAGGATCTGCCAGCATAATCCTCTCCTTGGCCCACAGCCTCACGGGCCTCAGACAGGAGGTTAATGAACTGAATCTGCAAGTCACAGTTCAACGAGAGAAAGCACAGAACAGATGCAAGGAACCTTACAGAATGGTGCAACAGAAGGAAATCACCAGTCTTCAGGAGGCTCTAACAGCTGCTGGACACCAAGCGCCGCTGGAAAAAGCCATCAGACAGGACTTGGAAAGATAACTGTTTCACACAAAGTCACTGTTAAAAACAGCATATATGGAACTAAATGAGAGAGACACCAGATCTAAGGCCTTAGAAGGCCAGCTGCATGCAGCCAGAGCTGAGGTCCAAACCCTGACTCAGCAATTAAAGAGGAGCTTGACATGGTTCAGAAAGAATTGAAACAGTCCTACCGACTGCGCATGGACTCAAGTAAAAGACACCCTGCTGCATGTCACACAGCCAGCAGTGCAAACTCCCTCACCCCTGTACACAGATACAAAGGGGGGAGCCAAAGCGTTCTGCTTGACCCTTCACAAGTCAGCTTCCTCTGCAGCTGCAGAAGGAAAAAGTTTAATTCAGGCGAACCGAAACAATGCCTGTGAATGCCACATGCAAGCAGCCCGAGCTGAAATCCAAGTCCTTGCTCACAGCTCACTCAAGGCCGGTGGAGTTAATGATAATGTCTCGAGTCCCATGGAGGAGCTCCGGAAGGATAAAAGGAGGAGTGACGACAGTGAAGGACGAGAGAGGACCAGGCCTGGACTTTATTTTGTGTTTTGGTTCTGTTTGTGTTTATTTTATTATTAAAGTTTTGTTTAAACGTTCACCGGTTCCCGCCTCCTTCTTCCCGATCTAAGAACTTTGTTACATCTATTTTTTAGCTAATCCACTGAAAACAAGACTGGTGCGCTTACATTTGCGTTTCCTCGTGTTTTCCCTAACCCTAACTGCATTTTTTACAATTTTATAATGTTCTCTGATGTCCACAAAATTAGCAATTTTATAAAATTTTTACATCAAACACATAATTTAATGGCAATAGGCTGTTTTCTTTCCTGTTTTAACCCTCTCGTCAGAATAGTCTGTTTTCATAGGTGGGGCACATTCAGGACTCAAAAGTAAATGCCCACTACTATGATTAGCTAACGGTTTTGCATATTAAAATATTAAATGGGTGCAGCTGTGACATACATTCTATTTCTGACATAATCCAAGCGCTCGTGCTGCTTCTGATGAGAAATGGATTAATGACATGACGCAACAATGCTTGCACCCAATGTAGATATGGTGTTAGGATCACAACGAAGGCAATTCAAAAACTGTTTTTTTTTTTTTTTTTTTTTTACAACTTACACTTCACAGCGTCTTGTAGGCCTCAGAGGCATCTGTATGGTTTTGGTAATGGAGTAATCCTTTGTTAGCATCTCTTTAGTATTTCCTCTCATTCTACATGCACAAATCAGTGGGCGGAGCTAAAGAGGCAATAATGTAGAAGTAGGCATTGATCTTCTTCTGCAGAGGTGGTCTTTAGTTGTACTATGATATTATAATGTAACAAATTCCAAAACGACAAAATCATTTGCAGCTTGGTTTCAGTAAAAGCTGTTTGAACTAACAAGAACGTTTGAGTTCTGAGACTTACCGGAGATTTTCATAGTACATAGACCTATTATATATCAAAAGAGCAAGGGAAATTTGATTTCTCTGTTCATGATCCCTTTAAAAAGCGTGGTCGCAGCATTTTAAACCAGTTGAAGGCGTGAGATAGATGAATGAGGGGCACCAATGTACAGAGAGTAAATTGCCAAGCATCAGATGGAGTGTAAAGCACACCGGAACTGGACTGTGGAGCAGTGGAAACCTGTTCTGTGGAGTGACGAATCACACTTCTCTGATTGGCAGTCTGATGGGAAAACCTGGGTCTGGTGGGTACCTGGAGAACATTGCCTGCCTGACTGTAACGTTTGGTGGAGGATGGATAATGACATGGGGCTGTTTTTCTGGGGTTAGGATAGAATGTAGTGAAGGTAAATCTTAATGCATCAGCATACCAAGACATTTTGGACAATGCTATGCTTACAACATTGTAGGAAGAGTTTGGGAAGGCCCTTTTCTATGCCAGCATGATATCTATCCAATCATGACATGAAAACAATTTGATTTTGTTTTGAGCCCTATACAGTGAACAGTGGTGCTGTTGTTTACTTCATGTGGGAGTTATGCAAATCTTCATCATAGTAGCTTACTATGTTAGGAAACTAGGAAATGGTTAGTAGTATGTTAACTAGAATATGGACAAATTAAATGAAGCTTTATTTTCAGTTCTGGTGATGTAGTGAAGCCATTACTCATCGTTACAAGATGAGTTTTGTAACGCTCGATCTGTTCAGCCATGTGAAGCAGAGGCGGAGCATTAACACTGTTCACATAAAAGAAACATTTAACTCTGGTGACACCTTGAGCAAGAGCTCACACCTCTCACACCAGTGCTCGGTGCAGTTTGACAAGCACCAGCCAGTTTAATGAGGTTGTAGAGAAGTTCGTTGTTGATAAAAGTTGCGGATAAACTCATCAGAATCCATTAAATAACATGGCACGTCTTTCTTTTAAAACTGTATGTAAAGGCACAGCTCTTCTGTTCTTTGTCATTGTTCTGGTAAGACGCCTTCTTTATTTAGAATGAATTAATTAGTATGATGACTGACTACGTTTACATGGACATCAGTAATCTAATTATTTACCTTATTCTGAATAAGACAATATTATGATTAAGGTGTTTACATGATTTGCTTTTAGAATATCCCTTTCATATTCCCGTTTTACATGTTATAGTACATAGATCGATTAATGGCACATGTCATTACATCACCACGCGAGGCCATCCGACGTCCCCTCCAGAATTTCACGTATGAACATATAGTTCGCCTTCATTATGATGCCATATACAGTTTTGGGTGTTTCATTTTTAATTTACTGAAAGCTTCAAGTGCTGTTAATTATTTGTCATGCTATACATGCAAACAGACGACGGTGTTGTTGAAGCCATTCTTTTGTTTGCCGTCAGACGGTTGATCACTGCCATGTGTATCCTGTCGCAAAAGTCCTACACGATGGTAATAATGTGATTAAGGTGTGTACATGTCTTTACTGCACTTCAATAATGCGACTAAAATAGGAATACTCCACGTCTTAATTCGATTAGTGTTTACTTCGATTATGACTTTAGCCGGATTAAGGTAATCAAAAATCTCTGTTTACATGGTAGATTCTTAATCAGAGTATTGTCTTAATCGTATTACAATCGGAGTATTGTTGTCCATGTAAACGTACTCGATGTATCCAAAGCCCAAATTATTCTGTTGAATGTATTCTGTAGTATTTTAACTGTAAAGCTGTTTTAATAATCACTGTAGGATTTATGATGAGTAAACGTACTGAATGATGGTTTAGATCAGTGGTTTTCAATCCTGGTCCTGGGGACCCACCACTTTGCACATTTCATGCACATTCCATGCCCAAGTGTGAACTATCTATTTTATATAAACCAGTGGCTTTCAATCCTGGTACTGGGGACCCACTGCTCTGCATATTTTGTATGTCTCTCTTATTTAACACACCTGATTCAGATCCATTAGCTGAAAGCTTCATGAACTCAGCTGAGAGTGTGTCAGATAAGGGAGACACAAAATATGCAGAGCAGTGGGTCCCCAGTACCAAGATTGAAAGCCGCTGGTTTATAAAAAACTAAATAGTTCACACTTGTTACTCTTGTGTTTTTAAAGTGTAGTCTGCAAAGATGAGGTTATATTCAGTTGGTTTATGGCCATGTGGCATATGATAGTTCAACTAAGCATGTAGCAGTTCAATATTTTTATTATATATGTAATATATATATGCTATATACTGCCCAACTCAATCCGAGCAGCTGAGTCCTTAGCCATCTTCAAGAAACGACTAAAAACACATCTGTTCCACCTTTATTTGACCCGCTAACTCTAGCACTTTCTATTCTATTTTAATTCTACTTTATCTACATTTCTCTTCTTTTTTTTATTTACATTTTTTAAAAATATTTTTCTATTCTATTTTTTTCTATTCTATCTACTTGTTTTTCTTTGTGTGTGTGTGTGTGTGTGTGTGTATGTGTATGTTACTGCATTAGGCTATCCGAGACTTGTCATTTGCACTTACATATTGTTGCTCTTTTGTTAGTTTTGACTGCTTTTATTGTCCTCATTTGTAAGTCGCTTTGGATAAAAGCATCTGCTAAATGACTAAATGTAAATGTAAATGTAAATATGTGCACACACACACATATATATATATATATATATATAGCCAAATGCATTACTGTCAAAACGTATGTAATTTACCTCTTATTACGAGTTTTATACAGTGGTTGATTGCAATGAAAATTGTAAAACGAGTTATTACTGCATTTAATAACCAAACACTAAAAATAGCCTTTATTTTAAACAACAACAACAACCATTTCTTGTGTATATATAAATATCGGCTATTGGTGTTTTTATCATTGCATTTAATAAAATAAATAGAATAAAAGAACAGTGACTTAATTTGTGTGTGTGTGTGTCTGAACTTAAAGACAGTTCAAGCACTCACATTTACATGAAACGTCTGCCTATTGTCACGATCTGCACAGGGACATGAAAGTTGTGGATCCAAATGCAGATTTATTAGGGTAATCCAAAGCCGCAGTCTATTAGCAGGCATAAAGTCAATACACAGGACAGTCTGTCCAAAAAATACAAGAAGGCAGAGAACTTAGATAAAACCGGATAAACAGGAAACAAGACAAGGAACCAAACCATGGCTGAGGAACCAGAATATGAGCCCTAAGAACAGCAATGTGACATTTACGAGACTAAGCAATGAATGAGTGAAAAAAAAAACAGGCTTTAAATAGGGTGAGACTGATGAGGTAACAAGACACAGGTGAATGCAATCAATGATCAAGAGTTCAGGCAACGGATTATGGGGAATGTAATTTTGAGGGAGTGACAACATATATTATGATAATACGTGACAAATATACTTACATGCCAATGGCTTTCGACACATTGAATGAATGAATGATGCATTTATATATTTATATATATTTATACATTGTGACGGAACATGCTACACAAAGTACTTACGAAGACGGAATAACAAGGAGAATAGTCTTTAATCCAAATAACGTAGGGAAATACAGAAAAACAGCTTAGCAACACTTCCAAACACAACATGACTATGGACAGGACAATAAACACAGGAAACCTGGGACTATAAATACTAAACCAAATGAGTACTGATTGCAGTTTTTTTTCAACTGCTTACGCCGAGTTCACACTGCACGATTTTCAAAGTCGTCGGGTCACCGTGGTTTTCACACTGCACGACTATCTGAGGTAGCAGTCAGTCGCTGCTGTGTTCACATTGCACGATGGATCGGCGACAGGAGGTTACACACTGCGTGACTTTACAATAGGAAGAATCGCCAACAACTCTGTCTGGTCCGCAAACTACGTTTCACAACAAAACACACGCGAGAAGTGATAAGGAATTAACGCGAGAACCCGCGCACGTCAGACCGGAGTTCTCGAGCAAGACTGGAATTATTAAATATTTATATAGCCCGCAAATTGTCTGTGAGCTGATTTCCAGCTACAAGGAGAAAAAGAAAAACAGATTAACGTGAACGAGCACCGATTTGCCTCTGATTTTGGGCGTTTGTCAGCGATTTCGCAAAACCTGTCGGCGAGTGAAAAATCGGGCTAAAATCGTGCAGTGTGAACTCGGCATTACACACAAAATCTTTACTCTTTCACACAATTTCTGAAACCTGACACTCAAACACCAGAACCACACACCAAATCTGTAAAACCATATACTAATTATCTGCTTTTGACTACACACACTTAACACACTTCTCTATGTAACACACAAAATTTCTAAGAGGAATTAATATAATGGCCAAGGTGTTTACAAAAGTTTGCCGTTGAGATGTGTTTGAGATATTTAGAATGCAGTGGACGGCGCTAAGTGAGCGTGAGCTGAGGGGCTTGCAGAAACCAGCAGAGGCAGGGCTGAGGAACTGACTGGTTTTTTTGGAGAGGAGGCGAGAGAGGGAGGCTGGGTTGGAACACTGGAGAGCAGGAGTTAGGAGGAGCCATAGGAGACACTGGAGACATACTGTAGGAGACTCAGGGCTGGGCGGAACCAGCATTAGAGGGTTTTGGCTAGATAGTCCAATAAATTACCAGCGGCGGGCGTGTGGGCAAGGCTTCCATTCATGCCCTCAAACTCCACTAGTACTCCCTTGGCAACGGGCATAGTTGACGACTCACGAACCTGGTCAGACAGTAAATTGGGCTCAGGCTCCGGGGCTACTTCGCCTAGCTGGGTGTTGGCTGACTGGGCGCTGGGTTAGGTGTAGATGTTCTGGCAGGCTCCGCGAGGCCAATGGTGAATGGCGAGTTGTTGTTCACCAGCACCCACTCCACACATGCGGTGAAATCCTCCCAAGGACAGCGGTCTGGATAGTGTGTCAGGTTTGCCAGTTTGATAAAGTCCCTGGTGTGGATTTCCAGGGAGCGGTCCCTCTGCTCCAGGCACAATAACCGGACTGCAGGAAGGTCCATGGTGACAGAGGGAATAAACAAACAAAAGAAAACGCCACAAAATAAAACAAGACAACAGGTGGACAGAATTAACTAATTAGAACACAGGAAAACTAGGTCAAACGAAAAACACAGAGACCATATGTTTTATATATATATACTGTATAGTTCACCAAGTTATGTATTATCTATGCTAATTGGTTCTAGTTTCAATAGTTGGTAACGCTTTAGATTACAGCCCGCAATTTACAGCATAAGTAAACACAATTTACAGCGTAACTTTTTTGTAATTATAGTGTACCTATTCAGTACCTCCGTGTAAAAAGAAAACGCCACAAAATAAAACACTGTATGATCTCCTGTCTTCTGTAACGGAACGTGCTACACAGAGTACTTATGAAGCCAGAATAATAAGGAGAATAGCCTTTAATCCAAATAATGTAGGGAAATACAGAAAAACAGCTTAGTAACATTTCCAAACACAACATTAAGACAGAACAATGAACACAAGAAACATGGGACTATAAGTACTAAACCAAATGAGGACTAATTAATAGACAACAGGTGGACAGAATTAACTAATTAGAACACAGGAAAACTAGGTCAAACGAAAAACACAGAGACCATATGTTTTATATATATATACTGTATAGTTCACCAAGTTATGTATTATCTATGCTAATTGGTTCTAGTTTCAATAGTTGGTAACGCTTTAGATTACAGCCCGCAATTTACAGCATAAGTAAACACAATTTACAGCGTAACTTTTTTGTAATTATAGTGTACCTATTCAGTACCTCCGTGTAGGTATAAGGGAATAATATGCGACGTTTGGGGAATAAATGGGTAACGACCTGTAAAATTACAAATCATTTATACTATAAGTATTTTGAAACTAAGTGGTACCTATTCTAATATTACATGGTATGATCTACTATGCTAAACAACAATCTTATGTTTGGGAGTGATTTAGCAAGACGATATACTTTTTATAATTTTACATTGGTACTTTATTATAGGCCTAGGTATTTTTTAACCATGGGGTACATATTCTATTGTTATAGGATATATGACGGAAATTACTGAACAACAAAACTGGACATCTAGTGAAATGAGTTAATGAGTTTCTGCTATGATTTATCATTCACTATACTTACCTTATAAAAGTGTATTCATCGATCTCAGCTGAGTCACACCAGCAACTTCCCAACACCACTATCACCAAATAACTTTGCATGATATACCATCAAGGTTCAATGCAGCTTAAAATAAGCTTACCTCTTTCCAGCTGTTCGCAGAAAAAATACAACATGATACAACACTTGTATTTCAGTGGATGTATACTGTGATGTTTTTATAGCAAAAAAAAAAAAAAGGAGAGGGTTTAATTTGGTCATCAAAAAATTAAATTAAAACTAGTGCAAGATTTTTCTCTGGAATTACTGTGCAAATATACACTTGTTCTGTGTTTAAGTCCAACTTGTTCCTCCCTTGTTCCAGGTAGTTACAGGGTAAATACAACATTTGCGGATTGTAAATTAGTGGTGCTTGTTACCTCCTTGTTCCATGTAGTTACAGGGTAAATACAACATTTGCGGATTGTAAATTAGTGGTGCTTGTTACCTCCTTGTTCCATGTAGTTACAGGGTAAATACAACACTTGTGGGCTGTAAATTAAAGTAGTGCTTGTTACCTCCATGTTCCATGTAGTTGCAGGGTAAATACAACATTTGCAGACTGTAAATTAAAGTGGTGTTTGTTCCCCCCTTGTCCCATGTAGTTACAGTGTAAATACAACAGTTGCGAGCTGCAAATTAAAGTGGTGCGTGTTACCTCCTTGTTCCACGTAGTTACAGGGTAAATACAACATTTGCGGACTGTAAATTAAAGTGGTGCTTGTTCCCCCCTTATTCCATGTAGTTACTGGATAAATACAACATTTGCTGACTGTAAATTAAAGTGGTGCTTGTTACCTCCTTGTTCCATGTAGTTACAGGGTAAATACAACATTTGCGGACTGTAAATTAAAGTGGTGCTTGTTCTCCCTTTATTCCACTAGAGGGTAAGTGACTGCAACAAATTGCTCTTAAACGATTGTTGTTTATACAGTAGGTTATACACACATGCATTATATACCAGGTAATATAACAATAAACATGGTGGTCTGTTTTATTTAATTCAAATATTGTTGGAAATTTACTATAGGCCTACTGCTGGGTTAAATGAACCCAAAATGGGTTTTAAATTAAAATCACACACAATATGACAACAGTAACAACACGGGCAACATAATAAAAGATGAAAATGTATTACACCAGTTCAGAAAAAAGCAAAGCAACTCCATACTTATACAACTTATACAGTTAAATCAAATTCTTTTGAAAAGCTTAATATTGAATAACTTGTTTAAGAACAAATTTAAGATTTTGTTCAATTTGTTCATGTTTTTCATCCACTGACGAATAAGTTAAACTATTATGGCCAATAAACACACAGCCTGTAATAAACACTGAAAGTCAAGACTAAACTGTGTCAAGACTAAACTGGAGTTTACCGTTTTGATCCACGTCCTCAAGCACCATTTTGACTTGTTCAGTTCCCGGCTTTACCGCTCATCAGTCACCACTCAATGTTGTGAGAACATACTCGGACAAAACCCTTCAGTTTAAAAAAAAAAAGACATTCCAGTCAAGTTCACAAATCTCTCTCCTCTTCACTTCGATTAGTTTTTTAATATGTGAAGGCTATTAAAAAGTACACAGTGTATATTTTTGCTAAATCGCTTGCAAATATAAGATTGTTGTTAGGTCATACATACCACGTAATATTAGAATAGGTACCCCATAGTTTCAAAATACTCGCAGTATAAATGATTTGTCATTTTACAGGTTATAACCCCTTGATTTCCCAAACGTAGCATATTATTCCCTTATACCTACACAGGGGTACTGAATAGGTACACTATAATTACAAAAAAGTTACGCTGTAAATTCTGTTTACTTACGCAGTACATTGCAGGGCTGTAATCTAAAGCGTTACCCATTAGTTTAACTTGGTAACATGTTAAATTGCTTATCCATGGGCATTATGTTATCAGGAGTGTGCACATGAACATTATCAATAACTCTATAACAAAGAAACTAGTGGTAACCTGCAACATGACTTCAGAAGGTTAAATAAGACCGCAGTTCAATGCAAACATTATTAAATGGCTTAACACTTGAATATTGTACCAATTACTATAGTTTAATATTATTCCTTGTTAAATCTTGTTAAAACATGGAGAAAAACAACACCAGAACAAACCTGTCAGCACTTTTTCCCTATGCGGCAATTCTAACATCAGAAGAGTGCATGTGCAGCTACCTGGCTGTGAAGTGTAAATATTACTTGAATTTTTTTTTTTTTTTTTTTTTTTTTGCATCGGGTGATTAATGACAAAATGCATCAAGTTTAACTAAGAGAACCTATGCTGTGTTAGAGTTTCTTAAGTATTGGAGTTTCTTAAGTATTTTTACCTGAATGCTAAAGTTCAACAAATTTACCTTAACTGTGGGAGGCCCCACAGATTTTAGCTCACTAAAATAAACCTGTAAATATTTTCCCTCTAAGACCACATTTACACAACTAATGAGTCCTATGGTTCAGCCTTGCAATACTATTGGATTTTTTTTTTTTTTTTTTTTTTTTTTTTTTTTTTTATTAAAAAAAAAAAAAAAAGTAAACTTTCCCTGAAGCTCACATCTTGTTTTACTGATCTGGATAAATCAACATTCAAGTAAAATGCTTAAAATATTGTATTCTATGATTAGTAATATGTCTAGATCATGCAGATATGAAGGTAATGTGGAATGCTTCGATCATATTAGATTTTGAGCTTACTGGGTGAAATGAGTAGCAAAACTTGCCTGTGCACCTTGCACATTACATGGATAATGTTTTTGATCATTCACACATTTTATTTGTTTACAAGTTTGTCTTGTTTGTTACCATTTTGAGTTTTAATAAGTTATTTATTTATTTATTTGGAATAAAAAAATATTTCTTTAAGAATTTGAAAGTATTTGTGGAGCAATATTTGAACTCACCTGTATCTTATCATTGGTAAAATATAGTTAACTGGTCATGGCTTTGCTTGTTTGCCCAAATATCTGCTTGAGGGACAGGTGATAATGTTCTGGAATGTGGCGATTAGTATAAGTAGAGGTCACTATAATCTAGACAGACAGTACTGTGTAAATTCTGTGGAATGGGTGAATTCTGTGGAATAGGTAAATTAATTAAAGCATGTATATATGACTGGAATTGATTTGCATAGATATTGTTTATCCTGGAAAATAATCAGTGTTTTTTTTTTTAATGCCACCAGCCAGGAAAGGCTACACCAGCACGCTTTCCAGCAAGTGTGATGTGCACCTCTGCTTCTCGAAGGACAAGAACTGCCTTGTTCATAACTGAACACAGAGAATGATGAACAGAGATAAACATAAATTTGGAAGCCCCCCCCCCCTTGAGTTTCTGTCAGCAAATTTAACAGGCTCTGTTTTTGTGACAAGGAATTTGGTGATGTTATTAGACAACTCATTTGATATTTCTCCTGGGATATTGGAGCAGAGCATGTCAGTATTCTAAAGCTGAAAGGGATCTTAGTTTCCATCTAAACACTTTAAAGGGGTCATATGATGTGATTTCAAGTTTTCCTTTCTCTTTGGAGTGTTACAAGCTGTTCGTGAATAGATAAGATCCCTGAAGTTGCAAAGACTAAAGTCTCAAAACCAAAGAGATATTCTTTATCAAAGTTAAGACTCTGCCACGCCCCCCTAAAACGGCTCGTTCTAACACGCCCCCACATATCTACCTCACTATGTGGAAATACGAAAGCCCAGCGACCCACAAGATTCTGAACATCCCCTCGTTACAATGGCCTGTCAGAAGCGTCCAGCAAGATCAAGGCCACACGTTTGCCACCCCACCGACTGTGGGATTGCGCAATAGACTTACTTCCTAACGCCATGCCACCCAAGAGTAAGGTTTCCCCGCTATCCAGAATTGAAAGCCAGGCCATGGAGGAATACATCGAGGAAGCCCTGAGCTCAGGTTTCATCCGTCCTTCCACATCACCAGCCGCCGCAGGGTTTTTCTTCGTCGAAAAGAAGGATGGAGGATTAAGACCCTGCATTGATTACAGAGGACTCAACAACATAACAGTTAAATTTCGCTATTCACTCCCATTAGTTCCATCCGCCCTTGAACAACTCCGTGAAGCCACCATTTACACCAAGCTTGACCTAAGAAGTGCTTAATGTGTCTGCATTCAAGCATTTCAGTGGGCTTAAACAGATCACCCTTTACAGCAGATTTAGTTCACAAACAACTGACCGCTTTGACCTAAATATGATTTTCAGTTACAATAATTAATCCTAAAATTCGACATTAGTAACGTACTTTTAACAGCATCAGACGCGTGTGCTGACACGATCTCCCGGTTCTTACTTGTGAATTCAGTTCACTGGAGACTCGCACTAAACGGATCATTTAAATCAGTGAGTTATCGACTCGTGAACAGCTGCAATCGGATCATTCCAATTCGTGAATGAATCGTTTGGTGCGATTTGCGAACCGATTTAACGGGTTAATTGAAAAGAAACCGTTCGTTCATGAATCAGACACCGCTTCTGCGTCTTGGAGCACGTGATATATTATAAGGAGTAACGATAAGTTTTATGAAATGTAGTGAAGTAAAAAGTACGATCTTATGCTTTGCGATGTAGTGAAGTAAAAGTA
>NW_015555819.1:1310353-1326093 GCF_001515605.1 Sinocyclocheilus anshuiensis
AAGGTTAATTGAAAAGAATCAGTTCGTTCTTGAATCAGACACCGCTTCTGCGTCTCGGAGCACGTGATATATTATAAGGAGTAACGATAAGTTTTATGAAATGTAGTGAAGTAAAAAGTACGATCTTATGCTTTGGAATGTAGTGAAGTAAAAGTTTCCATTACCCTTCAAATTGCGCAAATTAAAATTGAAAATTGAAAATACGCCTAATGGAAACGCGTCAATTTCGCAAAAACTCCCATATATCGCAAAAAAGTTTTTACGCTCGCATGAGGTGAATTTTCAGGCAATTCGAAAAAGGAATATTTTGCAAAACTGCAATGGAAATGTTTTTTTTCGCATTTACATGGCGTATGTAAAAAGTCATATGATCATTCTTCAATGTATTATAGCCTCCAAGAACCACTTCATACTTGGCCGCTTTCCAGTATAAGGGGCTTTCCCTACCATTAATGCGTAGACAATTTACGCGAGAGACAAAAGGTTAAGTTTTAGTCGCATAACATTGGTTAAAGGAAACACCGTCATTTCGCAATACTTTTTTATCGACATTTATAAAATATCGCCAAAGTTTTGCGCAAATCTGTAATGGAAACGCGTCTAATGACAGTGTTGCGGGAGAAGGGAAATAAGAGTTATGCCTTAAGATAACTACACTTGTGGTAGTCCCGAGTGAAATGCATTATGGGTAATGTAGTTTGAAGAAATGTGTTTATGTTATGCATGCTCTCAATGTACTGTGTAGTGAGTAGTACATTCCTCTACAATGTACTACTGTAGAGGAAGAATGTTTATATTCTTATTTTATTTCAGTTCCTTCATGTCAGTCCACTGAGGAGTTTTGAGCACTGTAACCCTGACAACTTTTATCTGCACGAGAGAGTAAAATGGCATGCATCGGCTTACTTTGTTCATCTCATCACTGCACAAACATGAATTAATGAGCTGTTACACTGCCACTGGGACTGATAAAGTGGAGAAAGTAACAACAGTTATCAAATTACTTAAATTAATGATATTTGCTCAGGTGGGTGCTGGGGTCTTATCTATCGGATTGCAACGTATATCCATTTGTTAATTAACATTACACATAATGTGCTTCTAATTAGAGATAAGCCAGTCAGCGTGGTAGCCCATGCACACATAGTCATATGCCACTATTTTTAAGCCGGACAACATGGTAGCCAAGGCTCACATAGTCATAGGCCACTATTGTTAAGCCGGTCGGCTTGGTAGCCCAGGCACACATAGCCATAGGCCATTAGGTTTAAGCCGATCGGCGAGGTAGCTCAGGCACACATAGATAGTAATACATGCAGTTCACATGGCTCTTCGGAGGTGCAGCAGTACATATGTCTTGGCGATAGATCTGCTTTTTGGGGGGTGTTTTGTTCTTGTTTTTGGCTTGGATTGTCCATTCTATGTCCCCTGCTTTGTGGGGGTTATTCCATATATGTTATATGTGCAGCAGCAGTATTTCTTACATGCTCACAGCAGCATGTTGTGGATGTATTGGCAGTAGCAAGTCTCAGTACTTGCTCTGCCACAGCAGAAGCAGCAGGAGCAACGTAGCAGATCTATTCCGCCAAGCAAAACACATTAACATTGACATGTACATTACCATACGAATCCCTCCGAGAGTTGTCATGGCAGAACTAAGGAAAAGGTTGAGAATAGTACTGTGACACCTGTGTCACAAGGTTTCGAATTGCTTTCTAAGGCCATTAGTGCTGAATTAGAGTCAGGTGACTGGCCACTGTCCGTTGATAAAGTTCTGATTTCTGCTTAACAGAAAAAGACCCTTCTCTGTTGCTCTGCAGAAATGTGGCAGTAATTCCAAAGAGATTTAGAATAAACCTATTGGTTATTTTTGGGACAATAAAAGTCTTAAAGATAAAGTGGACCCCAACGAGGTCTGATGGTTTAGGTTGGGATGTTTTGTTCCAACTGGTAGTGTTTACGCAAACAAGTTGTGTGGCAAATAATAATGTTGCTGGGCATTTGGGCATAACCAAAACTTATCAATGGACCTTGCGTTATTTCTTCTGGCCTGGTACAAAATCAGATGTAGCTCAGTATTGTCGCTTGTTTCACATGTCAGGTCGTGGGAAAGCTAATTCGACTATTCCTCCTGCTCCGCTTATACCTATTCCTGTCATGGACGAGCCTTTCGCATGAGTAATTTTGGACTGTGTTGGACCATTACCACGAACAAACTCAGGACATATGTATCTGACCCCATTTATGTGCACAGCTACACGCTATACAGAGGCAATATCGCTACATTCGTTGAAAGCGAAGGCAGTAGTGAAAGCTCTAATTATGTTCTTTTCTACCTTTGGTTTTCCGAAGGTGATTCAAACCGGTCAGGGCACTAATTGTATGTCTCGACTGTTTAAACAGGTGCTGTCTCAACTGAAAATCAAGCATGTTACATCTAGTGCTTACTGTCCTGAGTCCCAAGGTGCTTTGGAAAGGTTCCATCAAACCTCGAAGTCCATGCTAAGACTGGGATGGGAAGTTGCCTTTATTACTGTTTTCCGTCCATGAGTCCATTCAGGAGTCACTGGGGTTCAGCACAGCAGAGCTAGTTTTCAGACAGACCATGAGAAGCCCTCTCAAAAGGTATTATGTTTGGGTATAAAAGGAGCATCTCAGTCTTTGCAAGCAAAGCTAGATCATGGCTCATCATATTGTGCCTAATTTCACGAGAGAAGTGTCAAACAAATCAAAAATCACATTTCACAATGCAAAATTGCAAAGAATTTCTTTCACCCAGTATCACACATAATATTGTGAAAAGATTCAGGGAATCCAGAGAAATCACAGTATATGTAGGACAAGGCGGGAAACCTCAGTTGAATGTGCTCTGAGCCCTCAGATGGCATTGCATAAGAAACCGTCATGCTGTGGTGTTAAGTATAGCCACATGGGCTCAGGAGTACTTCAGAAAACCACTTCAGTCATTTACCACAGTCTGCTGCTGCATCAAGAAATGTAACTTGAATATCTGTTACTCTAGGAGAAAGTTATACATCAATTATATGCAGTGGTGCTACTGGGTTCTCTGGGCCAGAGCTCATCTCAGATAGTCAAAAAGACTCTCAGATGAGTCCACATTTCAACTTGTTTCTGGGAAAAAATGGATTTCGAGTTCTCAGTCCCACAGACCAAAGGGACCATCCAGACTTTCATTAGCGACAGAAGCAAAAGCAAACGTCTGTCATGGTATGGGGGTGCAGCAGAGCATATGTGCGAAGTTACAGTTGACATGGAGGCATATATTGGGATTGTACAGAGATACAGGTGCATCTCAATAAATTAGAATGTCGTGGAAAAGTTCATTTATTTCAGTAATTCAACTCAAATTGTGAAACTCGTGTATTAAATAAATTCAATGCACACAGACTGAGTTTCACAATTTGAGTTGAATTACTGAAATAAATGAACTTTTACATGACATTCTAATTTATTGAGATGCACCTGTATATACTGCCCAAGATGATGTCTTTCATGGGAAGTCTATGGTTATTAGATCAAGACAATGCCAGCTCTCATTCTGCATGTGCTACAACAGCGTGGTTTCGTAGAGACAGAGTGAATGTGTTAGACTGGCCTACCTGCAGTCCAGATCTGTCTCCAGTTGAAAATGTGTGACCAGTCATGAAAAGGAGAATCAGACAATGAGGATCACAGACTGCTGAGTTTCTGAAGTCTTGTATCAAGCGGAACTTGTCACAGATTCTTGATTTTATTGCATTTTACAAAATGTCCCAACTTCTCTGGAATTGGGGTTGTATATGGTTCGAACTCCTGACTGATGGAGGAAAACACGTGTGTGCCACGTAAATATGTTGAAGCTGTTTGTAAGTCGGGAAGAGGATTCAGAGTCAAAAAGCTGTTATCACCCCTGTAGGTTCTGTCGTGGTTACTTCTGATGGCGCTCCAGATCAAGATGGGCTAAGCTTGCAGATTCCTCTAGCCTCAAGTGGCAGATTAAATAATTCCAAGGTTTTGGAGGATTTAAATTCACATTTGTTGCACTTGTCCGATCAGTGAACTGATATGATAGAGTTAATTAACTCTTTCTCAGGTTTGTTTTCAGATGTCCCGCCCCAAAATCAAGTGCTATTACATGATATTGACGCCGATGCCCATCTGCCAATTAAGCAGAGTGCTTATAGAGAGTGAACCCCTCCAAACATAAAGTTATAGAAGAGGAGGTAAAGTATTTAGGGGAGAATGGACTCGCAGTCCCGAGCATGGATTATAGGAAAGTTTTGTAGAAATGTCTCAGATGTTGTGCTGCCTCTAACAAATATGCTTTGTGAGATTGTGAGTGGAATGATGAATGCCAGTCCACCGTTGACTCTGTTAAAACTCTACTGTGTAGTGCTCCAGTTCTAGCTGCTCCAAATTATTCATGCTCATTTAAACTAGACAAGCTCATTTAAACAAGCAAGTGCTATAGGCGTGGGTGTTGTCCTTCTGCAAGATGATGAAGATGGTGTTGAGCATTCTTTTGGGTATTTTTCCCAAAAATTCCTAAAACATCAGTTAAGTTACTAGCACCATTGAGAAGGAAACACTAGCATTGCTGCAGGCCTTACAACATACTGAGGTTTGTATCAGCTCTAGTTCTCTTCCCATGGTCATATTCACTAGAGCTCATTTGTGGAAGTCATTGTTGGTGTGACCGTGAATGGGTTGAGATCTCCTGGTTTCCTCCTCTGGTCTACAGTCAAACTTGTATCAATCAAATGTTGTCCTAATTAAAATTTAGAGCTCATATTTGTTGATGTTAAAGCACTGCCTTTTTTATTTTGTGATTTTTTTTAGGGAGTTTGATAAGTTTTGTTATATTTTTATTTTATTATCCGATTAGGTTATTTAATTTATTTTTCTTTTATAGTTTCCTTTTGTTTGTTATTACTTCCTTTTATTTGTTATTGTTATTGTTACTTTTCATGTTATCGCACAATCTCTAATAAATGTAACAGTTTTCTTTGCCTAATCTGTGTGATTGTTTGATCCTCAACCAGAGTGATTTATCTGGGATTCCACCACCACAACCTCATCCTTATTGTACCCTTTTAGTGCAATTATTCCGTAGATACGGAGCTTAATAGTCATTTTTGTGACCTAGATTTGAGTATCTTTGAAATGTCTTTAAAATTGTTTAATAATGCACTTCGCTTCTCTCCTCAGGGGTTGAATGCACAGACTCATACAGGTCAGTACTAACATTTACAATCACATCCTGAGTAAGAAACATCAGAGTCCGACCAGTTAAAATAGTTATATCCTGTAACATATGCTATTCTTTTATTAATAATATATTGTATAATGTAATATATAATAGTATAATATAAAACTTAATTATATGAACTGATTCATATTAACTATGCACATTACTAATTAATATAACTAATATAATGTAACTAATATGTATTAGTACTTATAAAGCACATAGTAATGCCTTATTCTGCATGATCATATTTTAGATCCCTTGCTAATATAATTTTATAATGATAATTGTCTATTGTCTTAAAGATAACATTAATATAGACTGACATTGTAATTGGGAAAATTTAATTTATGCTGTTTACAGTTCATATCAGTTTCACTGTATGTGTCAACTAATGTCAACTAATTACTTACAAATTACAAGTTACTTAAATTATGTTTATGTTTCTTCATACATCAAAATATCCCAGCAGCCCCTGCCATTACAAGCTCTCGATCTCAAATAAGTGAGTATTTTTATTCATGGACAACTGAGTAAATGTGTTAATAGGAAAATAATATGCGTTTTTATTCATTTTATTGTTAATGTATGTATTTATGTTGGGGAATAATGTGATAGGAAATAGTAATAGAAAATAGGAAATAGTAATAAGACAAAATCATATTCATACAGTTTACAGCAATTTCATGTATTTCAATAACCATTCTGGCAGTATAAATTTTATTGTATGCAAAAACAAAAACAAAACAAAACAAAAATTTAATTGTGCATCTAAATATTCCAGCAGCCACTGCCACTACAAGCGCTCCTTTAAATGAGTCTCAAACATCAGCTCCTACAAGTGAGTATTTTGTTCATGGACAATTGTGTAAATGTGTTAATAGGATAAATTCTATCTCTATTTTATTCATATTTATCATAAATGTGGTATGTTGTAATAATAATTGTGATTATTTCATGTCAAATTTTAAGTATCAAACATCAGTGTCTACCAGTTAAAACTGTATGTTGAAAAACAGTAAACAGTAACACAAAACTCTATTCATACAGTTTACAGCAATTTCTTGTATTTTAAAAACCAGTCTTGCAATATAAAATTAGATTTTATCAACAACAACAACAAGACTATTTATTTGTTTGTTTGTTGTTTTGTTTCTCTGTAAATCTAAATGTCCAAGCAGCTTCTGCAACTACAAGCTCTCCTTCAACTCTCAAACATCAGCTCCTACAAGTGAGTATTTTTATTAATTGACAATTGAGTAAAAGTGTTAATACGAAAATTATATCTCTATTTTGTTCATATTTATCGTTAATGTGGTATATTGTAATAATAATTGTGCTTATTTCATGTCAAATCCCAAGTATCAAACATCAGCATCTACCTGCTAAAATTTTGGTTGGGAAATAACATAATAGGAAATAGTAATAGAAAGTAGTTTACTGTAATCTCATGTACTTTAATAATTATCACAGTATAAATTTTATTGCATTGCAAAAAAACAAAAAAAACATCTAAATATCCCAGCAGCCCCTGCCACTACAAGCGCTCTTTCAACTGAGTCTCAAACATCAGCTCTTACAAGTGAGTATTTTTATTCATCGACAATTGACTAAATGTGTTAATAGGAAAATTATATCTGTATTTTATTCACATTTATTGTTAATGTGGTATATTGTAATAATAACGTACGTAACCCTCATTCCCTGATGTAGGGAACAGAGATGTTATGTCATGACAACATTAGGGGTCTAACTTGGGAGCCCCAATCACCTCTGAGTTTAAAAGAAAACTCCAGTCAAAATTGGTGAGTGGATTTTGCATGCCGAGCCACTCCCCCACACACATGGGTGGCAGAGGGGCAACAATCCCCCCCACACACTCATAAGGCGACAGCGTGCATCCAGTTATTCAGGTTGAGTTGAGGAGCCAACAATGTGTCCCGGCATTCAGCGAGTGGTTCAGGGTTGCGGCAAGGGGACATAACATCTCCGTTCCCTCCATCAGGGAAAGAGGGTTATTCACGTAACCGAGATGTTCCCTATCTGTTGGTCACTATGAGTTATGTTGTGATTACATTAGGGGTCCTATGGAAAGCGACACAATGACTGAATGCCGTTACAACGCTGCAAATGATGACAAGCCAAGTCAAGTCAAGGCAAATGCCAATGCATAAGTCAAAACCTTTCCAACGCTCCAGCCCAAATTCACCCTTGGTTCTGAGAGGGGCCAAAGGTGAGTACATCGCTGCTGGAGAAAACGATGCTGCTGTTCCGTCCACAAAAAAGTCAGTCAGTCCTGCATATGGAATGGGTCTCTGAGGCAGGTCCTGCCTGGGAGTAGGGATGGAACTACTGCCAGCAAAGACTGTCAAGGAGAAAACACAGGTTTACCACAAGGGAATCCTTACCGTGGAAGAATACACATATGGAATTGCCTGCAGGGAATAACGCCATATGGACACCTAGCCCAGAACAGGGGCTGACTGGGGCTCCAGGCATGCTAATGTCAGTACTGGGCCTGGGGGTGCTGGAGGATGCTCGAGCAGGGTTCGCCATCCGGGGAACTCCACTGAGAGAAGAAATGTGCTCACATCCCCTTGTGAGGGGGAATGGTGCAGCAAGCATGGCACCAAGCCAGTTCTTCCCGCCACTTACCTATTACTCAACACACGGGAAGAAACCGGCTCTACGCAGGGTTGTAAAAAGGTTGTAAAATCTACATCTAAAAAAGGTATTAGGTGTCGCCCAGCCTGCAGCTCTGCAAATGTCTGCCAGAGAGGCGCTGTGCGCTAAAGCCCAGGAGGGGGCAACACTCCAGGTGGAGTGAGCCCTCACCCCCAGGGGGCACGGCCGGCTTCAGGATTGGTACGCCAAGGCAATGGCATCCACTATCCAGTGGGCCAACCTCTGCTTGGAGACAGCCTTCCCCTTCTGCTAACCTCCATAGCAGACAAAGAGCTGTTCAGAGCCTCTGAAGCTCCAGGTACGATCCATGTATATGCACAGGGTGCATACGGGACACAGCAACGCCAAGGCAGTATCTGCCTTCACCAAGGGCAGTGCTTGCTGGTTCACCACTTGGTCCTGGAAGGGAGTAGTGGGAACCTTGGGCACATATCCAGTCCGGGGTCTCAGGACAACGTGAGAGTAGGCCGGCCTGAACACAAGGCACTCTTCGCTCACCAAAAATGCTTGCAGGTCCCCGACCCTCTTGGTGGAGGTGAGCGCGGTCAGGAGCGCAGTCTTAATAGACAGGATCTTAAGCTTGACTGACTCTAGCAGCTCAAAGGGATCCCTCTAGACTGTTGTCCTCCCGCCAGGACAACAGAGAAATGCCAGGAGTGCACAAGAGGTGACCAAGGAAGATTTAACCTTTTGGCACCCCTCAGGAACCTGATGATCAGGTCGTGCTTCCCCAGGGACCGGCCGTCCACTGCATCGTGATGTGCTGTGATAGCAGCAACATACACATTCAAGGTGGAGAGTGGCAGCGTATGCTCCAACCTTTACATTTACATTTAGTCATTTAGCAGACGCTTTTATCCAAAGCGACTTACAAATGAGGACAATGGAAACAATCAAAATCAACAAAAGAGCAATGATATGCAAGTGCTATGACAAGTCTCAGTTAGCCTAACACAGTACACGTAGCAAGGGATTTTTGAATTATATAATAAATAAAAAGAAAACAGATAGAATAGAAAAAGAATAGAGCAAGCTAGTGTTAGAGGTCTTTTTTGCTTTTTGTTAATTGTATAATAAATAAAAAGAAAACAAACTGATAGAATACAAGAAGAATAGAGAAGCTAGTGTTAGTTGTTTTTTTAAAGAATAGAATTAGAGAATGCTAGAGTTAGTGGGTCAAATAAAGATGAAAGAGATGTGTTTTTAGGTGATTCTTGAAGATTGCTAAAGACTCTGATTGCTCAGAGCTGCTTGGATTGAGTTGGGCAGGTCATTCCACCAGGAGGGTACATTTAATGTAAAAGTCAGTGAAAGTGATTTTGTGCCTCTTTGGGACGTTACAATAATGCACTGTTCACTTGCAGAATGCAAGCATCTAGAGGGCACATAAGCCTGAAGTAATGAATTTAAGTAAAGTGGCGCAGAGCCAGTGGTGGTTTTGTAGGCAAACATTAAAGGTGCACTAAGTGGTTTTTGAAAAACACTTTTGAACACAGCATCGGACCAAGTCCAAAAACACACTTGTAGCCAATCCAGCAGTAAGTGGGTGTGTCTTGTAATGATAGCGAGAAGCGAGCACTCAATTTGAGTACACAGGATGGATATTAGCAGATCGACTATAGATAGAGAGAGATGGCAGATAAAAAAGAGGAAAATATCAGAAAAACAAAACATTATAAAGAAGGGTTACGATCAGGCAAGAGGAAGAACCCGTGTAAATATCGGTGCAGCTTTCCAGCGGTGGAGAGAACTCAAAGAGTGGGAAGGGCTCGAATCAGACGCTGAGGTTGCATTGTTTTTTCTTCTTGATAGGTGAGTAACGTTGATTTTGCTTTGTTTCACACAACTTATCCATGTTAGATTTAATTTGAATATGCTTGTGTGTCATCTTCACTCCATGGTTGTGTACGTACATGTGGGGTGGAGATTTCAAAATAGGGGCGAGGTCCTGTTGAGGTATGGCCGTGTTTGTTTTGGTGCTTTCAAATATCAACATCGTTTGGCAAAAATCGCTTAGTGCACCTTTAATGCCTTGAATTTTATGTGAGTAGCTATTGGAAGCCAGTGCAAATTGATGAACAGAAGTGTGACGTGCATTCTTTTCGGCTCATTAAAAATTATTCTGGATTAATTGTAAAGGTTTAATAGAATTGGCTGGAAGACCTGCCAAGAGAGCATTGCAATAGTACAGCCTGGACAGAACAAGAGCTTGAACAAGGAGTTGTGAACCATATTCCGAAAGAAAGGGCCTGATCTTTTTGATATTGAATAAAGCAAATCTGCAAGACCGGGTAGTTTTAGCAATGTGGTCTGAGAAAGTCAGCTGCTCATCAATCATAATGCCAAGGTTTCTGGCTGTTTTTGAAGGAGTAATGGTTGATGTGCCTAACTGAATGGTGAAATTGTGATGAAATGATGGGTTTGATGGAGCCAAAAGCAGTTCTGTCTTGGCAAGATTGAGTTGAAGGTGATGGTCCTTCAAAAGGATCTGGTGGTTAATCATGTCAAAAGCAGCGGACAGATCCAGCAAAATAAGTGTTGAAGATTTGGAATCCGCTCTTGCCAGTCTTAGGGCTTCAAAAACTGAGAGCAAGGCAGTCTCAGTTGAATGTTCACTTCTGAAACCAGGCTGGTTGCTGTCCAGGAGGTTGTTTCTTGCAGGAAAGAAAGGATGACTCTAATCAGGCATCTTTAGGGATCTTCTTGATGAGAAGAACACCAGTCAGCGAACAGACTCCTCTTCAAGGCATAAGCTTGCCTGGTTGAAGGGGCTCTGGCTTGGATGCAGGTGCCATATGATGCCCAGCCACTGAGAAAGAAGGTCCTTTCCTCAGGAGAATTTGCCAGGGAGGGGCTGTTGCGAGGAACATGACATCCAAATACCAGGTCCTGGTGGGCCAGTAAGGCACAACCAGCAAGACCTGTTCCTTGTCCTTCCTGACCTTGCACAGTTTCTGTGTGAGAAGGCTCTCTGGGGGAAACACATACTTGCATAGACCCCGGGGGCCAGCTGTGTGCCAGCACGTCCGTGCCGAGGGGGTCCTCGGTCTGGGAGTAGTACAGCTGTCAGTGGGAGGACTCGTGGGAAGCGACCACCTGTAGATGGAGTCGCCATCCTCCGGGGAAAGTGAGCTGTCATGAGAGCATGTCGGCTGAGCTCCCCTGTAATGTGGACAGCGCGCAGTGACTTGAGCAGTGTCTGACTCCAGAGGAGGAGATGGTGGGTGAGTTGTAACATGCGACGTGATCACCTCCCTGATGGTTGAAGCTTGCTCTTTTCCCAGTTGACCCGAAGTCAACTGGCTGAGGTGCTGGAGCACCAAGTCCTTGTGATCGCACTACTGTTCTCGCAACTGGGCCATGATGAGCCAGTCGTCAAGATAGTTGAGGATCCTGATGCCCACTTCCTCGTAGAGGGACAAGGGTGCCCTCCGTGACTTTGGTAGAGACACAGGGGGACAGGGACAGCCCAAAGGGGAGGACCTTGATTTGCCATGCCCGACCCTCGAAACGCAAACCATAGGAACAGTCTATGTTGAGGAAGAATCGAGACATGAAAGTACTTGTCCTTCAGGTCGACTACTGCAAACCAATCCTGGGATTGCATGCATCTGAGAATGTGCCTCTGCGTCAGCATCTTGAACAGACACTTCTGAAGGGCCCGATTCAAGGCTTGCAGATCCAGGATTGGCCGAAGGCCACTGCTTTTTTGGGGCATGATGAAATAAGGGCTGTAAAACGCCTGCTTCATCTTGGCTGGAGGGACAGGCTCAATTGCGTCTTTCACCAGGAGGGCAGCAATCTCCTCGCACAGGACAGGGGTGTCTCGGACTGTCACCAAAGTCTCGAGAATGTTGCTGAACCTGGGGGTCACCTGGTGAACTGAATCGTAAAGCCGCATCCCTGCTGGACCACTCAGGAGGCATTGCATCCGTGGCTGAAAGTGAGGAAGCTTAGTGGTGCGTCAAACCATGAGCCATATAAACTGGAGGAAGAGGAAACTGCTCTTTTTTTTAAATGTGGCGTTACAGAAAGAAAAAGAAAACAAGGATTCTCTGCCTGGCCCTCCTCCAGGGGGAGGAATGACGCTGACCCCGCCATCTCCTGAGAAAGAGAAGCTCCCTTCATCTCTAGGTTGCTTGTGTCAGGGCCACTTCATCATCTTCCTTGAGGACGTAGCAGCAGCTTGAGACACGGGGGCGCCGCCTTCCTGCATGGAGCTCGATGTGCCAGCTTTGATGTTGTCTCATCACGGGACGGAGCAGGACTGGAGGACGCAGGAGGGAGCCCATGTCAATAAGCAGACTGTGATCCGGCCCTTGATGGAGCAGTGGCAGAAGGAGGATCACGTTGGGGCAAGATGTGCTGGATGGCCTCAGTCAGCTTCTGTAATGCCAAGAACTGCTGGGCAAAGTCCTCATCAGTGTTGCCGAACAGGCCACCCTGGGAGATGGGAGCGTCAAGATAGCGTACTTTGTCAACGTCTCTCATCTCGATCAGGTTGAGCCAGAGATGGTGCTCTTGGGGCACCAAGGTGTACATCGCTTGCCTGAAGGACCGTGCTGTGACTTTCGTCACCCAGAGAGCGAAGTCAGTCGCCGACCGCAGCTCCTGCATCAACCTCGGGTCAGTACTACGCTTGTGCATTTGTTTGAGTGCCTTGGCTTGGTGAACTTGCAAGATCACCATGGCATGCAGGGCAGAAGTGGCCTGGCCCGCACCACTGTTAGCTTTGGCAGCCAGAGCTGCCATCAGCTTACAGGCTATGGATGGGAGGTGCAGACGGCTCATGGCTGCCCGGGCATGCATGGCTGTCAGCTCTGGGTCCGATTTGGCGGAAGCGACAACACCTGATGGAAGGCAGCCCCGCCGAAGATTTATCCTCAGAGGACAGTAGCCCATCCCCCAATGCTGCTATCGACATCTGATCCTCTGGGAGTGCTCCGAATGAAACGCTGGGGCTGCCATGAGACGGGCCAGCAGAATCATCCGGAAGCTGAAACATCTGCGGGCATGAACCATCCACGAACGTGCCTTCAGCGTGCTGTATGCCCAGACATGGAAGACAGCGCTCGTGGCTGTCATCAGAGGACAGGAAATGACCGGAACCAAGAGGACACGGATGGAGCGGCATCTTTAAAAAGACAGGAGCCATCCACGATTTGCTGTTTTAGAGGAAACTGCTCTCTTGTGAAAACTGAAGTGCCCAGGGTAGTCACTGCTCGAATGGGGACATCGCTGTTGCGCCATCTCACCAGTTTAAGAGAAAACGGCAATCAAAATTCGTGAGTAGATTTTGCATGCCGAGCCTCTTCCCCACACACATGGGTATATAAGGCGACATCATGCATCCACTCATTCAGATTTTTGATTTGGAGCCGAGTGTTGTTGTTGTTGCTGCAATACAAAACCTTCATCTTTGATTTTGAGAAGCTTTGCTGTTAAGGTGATTGGGGCTCCCAAGTTAGACCCCTAATGTTGCCACGACATAACTCGTAGTGATCGACAGATAGGGAACTGTGATTATTTCATGTCAAATTCTAAGTATCAAACATCAGCGTCTACTTGGGATGTAATGATATTATCAATATCGTGATAGTCTCGATATTATCGTGGTCACATTACGGTATGAAATGATAAGTCTTCCAGGCATAAAGAGTAGTTTTTATAATATATTTAAACTTCTTATTCTAACAAAAAGGTCTTTAAAGTTGTGTTTTGGGCCATTATGCTTTGGCACAGTATCTGTCAAACGAACTAAAACCGAAAGCACAATATGGCTTAATCCCTTCATCAAGTCTGTTTGCGCTGCGTGTTTCGAAGCAGAGCGCGCATGTCATTCAGGAGATCAACTCGTGATGCGGTGTTTTCCACGCCTCAGAATGGCACCGTTCACAGTGAATGAATACAGTGAACTCATTTATTGCACATGCTGTGAGTTTAGTGCGCATTTCGGAATGCAACAGCCACCAGGTAGGCTTTATTTTCACGGCAGATGATTACAGCATTTCACTAGATTTGTAGTGAGATATGTTTTTGTAAGCATGTTTTCACTGAAGCTGGAGTTTCCTTCAAAATAAAAGCTCTACTTTTACTACTTTTACTGCCGTTTCCGTCAAAATAAAAGCTTAAAAGTGCAGAATGAATTGCTGACAGCTAGCGGGTTAAATGCAGTCCAAATTCAAAATATCTCTTTCAAGTGTAGAAATTAGAAAAAAAATCATTGTAATTTCCCTACTGTAGTGTAAAGCAAAAATAATATACCTATGAAATATTAATTTTAATTTATTTTTCAGTGCAATTGTTTTACAATATATGGCTATTACTGTCATTGTTGCTATAATTATATTCTAATTTGTTTGGCTTCCTAAAACACCAGTGTAAATGTAATTTAGACTGAGACAGTATACCACAAATAAAAAAGAGAGTTGAGTCCCCTTTAAATTTCAGGTACAAGTCAATTCACTGACTTTTTTCTGACTTAAGTTTTCTTAGTTAAAAACATGGGTTGGAGCTCTTAATTTTGAACTCTCATAGTGCATTCGATAGAATAATTTAACTTTAAAATGTACAAAATTTTAAATTCTTCATTTGTCTTTTTTTAAATATTGCAATAAATATTGTGTCATGGACTTCATATCTCAATATTATCGTATCGTGAGATTTTGATATCGTTACATCTCTGGCGTCTACAAATTAAAATTTCATGTTGGGAAATTGTAAACAGTAAGACAAAATTTTATTCATAAAGTTTATAGTGATTTCATGTATTTTAATAACAAGTCTTGCAATATAAAATGTGAATACCCCCCCCCCCAAAAAAAAACCTATTGGTTTGTAGTTTTGTTTCTTTTACATCTGAATGTCCCAGCAGCTCCTGCCACTACAAGCTCTCCTTCAACTGAGTATCAAACATCAGCTCCTACAAGTGAGTATTTTTATTCGTGTTGAGTAAATGTGTTAATAGGAAATTATATCTGTATTTTGTTCATATTTATTGTTAATGTAGTATATTATAATAATAATTGTGATTATTTCATGTCAAATTCTAAGTTGCAAACATCAGCATTTACGAGTTGAAATTTTACGTTGAGAAATAGAAAATAGAAAACAGTAAGACAAAATTGTACTCATACAGTTTACAGCAATTTCATGTATTTTAATGTCTTATGATATAACATTTTATTTAATAAAAAAAAGTTTGTTTGTTGTTTTATTTCTTTGTACATCTAAATGTCCCAGCAGCTCCTGCCACTACAAGCTCTCCTTCAACTGAATATCAAACATCAGCTCCTTCAAGTGAGTATTTTTATTTGTGTTGAGTAAATGTTAATAGGAAATTATATATGTGTTTTTTTCATATTTATTGATAATGTAGTATATTATAAAAATAATTGTGATTATTTCATATCAAATTCTAAGTTGCAAACATCAGCGTCTACCAGTTAAAATTTTACGTTGAGAAATAGAAAACAGAAAACAGTAAGACAAAATTGTACTCATACAGTTTACAGCAATTTCATATATTTTAAAGGGGTCATATGATGTTGCATAAATAACGTTATTTTGTGTATTTGGTGTAATGAATGTATTTATGCGGTTTAAGGTAAAAAAAAAAAACACATTATTTTCCACATACTGCGGATTATAATGACTTATAAATGTTACGCCGGATCGGCTTTCAACGTGGACGAAGCGGAGTCCAGAGGTTGCGGGTTCGAGTCTCGTACCTGAAGGGGTTGTAGGTGGGGGGAGTGAATGTACAGCACTCTCTCCCACCTTCAATACCATGACTGAGGTGCCCTTG
>NW_015555819.1:1326361-1328776 GCF_001515605.1 Sinocyclocheilus anshuiensis
TCCTCAGCAACCAGCACAGATCAGCTCTAGGCATGACGAAGCGGATATCGTCCTCTTTTGGAAGGCCAAACAAAGTAGTTTCGCTTTCAGAACGAAACACACGGCAGGCTAGAGTGAGCGGCGACCGGCGGCCTAGAGTGAGTGGAGGCCGGCTTGAGTGAGCGGCAGCGGGCGGGCTTGAGAACGGTGCGGCCAGCGGATTCGACGAAGGAACGTCCGGCGGGCTTGCGGCAACCACATGTGACGACCCCGGGCTGGAAACCTTTTTAATAAGAAGTCTTACAATATAAAATTTGGTTTTATCAACAAAAAAAAAGTTGGCTTGATTGTTGTTTTGTTTCTTTGTACATCTAAATATCCCAGCAGCTCCTGCCAATACAAGCTCTCCTTCAACTGAGTCTGAAATATCAACTCCTACAGGTGAGTATTTTTATTAATGGACAATTGAGTAAATGTGTTAATAGGAAAATTATATCAGTGGCTATTTGCATTAAGTGTAAATAGCAATAGATTAGTGATGTTCGGTTCTTGAACGAATCATTCTTTTGAGCCGATTTTCAGGAAGTAACGGGTCGAGCCGGTTCACAAATCGAACTGAATCGAACTTTAGTTCCGAGTTGATGACGCAGGACGCACAGCCGAAGTAGCACGTCCAACTCAAAAAGAACCGATTGAGCCGGTTCAACCAACTGTCGAAATTTGCCGAGGATTACCGAGGACTCAATAAGAACCGAATGAGCCGTGGCGAAGTTTGCTAAGGATTACCGAAGATTCTGATAAGTGAGTTGACGATACTGTGCAAGCCTGAGTTGTTAGAAAAGAAATGCGTAGAGACATTTTAGCTTGATGATGTCAGGAACCGATGAATTGGCTTTTTGAACCGGTTCAATGAGCTGATCTGTCCGAAAAGAATCGGTTCGCGGAAATGAATAGATGCTATTTACACTAAGTGCAAATAGCGATGGATGCTATTTGAACTATGTAACGATAGTCCACTGAGGCAAGTGTAATGATAAACCCAAGTGCAGCTTTTATTTAACAAAGTGAAATCCAAAAAAACAAACAAAGACTTGACTTGACTTGATCGGACTTGACTTGGCATGAACAAACTAGACTCACCGACAGCAGGTTACAACATCAATACACGACAAGAGACAAAGGCTACATGAGGGCTATAGCTGCATCCCAATTCAAAGATTGCATCCTTCGGAGGACGGGTCCTTCAAAGGATGGGGCCAACACAGCATGTCATTCAAACCGGAAACCGTGGCAAAACGTACACCGGTTTGAGCTTGAACTTGCCCCTGAACATGACACAATGAACAAAGGAATCAATTGCAGGAATACAGGAGGGCAAAGGAACCACATGACTAGACAGGAACCATGACTAAACTCCAAAATAAAAGACATGAGAGCAATGAACAAGAAACACAAACAAAACCCAAACCCCACGTTACATATCCCCCCCCTCTAAGGACGGCTCCAGACGCCCAAACAAAACCCAAACCTAACAAGTCCAGGAGGGTGGTAGAGTGAAGGTGGAAACATCAATACACGACAAGAGACAAAGGCTACATGAGGGCTATATATACCCAACAATCAGGGTCACATGACACAATCCAACCAATTAGGAACAAGACACATGACTTGGACACTCAATCAGGGCTGCGTTCAGCCCCGACAAAACAGTGCAAAACGTTTTTTAAACGGAAACGGTGGTGCGTTGAACACCCTGTTCTGTGCAATTATCTGCACCTCAGTATTGCAGTACATTGTAAAACAGTGCACAATAATAACGCATTGAGTGCAAATTATAATTTGAATTCAAATCATTAAATGGATGCCACCTTATTTGGGACAATAAAGCCCTCCCTACACCTGCCCTAACCCTGCCGGTTACTTTATTTTCAACTTTTTGATTATTTCCTTCATTTTTATTGAAAATAAATGCCCTTACGATGTGATATGAGATTTGAAAAGGGAGGAAAAACAAGTTCGGTAAAAGGCGGATTCGAACCCGGGTCGATCGCATCAAAAAGACGATGGTACGTGTTTTACCATCTACGCCACTGACGCTGACGATAGTCGACTATCACGCGTTTGTGGGTGGAGCTAGTGTAAATAGCCTCTGCCAACAAGGCGGGCTATTTGGGATTTGAAAAGGGAGAAAAAAAAGTTCGGCAAAAGGCAGGTTCGAACTCGGGTTGATCATGTCAAAAAGCATGCGCCTTGCCAGCTACGCCACTGGAATGATTTTTGATAAGCGTCTTTTGCACTAGCCCAATCACCCATTGGTGGGCGGAGTTAGAATAAATAGCCTCTGCCAACAAGGCAGGCTATTTGCACTTAGTGTAAATGGACACTCCATATTTATTAAACTAACAAATAACTGGTTATACCACTACCTTTTCTTAT
>NW_015555819.1:1328832-1334720 GCF_001515605.1 Sinocyclocheilus anshuiensis
GGGTGATCATGTCAAAAAGCATGCGCCTTGCCAGCTACGCCACTGGAATGATTTTTGATAAGCGTCTTTTGCACTAGCCCAATCACCCATTGGTGGGCGGAGTTAGAATAAATAGCCTCTGCCAACAAGGCAGGCTATTTGCACTTAGTGTAAATAGACACTCCGTTATTGTTAATGTAGTTAATGTAATTATAATAATCGTGATTATTTCATGACAAATTCTAAGTATCAAACACCAGCGTCTACCAGTTAGACTTTTACGTTGGGAAATAGTAATAGTAACAGTAAAGACAAAATTGTAAATCATACAGTTTACAGCAATTTCATGTATTTTAATAAGTCTTGCGATATAAAATTGTATATATATATATATATATATATATATATATATATATATATATATGTTTTGTTTCTTTGTATATCTAAATGTTCCAGCAGCTCCTGCCTCTACAAGATCTCCTTCAACTAAGTCTCAAACAACAGCTCCAAGTGAGTATTTTTATTTATGGAAAACTGTGTAATCATGAAAATGGAAATGGAAAATGAAAATTCAGTTTATTATTAATCTGGTATGTTGTACTGATTTAATTTGGATTCAGCTTTGATGCCATCTCAGGTTTACTTTAATCAGAAAACTGCACAGCTGCTCCCAGAATCCAGGGGTGTGTTTCCTGATAACGTTAACTCTTAGCGCTTCATGAAGACTCTAAATGTATACCTTAACTAAAGGTATACCTTTTGTAGGAGTGTATACCTTAGAAGGTTACTTAAAGGGGAGGTCTAAAGCTATTTCATGCATTCTAACTTGTTTACACTGTTAAAGAGTTGGATTCTCATGCTAAACATGGCCAAAGTTAAAAAAAAATGAGTTGAAAGTACGACGGAGTATTTCTGTGGCAAATACACTCCTTCAGGGTTCGTATACATTTCAGAAAGTTTTTTTTTTAGTATGGCCCTGTATAAACGGCACAATTCCTTGTATGGGCACTTCACCTGGAAGGGCACGAGCACACATCAACCAGAGTGAGAGCAAGAGCATGCCCATCAATGTGCTTCAATCGGGTTGCAGAAGTCGTTGGCAGTGCTGCACAGAACTTGCTCGAGAAGGATTTGTCATTTTGTTTTTAGACCATGAAATCAACAATGTCACCAAAGAAATTAACTTTTTCATTGTGTGGGAAAGATAACCTTATTCAGCTTCCCAAAGAACCCAGCATTAAGGGAACAGTGGATACAGTTTGTTCCTCAGGGGCAGCAACAGAGTGCAAGTGTGTTTGTTTGTTTCCGGTATTTTGGTAAAGAATGTTTTATAAATAAATTAAATAAAATTAAAAGTTTTTGTTCCTGTTTTATTTATATCAATGTCACAGCTTGCAGATGATTGCTTCGTATCCTTGTGACTCTTTATCTCTACTCATGGCATGCCTCCAGGAGCTTTAGTGTTTCCAGAGAAGCGTAAAACTTCTTTATCTTTTTATAAACAACTAAAGACTCTTTGAAGATGTGAAGGATATAATACCACTCAATATTGCAACCCGATCTCATGAAAGTGCGTATAAATAGTACGCCAAATAAAAACGAAAACTCGTGGTATTGATACGCAAAAATGGACTTTGGCATGTATATGCTACGTGATGGGTAGGTTTAGGGTTGTGGGGTAGATGCGTATCATATGTACGCGAAAACTGCGTATCATATGCACGCCAACAAATTTCGTATTATATGCACGCGAAAACTGCGTATTATATGCACGCCAAACACATGCTTATCATATGCACTCCAAAGTCCATTTTTGTGTATCAATACCACGAGTTTTCGTTTTTATTTGGCGTACTATTTATACGCATTTTCATGAGACCGGGCTCCAATATTGACATGAGATTGGCAGAAACTGTGTGTTATGTCCCCTTTAAGGTATACCTTTTTATATGTGACGTTACCAGGTGCTGTCCATATTGGTTGATATCGATGGTAGAGCCCTACGTGGGGCTGTTTTCTTAATCCCGCTCCCGCCACTCCCAGCCGCTCTTGCGATTTTTGAGTCCACACCCGATCCCGCAAACATTCTAATATTGTATATACTTTTCACGCATCAAGGAGCCGCTATCAATATGCGGGGTATGGAAAGCACTTTTGAAAAGAGCGCTCAATGTTCATTTTCACTATTGATTATGCGATCAGTATACTCTGTGTAAAGGGAATACATCTTACAAGATAAGATATTTGTCAGTGAGCTCAGGATTTGTTGAGCAGCAAATCCTCCAGCATGGTTTTGTCAGTCATCTCTCCTTACTGTCGACCTGTGATCAGTCAAATCTCATTCCTGCAGCTTGTGTTGGATGCAGGGTTGTCAAGTCTGCCTTTTTCCCATGGAAATTGGCAACTTTTAAGCTGTTGCCATCGGTTGATTTTTTCCCGTGAGTTAAAGGTTTGAAATATTGCATTAATTACATTTGACTGAAAATCTAGTATTGAAATATTTTGCATTCCACTTATGATAAAACTGCGCTAAATGTTAAGTTGTATAAAGAAAGGGCCACCGGTAGGAAGCCTTAGCTTTGTTTATGGTCATTGTGCAAAACGGTGACTGTAAAATATGTGTTTTAGGTATGGAAATGACAGATTTTGGTTTTGATATTTGGAATATAGTCATTGCACTACTTTGGGCTGTTTTTGGCTCTGCCATTGGTCAGTTTCGTGCTAGTTTTGTCATGCAGACTTGTCATGTTTAATAATATAATACAATTTATTATCATATTCTCATGTAGGTTCCCCTAACACAGAGTCTAACACTTCCACTGAGTCTAACACTCCACTGATTGTTGGCGTAGTTTTGGGAGTGATCTGTTTTCTCTTCATCATCACTTTCATTCTCTTCTTCTATTCAAGAAGGTGAGTTGCCAGTGTCATCAGAGAAGTAAATACTGGATATATTTCAAGATGCAAAAGTCTTTCAGATTCATTTTATTGAATGTTCAACATTTCTTTATTACTCTCTTTTCCAGACAAACCAAAAAACAATGTCCAGGCATCCTTGTACACACCATTAGGTAACTTTGTTTGAGATGTTTATAGTTGAATATTTCTTTTACAAAACTTAAAATTGTTAATGCATTGCCTTTTACTTTCTTTTTCCAGTAATAAAATGTAAGTAAATTTTAATTATTAATCTATTAAATTTTAACGTTGAAACGTGATTCTTTACACTTTATTGTATGTTTTTACATGTTTGTTTTTGTTTTATGGTACACAGTAATATTGCTTTGAGAATAGAAGATTATGAAGAATACTTTAAGCAGAAACATAAGGATTCCAACTGTGGTTTTGCTGAAGAGTATGAGGTACACATGGGAAACACACACACACACACACACACACACACACACATACACACACAGAAAAGAGTTTATAGCAGCTCAGGGTCTGCTGCCCACTACAGTGAATGAATTCTGGAGAATGGTCTGGGAGAAGAATGTCCACACCATAGTGATGCTGACCAAATGCAACGAGATGGGACGAGTAAGTTTTCATTGGGAAATATTATTTTTTGGTGTTTTATATAGGGTTGGGTGATGTCTACCAAATTGACATCGGGGGGGGGGTGTTACATAAGACCACTTAAGAGGCTGCAAAACTAGAGGAGCTGAAAGGTTGCTACTAACAATCCCAGCTAGAACACAGCTATCCGCAGATAACTATATCTAAAGGGTCTTATGAAATTAACCTTCCTAAAAGCTGCCCAGACCAGGGGGATGGCTATCTACTTAAAACCCAGCAGGGGAGAAGCACTGTCTAGGCAAGAGCTCAGGGAGACGGCTGCTTAAAAACCCTAAGAAGGGGAGCAGTCACTGAGCTGGCACATAGCTATCCTCAGATAACTATATACCTAGGAAGGGGCTTCCCGACGGGACCAAAAACTAATAGGCTACCGTTACTAGATAGACAGGTGAACCTTCCTGCAAAGCTGCCCAGACCACAGAAAGTGGGCTATCTACTTAAGACCCTAGCAGGGGAGACATCACTGTCTAGGTAAGGGCTCAAGGAGACTGCTACTTACAAACCCTAAGAAGGGAAGCAATCACCGAGCTGTCACACAGCTAATCCCACACGGTTAGCCTAATAACCAGGTAAACCTTCCAGTGAAGCTGCCTAGAACAAAAGATTGGGCTATCTACTTATGAAACTAGCCGGGGAGATAGCACTGTCTAGGCAAGGGCTCAGGGAGACTGCTACTTAAAGGCCCTAAGAAGGGGAGCAGTCACTGAGCTAGCACATAGATATCCTTAGATAGCTATACGTGTAGGAAGGGCTACCAGAAGGGGGACTGACTGAAAATACCCAGACCACCGAGAGTGGGCTGTCTATTTACAACACAAAGAGGGGAGACAGCACTCTCTAGGTAAGGGCTCAAATAGACCGCTACTTAAAAACCCTAGGTAGTGGAGCAATCACTGAGCTAGCACATGGCTATCCTCGGATAGCTAGGCTGTAGGAAAGGGGACCACTGCAACTGCCAAGACCACCAGCAGTAGGCTGTCTAATTATAGACCCCATAAGGGGAGACAGCACTATTTAGGCAGGGCTCAAGGAGCTAGTACATAGTTATCCTCCGATTGCTATGTTTCCGGGAAAGGGCAAGGTAAAACACAGCTAGCCTCTGATAGCTGTATTCAAGTAAGTCTGTCCTGCCATGACAATGGCTGAAATATAACCATCCTAAGATGGCTATACTAAGGAGGTTCCCAATCAGTGTCAGTCCCACAGTAGGCTAGCGAGCACTGTATATTGACCAGAGGCTCACAAGAGGGAGATTCAGACCATAGTAAATGATTTGCTAAAGAGCGAACACATAAAATACCATTAGTCCAAGATCAAAGCCTAATGTAAGCAGCGGCCATAACACTACGTGGCTGGACACAGCTATCCTCGAATAGCATTTCCCTCAGATAAGGCTGAAGTTTGCAAAGACTTCAGTGCTTACCTGAGAGAGCTTGTGCCAAGGGGAACCCAACCTAGTCATAGAATGCCCTCAGACTGCTATATTCCAGAGCAAAGCAAGCTTGAGCTGGAGCATAACCATCCCCAGACAGCTATACTCTGAGCAGAGACTGGTCACTTAAAGCCCTCTAAAGGGGGAACAATCTACTCAGCCCAAACTTACTAAGCAGGATCCATCCGGCTTAACACAGGAAGGAACATTCTCCATAACCACTCTAGGTCACTGAAACACCCTGGGAGAGAAGCTCATCAGCTCTCTCCACAGAGCATTGAATATATCCATGCACAGCGAGGCTCTCCACACACAATAACATGCATATTAGCGAGGCACAGCTGAGCTGAAAGGCACAATATGTAAGATTTTCGTAATAAAATATCCAAAAACTACTTGCACAGTGTAATATATTTCATGCAGTTGTGTACTTACGTTATTCCAAAAGTTCCCAAGGATTTGTAAATCCAGAGAAATTCCAGTTTTAAATAATGGCTCATCCCTGGTCATTGTCGCCTATCAATGACATAATATCGGCATATCCCCAGTTTCCGCTTGTAGAAACGTCTCGGTTACGCATGGTAACTCTCGTTCCCTGAAGGAGGGAACGGAGACGTCACGTCGGTGACCGACGAATTGGGATATCGCTTCGATAGACCAATCTACTTCGAGTGTAAACTAAACGAGCCAATGCACATTGGCATGCAATTATTGCATCCAGCTGGCGCTGATCACAGCGTGAGTATAATAAGGCAGCAGGTGCAATGCATACCAGGCTTTCGATGAGGAGCCGAGCCGGTGACCCGGCGGCTCAGCGGTGGTACAGCAACCGTGGCGACGGGACGTGACGTCTCCGTTCCCTCCTTCAGGGAACGAGGGTTACCATACGTAACCGAGA
>NW_015555819.1:1335047-1335930 GCF_001515605.1 Sinocyclocheilus anshuiensis
ACCCGCTTAGGTCTCAATATGGAACCTGGCCTTCCACAGTTTCCGTGGATTCATCGTGAAGGCCCGGCGCCGGACGTTCCGCCATGTCCGCTGCCGAGGGTGATGGAGGATCTCAACAAGGTCTACTGTACGGACACTCTGGAACAGTTTTTAGCAAGCCAACACTAACCGGGGCCTCTCGGTGCCACTACCCGTTTGAGGTGAGAACACAGGAGGATACCGGCTCCACACGGAGGCTATAGAATCTAGCGAATGTGTTGGGGGTCGCCCAGCCCTACAAATATCTGTCAGCGAGGCGCCACAAGCCAGTGCCCAGGAAGATGCAACACTTCTAGTTGAGTGAGCTCGCAGCCTGAATGGGCAGGGCACACCCTGTGCCTGATAAGCCAGGGTGACGGCATCCACAATCCAGTGGGCCATCCTCTGCTTAGAGACGGCATTCCCCTTCTGCCAGCCTCCGTAACAGACGAAGAGCTGGTCTGAGGTCCTGAAGCTTTGTGTCCGGTCTACATAGCACCTTAATGCTCGGACGGGACAGAACAAAGCCAGGGCTGGGTCTGCCTCCTCCGGGTGCAGGTCCCCTACCCTCTTGATGGAGGCCAGTGCAACCAAGAGCAGAGTTTTCAATGAAAGGAACTTTAGCTCAACTGAATGCAAAGGTTCGAATGGGCCCTGCTGTAGTGATTTTAGCACTAGAGACAGGTCCCAAGAGGGTATTTAGGGGGGCAGGGAAGGGTTCAACCTCCTGGCCCCTCTATTCGGGGAACCAGGTCCGAGTGGGCCAATATGGTGCCACTAGCAAGACTCGCTCCTCGTCCTCCCGGACTTTGCACAGTGTCTGTGCGAGAAGGCTCACTGGGGGAAACGCATACTTGCGTAGGCC
>NW_015555819.1:1336125-1336856 GCF_001515605.1 Sinocyclocheilus anshuiensis
GTCCTTTCGGACCAGCACGTGCTTGCCTCGTAAGTGCCCTTTGAGACGGTTCAAGGCAAGGTGCACTGCCAACAACTCTAGGCAATTGATGTGCCAGTGCAGCTGCGTGCCTGTCCAAACCCCTCGGACTGCATGCCCGTTGTACGTGGCACCCCACCCCGTGGTGGAGGCATCCATGTAGACCACGGCATGCCTGGAGATCTGCTCTAGGGGCACCCCTGCCCGGAGGAACGCAAGATCTGACCACGGGGTGAAGGTTTGGGGACAGGCCGGTGTGACTTGGACCCGGTGAGTGCCGCGCTGGAGCAGTCTCATATGTAACAGACCGAGCGGTGTAAGTGCAACTGATCCTGAGACTGTGCTAGTATAAGCCAATCGTCTAGATAGTTGAGAACGAGAACTCCCTGCTCTCTGAGGGGAACAAGAGCCACCTCCGCGACTTTCGTGAAGATACGGGGAGACAGGGACAGCCCGAAGTACGCGTCTTTCAGGTCGATCGCTGCAAACCAATCTCGGGGGCGGACGCACCTAAAGATGCGTTTCTGCATCAACATCTTGAAAGTTAGCCGATGAAGGGCCCGGTTCAAAACTCGCAGATCCAAGATTGGCCGTAACCCACCGCCTTTCTTGGGTACAATGAAGTAAGGGCTGTAAAACCCCGACCTCATATCGGCTGGAGGGACCGGCTCTATCGCATCCTTCGCCAGTAGGACTGCGATCTCTGCCCGTAG
>NW_015555819.1:1336910-1338276 GCF_001515605.1 Sinocyclocheilus anshuiensis
CTGGGACCCAGAGATAAAGGAAACTGCTCTTTTGTGGAGAATTTGGGTAACAAATTCGGAAAAAAACGAATCAAAAGATTCTCCATCCGGCCCTCCTCTGGGGGAGGGAGTGGTGCGTTCACCATCTCCCGAAGAGCAGATCCTTCCATCTCTGGGTCGCCTGTCTCAGGGCCGCTTGCTTCTCCGCTTGATGCCAGGTTTGACGGGTATCTGGACAGGCGGGGCGGCCTGCCCACGCCCGGCTCCACGACGCCGCTTTGCTGAAGGCTGCTGTGGATGTGGCGCGGGAGCGGGGGCGGACACGGGGGCCCGCCCTCGGCGATGAGCAGGCTGGGGCGCTGCAACCGGTGGATGGGTGGAGGCAGCAGCTGCCCGCCGGGACAGGATGTGTCGGATCGCCTCAGTCTGCTTCTGGGCAAATCGCACGACCCAGAGAACTCGCAGTGACCTTCGTCGCTCGGTGCGCGAGGTCAGTGGCGGTTCGGAGCTCTTTCAGAACTTCCGGATCGTGACCACCCTCATGCAGTTCCTTCAGTGCCTTAGCCTGGTGCAGCTGCAATAACGCCATAGCGTGTAAAGCGGAAGCAGCTTCCCCGCAAGCCGTATAGGCACTGCCGGTTAGACCAGACGAATGCCTACAGGCCCGGGAGCAGTAAAAGGTGCCGTCCATGACCTGGTGAGCTCGTCATGCACTTCCGGGAAGAAAGGCACCGGGGCGGGGAGCTGAGAACCAGCGCGAGCTACCCCGAGAAACCAATCATCCAGCCTCGAGGGCTCGGGACGCGGTGGAGGTTTCCACTCGAGCCCTACCGCCTCGGCGGCCCGGGAAAGCATAGCTGCCATCTCTGGATCCAATTCAGACCACGCCACTGTCCCGGAGGGCGGCAGCGGGGCCAAATCTTCATCGGACAGCTCTCCCTCCGATGCTGAGCTCGACATCTGGTCGGGGGGAGGTCCACTGGATACCGCTGGTACGCTCTTTAAAGAGGGCCCAGCGCGTTCCGTGGGTCGCTCCACTGGATCGGAGGAGAACGAGGAGTGATGGTCCCCAGAGGGTTGGTTCCATGCTGGGTTTGCCATCACTGTAACCCTCAAACCGCCCGCGCTACTACTGGAAGTGGTTCTTGTCTGAACGAGCCCCAGATCGCGCAGTGGAGGTTTCCACTCGAGCCCTACCCCCTCGGTGGCCCGGGAAAGCATAGCTGCCATCTCCGGATCCAATTCAGGCCTCGCCACCATCCCGGAGGGCGGCAGCAGGGCCAAATCTTCATCGGACAGCTCTCCCTCCGATGCTGAGCTCAACATCTGGTCGGGGGGAGGTCCACTGGATACCGCTGGTACGCTCTTTAAAGAGGGCCCAGTGCGT
>NW_015555819.1:1338319-1338721 GCF_001515605.1 Sinocyclocheilus anshuiensis
TCTGGGACACAGGGGAATTGAGGAACCGAACCTTGTCGGTGTCCCTCATGTCTGCCAGACACAGCCAGAGATGGTGCTCCTGGACCACAAGCGTGGACATCGCACGACCCAGAGAACTCGTAGTGACCTTCGTCGCTCGGAGCGCGAGGTCAGTGGCAGTTCGGAGCTCTTTCAGAACTTCCGGATCGTGACCACCCTCCTGCAGGTCCTTCGGTGCCTTAGCCTGGTGCACCTGCAATAACGCCATAGTGTGTAAAGCGGAAGCAGCTTCCCCGCAAGCCGTATAGGCACTGCCGGTTAGACCAGACGAATGCCTACAGGCCCGGGAAGGAAGTACCGGGTCTCCCCGCCAGGAGGAGGCGGACTTAGGACACAATTGCATCGCTACCGCCCGCTCCACCG
>NW_015555819.1:1338871-1340494 GCF_001515605.1 Sinocyclocheilus anshuiensis
GATCGGAGGTGCAAGAGGAGTGATGGTCCCCAGAGGGTTGGTTCCCTGCGGGGTTTGCCATCACTGTAACCCTCAAACCGCCCGCGCTACTGCTGGAAGTGGTTCTCGTCTGTCCGCCAGAACGCACGGGTGAAATGGCATCCTAATAAGGACGATCCGTCGTCTTTATAAAGACGCACCCCTGTAGCTCTTTTAGAGAAATTTGCTCTTTAGGAAATGCGCTTTTAGTGCTGAGGCGCACAGGGGAGATGGCCGCTTGCAACACGACAGGGGTAGTGCAGCCTGAAGTGCGCAACCCACTCGACACTGGAACGACCACCGCTGGGAGTGACCGACTGAAAGGGAACTATGGCAACACACGGACACAAATGCTACTGTACACTTAAACTAAATTATGTTTTATTAACAAGGTTCGGGAGGAGCACGATCAGATAATCAATCAGTCTGCCCCAGGTGAAGCTTGTCAGCTAATCACCTTAACACGCACATACGTGTGTGTATATATACAGCCAACTTACCTCAGTTCCACGAAAGTTTTTCAGCATTCGGTTTTGCTCCGTTAGCCATTATATCACAGACTCAACTTTTTCTGTACGACGACGAGACCTGTACTGGGGATCTTTCGTATCCTCCGTCGCAATCTGCCTCTCCGCTAGCCATTCAAGCTCAGCCACCTTACTCTTACCCTTCCGCTACTCCTTTTTCCTATCAATGGCCAGCAGCCCCTGCTGCAGACGTCCAAGCAGGGCAGCATCAGCCAGCAACGCAAGCTTACTGGCCTCCTCCCTCATTTCCTTCTACCTCTTCCTACGTGCTTCCCTAAGCTCCAGAGGCTAATCAGTACATGGGGCTGCCTCCGCAAAAAGTTACGGCCCCTCCTTATTTTTCCTTCTAACCCTTCTCTCCAATCTAAACCTCAGTACACTTCATTCACAGCAGTTCCACCACTTACCCCACCGAATGTTGCAGCTCAGGAACCACGCCCCGTGCCTAATACCATCAAGTTTCAGATTCTCGCAGAAATTCAGAGCGCTGGCTCCGGAGGCGGACCCACCGCCAACCCCAGTACCTCACTGTTCGCAACTCGTAATGCCCATAACGCATCCCTTAAAACCTCCTCAACGCGTCATTCGGTTCGATCCTCCAAGCAGTTTCACCCAGAACCATCCAATCTTATCTAACTGCTTGGAGATGATTTAAAGCTTTCCACCTCTCGTACAACCTGCCATTTCCCAATTTCTCCCTCCTCTCAATCACATCTTTCGTTTCCTACCTTAACACCTGTAAGAACCTCCAAGCCCGGTCAATCAAAGGTTATCTAAGCGGCATCCAATTTTTTTTTTTTTCTTCACAAATTAATCTACAGTGCCCCCTCTCCTGAAATAAACAATTCTCAAACATCTTTGATCAAAGGAATTCAGTGCTCTCATCCTCCAAGCCCGGACGCTAGACAGCCGATAACTTTCGACATCCTTTCTAAATGTATCCACATTCTCCGCACAGGGTACCACTCACTCAACTTGATGCTACAGGTGCATCTCAATAAATTAGAATGTCGTGGAAAAGTTCATTTATTTCAGTAATTCAACTCAAATTGTGAAACTCGTGTATTAAATAAATTCA
>NW_015555819.1:1340698-1347095 GCF_001515605.1 Sinocyclocheilus anshuiensis
AAGCCCCAGAGGCTAATCAGTGCGTGAGGCTGCCTCCGCAAAAGGTTACGGCCCCTCCTTATTTTTCCTTCTAACTCTTCTCTCCAATCTAAACCTCAGTACACTTCATTCACAGCAGTTCCACCACTTACCCCACCGAATGTTGCAGCTCAGGAACCACGCCCCGTGCCTAATACCATCAAGTTTCAGATTCTCGCAGAAATTCAGAGCGCTGGCTCCGGAGGCGGACCCACCGCCAACCCCAGTACCTCACTATTCGCAACTCGTAATGCCCATAACGCATCCCTTAAAACCTCCTCAACGCGTCATTCGGTTCGATCCTCCAAGCAGTTTCACACAGAACCATCCAATCTTATCTAACTGCTTGGAGATGATTTAAAGCTTTCCACCTCTTGTACAACCTGCCATTCCCCGATTTCTCCCTCCTCTCAATCACATCTTTCATTTTTAAAGCTTTCCACCTCTCGTACAACCTGCCATTTCCCGATTTTTCCCTCCTCTCAATCACATCTTTCTTTTCCTACCGTAACACCTGTAAGACCTCCAAGCCCGGTCAATCAAAGGTTATCTAAGCGGCATAAATATATATATTTATTTATTATTTTTTTTTTTTTTTCACAAATTAATCTACGGTGCCCCCTCTCCTGAAATGCAGTGCTCTGCTCATTTGATACTGTCACAGCAGTGCCCGCTTCATTTGATACTACCGCCGCAGTGCCCTGCTTAATTTGATGCCGCCGCCGCAGTGCCCTGCTCATTTGTTACTGCCGCCGCAGTGCCCGGCTCATTTTGATACTGCCGCCGCACTGCCCGGCTCATTTTGATACTGCCGCCGCAGTGCCCGGCTCATTTTGATACAGCCGCCGCAGTGCCCGGCTCATTTGATACCGCCGCCGCAGTGCCCGGCTAAGGGTACCACTCACTCCATACCGCTCGTAGACTCAACACTATGTTCATACTGGCTTTTTGTGGTTTCCTGAGATGCTTGGAATTCACAACTTCTATTCAACCCCAAACTCCAACCAACCTGCTTAATTTGATACCGCCGCAGTGCCCTGCTTAATTTGATACAACCGCCGCAGTGCCCGGCTCATTTGATACTGCCGCCGCAGTGCCTGGCTCATTTTGATACTGCCGCCGCAGTGCCCTGCTCAGTTGATACTGATCAAATGATACTAATTTGATACTGCTGACGCAGTGCCTCCATTCGTCGTTTAGAGACTAATGGCTTATTCAGCATTGGACCGGGCTCTCCCTTCCGGTGCAGCAGAGCCGCGGCGGCCCCTGGTCGCAGCAGGAGCCCTCCATCTGTTGTTTCGAGATTCAAGGCTTATTCAGCATCGGACAGGGCTCCCCCTTCCGGTGCAGCAGAGCCGCGACTCCCTTCGGTCGCAGTGAGAGCCCTCCATCCATCGTTTCGAGCCCCATTTGCTTTTTCCGCATCAGACAGGGCTCTCCCTTCCGGTGCAGCAGAGCCGCAGCTCCCTTCGGTCGTAGTGAGAGCCCTCCATCCGATGCTTTAAACCACGCCACGTATTCAGCTGCAAGAGGGACTCTCCCTTCCGGTGCAGCAGAGCTGCAGCTCCCTTCGGATGCAGCGAGAGTCCCTCACCTGGCCTTCAATCGTGCTCCTCGTTCGGCGACAGGTAGGGCTTGCCATCTGACGCGGAGAATCGCAGCTCACGTTCAAGCACCGCACGACCCCTCCCAGTCGCCCTGCCGCCTCCTTGCACACCCTACTTTTCTTCATGGCACGCATATTTTTGGGGGGCTACTTAGTTTTCTCTCCGGCTGCTGTCTCATGCCATTAGCTTCTTTTGGGGAGTTCTCTGGGTTCGGGCTTTAACCCGAGCTCGGAGCCCTCCCTCTGGACAGCACGCCAAATATGCTACTAATTGCTTAATCACATTATATGTTAGTGTGAACTCGTGAAATCCATTATGGCTGTCGCGAATAAAATGAAAATGAAATGAAAAGGGTTGACCGCAGCATTAAATTTAGATCTGCTCAATGTTGCGCCATGATTTTTTTAATGCATTTTTACAGTGTTGCGCATTATAACCAATCACACAGGAGTCTGTTGAGCTTATGAATGCAATGGCCAATCAGAAGTGTTCAGATGAGTTTTTGTTCAGTGTACGCGCTCGCTGACTGAATTCAGCTCTCACACGCATCTCTCTTCATAAACAACAAAGTGCAGATGTACGAATGATGTATGAAATTCATTTATCAAACCGTGTATAGACAGCTTTACTGATTATAAGGAGTTTTTTGAGAGTGCTTAAATTTGCGCTAGACCAAAGTCAGTCATAATGTTCTTTGACAATGTAAATGTTCTTTGCATGCTCTCTCTTTATAATTTATTCGCTGTTTGAATAACTGTGGAAGATACAGGTAATAAAAAAAATAATTCATAACCTCATCCGTGAACATCCTCCTTCCTAGCATCATCAAGCTTCGCCTTTGTTATTGTTTTGAAAATGCAACCTCTAGCGGCGAAAACTTACATATTGTGCCTTGAATATAGTACCGCCCATGACCTCGCGATCTCGCATGCTTGGAGCTAAAAACGATATAGCAACACGAGCATTATCCGTGGCAAAAGCATTATCCGCGGCATCAGGCAACCAGATTGTATAGGGTATGCGGACACTGCAGATCAGAGCAATCGCCGCGACCTGAGATAGACCGTTCCGCGGCCCGAGACACAAACGCTTTGCCCCGCATCCCTCGGGAGTAGGAACAAGCGCTAGCGTAGCGTTATCATTGTGACTCATCTCAATGAGCGCGTAGATGCCGAGACAAAAACCCCGTTTCCACCGCAGGAACTGTAAAAGTTTGCCCCCCAGAAAGTCCCTGCTCGTGAGGTAGTACTTTTTCAAAGGTCTGGAACTTTTGGGGGCGGGACTTGGGCGCTGAACATGCTGATTGGTTGAGTTCGCGCAGCATTGTATTTCAACCACCATTTATTCGCATAATTAAAAAAAAATATTACTGTTATTGTGTCATGAAATGTAGATTTAAAAGTATTTCAGGCCAGAATGCAGTTGTTTAAAACAAAAATCTGCTGTTTATTTATAAAGAGAGCGCCTACTTGAAAATGTGCTTTGCCGATTTCGGTGACGTGAGCTCCACGCGATCAGCGGGCGCTCAGTGCTCATGTTTCCCGACGAGAGCAGCCTCAACTCGGCTAGTCCTTCTGACATTTGCTGCTGGCTCTGATGTCTCTGTAGTGGTTAAACATAAGATATAATTTGTTTTGGGTAAATCTAACAGGTAATCTTTGGTCTTTATTCTATTAATCTATTAATATGTTAAATTGAAAATGAAAAGGCAATACTGTTTGATATAATATTTTGTTTCATTGTAAATATATGTACGTTCCCTGAACTACATTTATGTGGCTATTAATATGTTTAAATGAAAATGAAAAGAGGCAGTGGTGTTTGATATCATATTTCGTCTTTTTGTAAAAGGAAAATTGCAGTAGCCAAGGCGAGCTGACTGATGTTATCAAGTACGCTGCTGTTTCCAGAATTACCAGACTTGCGTCGTTCCGTCCACAGGAGTTCACACTCCCGAGTTGATCTCGCGAAGTTTGAACTATCAAGGATGCAAGTCCGAAATTTGTGCACTTGGTATTGAGAAATGCGCGCAGACCTACATCACCAGACTATTTGCCTAATATTCTTGGTACTTTAGACCGCAATGGAAATGCAGACAGCAATAGGTCTGGGGGAAAAAAGTTCCTGGGACAAATTGTTCCAGGTAATTTTGGTGGAAATGCGGCTAAAGACGCAAAAGTTAGAATATGCCCTCAAGTGTTAGAATCCAAACACGGAGGCACACATTCCTTAAAGCGCTGCTCAACTCACCAGGATGAAATTTCACACATGTGAACAAACAGACAGCTCTGAAGACAACAAAAGTTGGTGACGTATTCAGCAGGTGCCCTTTATACTTTCGGGTACCTGCCTATAACGTCACGGGCCACGTGGACCAATAGGATTGGAGTTGTTTTACACATGCTTCAGACACTGGTCATGCTGGCAGCATTCCCCAAAGTGTCCCCTAGAGGGGGATGCAGCTCGAAGTTCCCTTGAAGGGGAAATATTATTAGTCACATTGAAAAGTGGTAAAATGTGAAAAATTTATATTCAGAGTAAAGATAACCAGCACTCTGTCATTTTCTCCAGGTAAAATGTGAGAAGTACTGGCCATCAGCGACTAATCATTATCAAAACATCTCTGTGACAACTACCTCAGAGATAGAACTGGAGAGTTGGACCATAAGAGACTTCGGAATCAAAAATGTAAAGCAACACTTCCTGCACCTGATATCTCCATTTATTCCTTCAGTAGCATACAGGAGTGGAAACATTTTGTTGTTGTTATAAATCAGTGATATTATACAATAACATGACTGATAATTCTGTAGGTAAAAACAGCAGAAACTCATAACATATGCCAGTTCCACTTCACGGTGTGGCCAGATCATGGAGTTCCACAGACCACTGAAGTCCTCATTGATTTCAGACACCTGGTTAGAGAACACATTAACCAGTACTCACACCACTCTCCAACTGTGGTGCATTGCAGGTAAATGAGGTTCCTATTGACAAGTGTTTATGAATTTATATTACAGTGCAAACATTAAATATCAACTTTGCCATCCGTTAAATTCAACTTTCATCTTATTATTTGACCCTCACATTTTTAGTGCCGGTGTGGGAAGAACGGGGACCTTCATTGCCATTGACCACCTGATCTTCCAGATTGAAAGAGACAGCATGGTGGACATCTACAGAATCGTTAATGATATGCGCATACACAGGCCTCTCATGGTGCAGACTGAGGTAAGGGACTGTAGAGTAATTTTCTAGAGGGATCAATACAAGTTAAGCTTGTACTTCCTCTAAAAAATGTTTTAAAAGTTACAGTGAGGCACTTACATTGGTAATAAATGCAGCCAGTTTTTAGAGCAGAAATATGAGACTTACAATTTTGTAAAAGCACTTGCTGTAACAAAGCAGACTGAGCCAGATGACTTTTAAACCCAAGTGCTTGGATTCTTTATTGAACCCATGGGTGAACAGCAGGTGGAGCAGAAATGGTGGAAGAAATCTGACACAGATGTAGAAGATGACACAATGATTATGCTGTTGGTAATGATGATACACACAGAGGAACCATGAGAGAGTCATGAAGAGAACACTACTGAAGGGTAGTGCAATCAGAGAGTCCTCTATGTAAGACTAGATAATGAGGGTGAGTATGTGATGAGTACAGTATATATGGAGTCCTTGATGAGCGGAGTGGAGAAGGGGCGCTCTGGTTAACCACATCCCTGAGGAGCTGGATGGTTGGGATAATTGTAGTGGAACACAGTGAGTTGGAATGGTCCAGCCTTGGAAGTCCGGGATGGTCCACAGGAATGGGCCAGTGTACTGAGGACATTGCTTTCTGCATGGAAAACAGAGACATAGTTTATGTGTAGATAACCAGACATTCTGTCTGGACTGGTAGGAAGAGGTGTCTGATCACTGGGCATCAGAATGGCCTTTCTGAGGCCAGACAGCACACTGGCGGAGACAGTTTTGGGCATATTCAGCTCAGGGAAAGAAGTGACTCTAGTACTGCTGATGTTCATGGCTGTAAGTTTTGAGAAACTGGGAGACTGGGCATGATAGACTGTAAAAAGCTTGGCAATAATGCCCAGCAACTTGAATAAAGCTTCTGGAATTGGCATATGAATTGTGCCATCAGGATACAGGTTTGACTACTGAGGGAGGAAGGTTGGTCATGAAGTCCACATCTAGATGTGACCATAGATGGTGAGGAGTGGGCAGTGGAAGGAGCTTTCAGCTGGAAGGTTGTGAGGGACTTTGGACATGGTACAACCTGGGCAAGAGATTTGTGTTGTCCCTGGATGCCCAGAGCCCAGGCTTGGGTTTTTATTCACCCAGGGTCCACTGGATGGGGCTAATGGCAGAAGAAGGAAGAACAAATTCTTGAAGAATGGATTCTGTGCAGAGATTGGAGAATCAGTAGAATGGAGCCGCGAGTGCATTCGTGTTAGTATTTTTGAAGCCCAGATGATACATGAAATAAGCTGAATCTAGAGAAGAACAAGGGCCACCAGGCCTGGTGAGGGTTTGGGGTTCAGGGATTCCAAGTTGCAATGTGATGACCTGGAACAAATGGTTGAAACCCTCAAACTAGTGGTGATACTCCTTAAATGATTGCTTAAAGGGGTCATATGATGTTTTTTTAAATATCATTATTTTGTGTATTTGGTGTAACAGAATATGTTGACTTGCTTTAATGTTAAAAAAACACATTATTTTTCAAATACTGTACATTATTGTAGGTCCTCTATGCCCCGCCTCTCTCAAAC
>NW_015555819.1:1348685-1378740 GCF_001515605.1 Sinocyclocheilus anshuiensis
GACCCCTTTAAGTAACTCCCAGTTGCTAATGTCATGCTTCTGCTTGGAGAAAATGGTGTGCTGATGGGTGTTGAGGTGAATGCCTTCTTTAGTTGCTAGAAGGCTTGAGCCACTTCAGATGGTGAGGGCAATAACAATGGAGCTGAAGTTTCACAATAGGCATCGGTCAAAGTTTGAGAAGCTGAGGAACCATCCTTTATTGATGGTTGGAGGGGGGGTCCATCTGGACCAATGATGTATCCAAAGGCCAAATTATTCTGTTGAAAAGTATGTATTATTTTAACTGTAAAACTGTTAAAATAATCACTGTAGGAGGATGAGCTGTCACAATGAAGTTGTAAAATTGGTTACACAGAAAAGCAGTAATAAGCAATTTTTCTCATATATGTATGCATGTTAACATGTTAACATGCTTATTGTTTAGATATTCTACTTAACTATACTACTCAGCCAAACACTGTAACCTTTTACTTATTTAAAAAAAGGAGGGACAAGTGGAAATTATCTTTGTATTAATCAACATTACGAAACAAATATTATCAATTGAGCTTAATTTGTATTGAACCCAGAATATTCCTTTAAGATGACATTTACAAAGAAGTTGGTGCTGACATTTGTTGTTCTTATACAATGGAACTGCCACTTATAATAAAGAAGACTCATATTTTTACACTATTTTCTGTTGTTGTTTTTTTCTGTTTTCTACAACAGGAGCAATATGTTTACCTCCACCAGTGTGCGCATAACATAATTCGATCAAGAACGGAAACCAACATGGACTTAATTTACCAGAACGCAGTAGAGCTCAGTATCTATCAGAATGTAACATATCAAAAATTGTAAATGTAGATGGCCTCAAGATAGCCCTTGTCCAACAATCAGAGAAATTTAAGACTGCATGAAGCACATTTTAAATTTCATATATACATATGTCCTTTATATATAGTTGGATGTATTTATTTCTTGTACAATACTCCAAACTTTTGAGTAATATTTTAATTTTAACAAATACATTTAAAAGATTACACTGGAAAAATGCAGCCATTTTCTATGATAACAATTTAAAATAAACAGAAAGAAATTGTATTTATGATAATTCAATCAAGAGGTCTTTGTTTCAAAATGTCCAAAAGAGATATTTGTATAATTTGACATCATATATTTACTGCAATATCAAAAATCTGTACATTTTATTACTGATATGATTGTATATGGAATCCCAACTTTTATAACATGTTTATATTTTCAAAGTTATTTAGAAGAATATTGTCACACACACACTGTTTGGACTGTTTTCATTCTTTGCACAATTTCCCTTAGTTGTCATGGTTGTTAATTGATTTGTAATTTAGTTCAGCTGTGTGCACCTCGTTATCACCTGTACTTGTTATATCTGTTTCTGTTCAGTTTGTCCTGCCTTGTCAATGCTTTGTGGATGTTAACATGTGCTTCTGTTGCCTGAGACTTATATTAAAATACTTTATTGATCCTTTTCTTTGTCATCTTTGTGTTCATGTTTAATACAAACCGTGACAGAAGGCAGGGCCAGCTAAGATAATTTTTTTTATTTTTTTGGTTATTGAGTTCACATTTTTTTGTTCTGTTTTCCCATCATCATGGACATCCTTGCAGTTTGCCTGTTGTGCCTTTAGCAGGGAAATCATTCCCTCGAGGAATTAAATTAAATTAAATTCAGTTCAAGTTTATTTGTATAGCACTTTTTACGATAAAGATCGTTGCAAAGCAACTTTACAGAATATTAAGTTTCTACAATATTTAGTAGTAGCTTATCAGTGGTGACTGTCAGTTTATGTACATATGGCACTGGATCCAGACTGAAGCTTGTGTAAATCCTAGTTATCAAGGGATGTCAATCAACAGAGAAACAAATAGAGACATAATTAGCGTAGCTGCTGTTCCAACCAAGTAAAATTAATTTGTTTAACCCAAGCTAAAGAATAATAATGTGCATTTGATCAGATATAACTGCAATACAAGATTATGAGATGCATTATTTGAATGCTTGGCCAAAGAGATGTGTCTTTAATCTAGATTTAAACAGAGAGAGTGTGTCTAAACCCCGAACGTTATCAGGAAGGCTATTCCAGAGTTTGGGAGCCAAATGCGAAAAAGCTCTACCTCCTTTAGTGGACTTTGCTGTCCTAGGTACTACCAAAAGTGCAGAGTTTTGCAACTTTAGGGAGCGTGATGGATTGTAGCGTAGTAGAAGACTTGTTAGGTATGCAGGAGCTAAACCATTAAGGGCCTTGTAGGTAAGTAATAATATTTTGTAACTGATATGGAACTTAATTTGAGATGGGTCTGTAATTTGCCAGTTCACTAGGATCTAGTTGTGGTTTCTTAATAAGAGACTTAATAACCGCCAGCTTGAATGGTTTTGGGATCTGACCTAAAGATAACAACAAGTTAATAATAATGAGAAGCGGTTCTTCTGCTACAGGTAACAACTCTTTCAGTAATTTAGTGGGTACAGGATCTAACAGGCATGTTGTTGGTTTAGATGCAGTGATAAGTTTATTTAGCTCTTCCTGTCCTATAGTTGTAAAGCACTACAGTTTATCTTTTGGTGCGATGAATGAAGCTGAAGTATTATACGCTGTAGAATCTACATTTGTTATTGTATTTCTGATGTTATCTATTTTATCAGTGAAGAAATTCATAAAGTCATTACTATTAAACTGTGAGGGAATATTTAGATTGGGTGGCGTCTGTCAGGATTATGGACCTGTCTGTGTGTGTTTTTGCTCCCTGTGAGCCAGTTTCTGTCTCCCGTTGATTGTGTTAATTTGATTCCAGGTGTGTCTAGTTCTTCCCCCAATTATCCTGTGTTTAAAAGCCCTAGTCCTTTCAGTCAGTGTTTGTCGGTTCTGAACGTCATTCTATGTGTTCCTGTGTCTCCTACGGGTCATGACGAGGCGTTCCCCATAGCGACCCCTAGAGGACGCAGTGTCTCGTTCCCCACTCAGGGAACCATGGTTACATAAGTAACCCGAGACGTTTTTCTCTAACCTTTTTCAATTTGATGGGGGCAACAGCTTCTAATGTATTAGAGAAGATAGTGCCCATGTTGCTAGTCATTTCATCTAGTACATGTGTACTTATGGGTACACAGAGCAGTTATACCGCCCTGGTGGTCTATACACAGTAGCCAGAGCAAAAGACACGATAGATTTCTTTTACATATCTGACAGTGTAACATTAAGCAGAAGTATTTCGAATGAGTTAAACCTGTATCCTGTTTTCTGAGTAACATTGAGAATATCACTATATAACACCTCCGCCACGACCAGTCTGACAGGGCTCATGCTTATAACAGTAGCTTGGTGGAGTAGACTCATTTAGACCAATATAATCATTTGGTTTGAGCCAGGTTTCAGTCAAGCAGAATACATCAAAACTATTGTCTGTGATCATTTCATTTACAATAACAGATTTGGGTGCGAGTGATCTAATGTTTAGGAGCCCAAACTTTAAAAATTGTTTTTGTTAATTTTAAATTTTTCTTGTTTAATCATGATCAGATTTTTTCTAGATCCTGCATTAAATTTATATTTTGACGTACTATTCGGTGAACAGACAACAGCTCATTAGAAGAGAATGCAAGACCTGAATTGGGTGTGTCTAATAAGGGAGACATAAAAAATGTGCAGGGCTGGGGGTCCTCCAGGACAGTTCTTCGTATGTCTCTTATTACATCCGAGATCAAATGACACATCCAAGATGATATCATTGCACTAATCATGATCTGGCTAATTCGGTTCTTCGAATGCATCTGTTGTTGATGATTAGTATGGCTGGTTGAGTTATCTGAGATAATTGCATGTTCATGGGTTGGTTTAAAAGGGGCTATGTATCGATAGTAGAATAACTGATTAGCAACACTGCTTTTGGCTGCTCACCATGGCCAAAGAGCGTGCTCAGTTTTTCTTTACTTTCAAAAAGACTGTGAGATAATTTGTTTGTCTGCTTATAACAGCCACGAAGAAAAAGGCTGAGAAAAAAAAAACAGGTGGTGGTCCTGCACCCCAATGTTACACTGTGGCCGAAGAGCAGGCCCATTGTTCAGGGCATCCCTGGGGGCAGCTCATCCTTAGACGCATAGCCGGGGACCAGCAGCAGCACCTTCATTACTGGTAAATGAGCTTTTATTTGTCTTTGTTCACTCTACAATAATTGGTTGCTGCCTTAGGCCTACATTAAATCCAAATGTCTGTTTCAACTATGATAAATCATGAGTAGTGATGATTTGCTTTGATATCAAATCAATTGCTAAACCCTTTTTTTGTGTGTGTGTTTGTGTGTGTGTGGGGGGGGGGGATTGAAAGTGTTGCCATGATTTTTGTACTGTGTACTTCATTATAATGACATTGGGCCTCATTCATGAAATTTAAGTACATATGAGTAAATTCTGAGTAATTTGCCCGTAAAACAGACCTTCCCAAAAACTCTCCTCCGGATTCACAAATGCTTCGTAAACTTTCGATTTGATAGTTAAACATGTATGTTAATGCATTCCAATCATTCGTAAATAGGGCGCTCGTGCACGCTCATTCACAATTAGCATAATCCTTGTCTATGAATTATAGCTATGCAAATTACATGTCCAGGAACGCAGTATCATATTCTGGTCTACTTTCTCAGGTTTGGCTCCAGTATATTGCATAAATGCAAAAAAGACTAGTAGGCCATATGCCTAACAATAAATATTCAATAACGTGTGTCCACCGAGCAACCTTCCGGTCTCTCTCATGAAGCCAACACGGAAGTGACTAAAACGGCAATTCATCGACTGGCCGCTAGAGGCTGGCTCCAAAAGGGAGTCAGTCCCATAGACTCCCCATGTTAAAATGCCCAACTTTACAGCAGAAAAAAAATGTGTTTAGCACTACGTCCATGTTGTTATACAGTCTATGGTGTCCACCAAAGAGTTTTTAGCCAGCTGAAAAATGTCCGGCGCTCTTCTTAAAACGACCAGCTGGTGGCGCTTGAAAACATTTTGGTGGCACAGCATTTTTCCAAGACGCTTTGGTTGTTATGATTTGGAATATCCATGGCAGCAAGGTATTAGTATCTAATTTTTAAGAATTGTACAAAAAAAAAAAAAGCAGTAACCAGTAATATTGACTTCTCCATTGTTGTAGACAGTCATTGTACAAGTAGGATGGTTGGTCAGTATTTGTCCCGCCCCTCCTCTATTTACGGCTGGGTAAATAGTGACAGTGACAAGCACTGCATTTTACAGTTATCAACTCATCTACAAAAAAAAAAAAGGAAAAGAAAAAAGAGGACAAGAGCAAATTAAATTGTAAAATATATTTTATAAAGCACTATCCATTCCATTTTTACTGTGAATGCTTTTCTTTGATCAACACATGCAATACTTTTGACATTTTTATAAAAAAAAAAAAGCCCACTAATATAAATGGCAAGCATATACATATCACACATATCACTTGTTTCTTTTTAGCTCCTAAATTTATATTAAAATATTGGTGCTTTTGTTTTTGTTTCAAATACATGACTGTTTTTCAATCATCATCACTTCTATACCTTTTCTGAACATAGTTATGTTCATATGGAAAATTTCTTCTTGCTTCACTAGAGGGCACCAAAGCACTTTTCCATTCTTTAGCAGGGATATTTCACACTGGGTTTTATAGTCACTTCAGGAAAATCAGCCCACCCTTTTCCTGCTGACTTTTCTTATGCTAAAAATATTGATACCTTTGAGTTAATTTATATCGAATGAAAATGAGTGATGATTAATGCTGATAACTCAATTACTGATTTAGTTCCAGAGTTGAAAACAACATTAAACAAACAAGCAAGCAAACAAACAAATAAAAGACGGAAGTGTTTTCATAACCCATTAGGAAATCATGTCAATTCTTTAAGATTGTACTTTTTTTTTATGCACGCCGAAACAGTTAGTAAATCTATATAACTAACTAACATAAGAATGGACTAACTGACTAATTAAGCTAGCTAGAAAACTAAATAAATGAATCAATAAACACAAACTGTATTCATAACCCTTCATTAGATTGTGGAAACTGTGTCCATTCTTTGGCATTCACTTTTTTATGTACTCTGAAACAATAAACAAATCGGTATAACTAACACAAGCAAAACAAACAAACAGAAAACAAACAAATAAACTAATTAACTAACTGTCTTCATAAGCCTTTAACAGATCGTGGAAATGTTGTCCATTCTTTGGGAGTCACGTATTTATTTGTTTGTTTGTTTGTTTTATATGTACTCTGAAACAATTTACAAATCTGTATAACTAACACAAGCAAAACAAACAAACAGAAAACAAACAAATAAACTAATTAACTAACTAACTGTCTTCATAAGCCTTTAACAGATCGTGGAAATGTTGTCCATTCTTTGGGATTCACGTATTTATTTGTTTGTTTGTTTGTTTTTTATGTACTCTGAAACAATTTACAAATCTGTATAACTAACACAAGCAAAACAAACAAACAGAAAACAAACAAATAAACTAATTAACTAACTAACTGTCTTCATAACCCTTTAACAGATCGTGGAAATGTTGTCCATTCTTTGGGATTCACATATTTATTTGTTTGTTTGTTTGTTTTTTATGTACTCTGAAACAATTTACAAATCTGTATAACTAACACAAGCAAAACAAACAAACAGAAAACAAACAAATAAACTAATTAACTAACTGTCTTCATAACCCTTTAACAGATCGTGGAAATGTTGTCCATTCTTTGGGATTCACATATTTATTTGTTTGTTTGTTTTTTATGTACTCTGAAACAATTTACAAATCTGTATAACTAACAAAAGCAAAACAAACAAACAGAAAACAAACAAATAAACTAATTAACTAACTGTCTTCATAACCCTTTAACAGATCGTGGAAATGTTGTCCATTCTTTGGGATTCACATATTTATTTGTTTGTTTGTTTTTTATGTACTCTGAAACAATTTACAAATCTGTATAACTAACACAAGCAAAACAAACAAACAGAAAACAAACAAATAAACTAATTAACTAACTGTCTTCATAACCCTTTAACAGATCGTGGAAATGTTGTCCGTTCTTTGGGATTCACATATTTATTTGTTTGTTTCTTTGTTTTTTATGTACTCTGAAACAATTTACAAATCTGTATAACTAACACAAGCAAAACAAACAAACAGAAAACAAACAAATAAACTAATTAACTAACTGTCTTTATAACCCTTTAACAGATCGTGGAAATGTTGTCCGTTCTTTGGGATTCACATATTTATTTGTTTGTTTCTTTGTTTTTTATGTACTCTGAAACAATTTACAAATCTGTATAACTAACACAAGCAAAACAAACAAACAGAAAACAAACAAATAAACTAATTAACTAACTGTCTTTATAACCCTTTAACAGATCGTGGAAATGTTGTCCGTTCTTTGGGATTCACATATTTATTTGTTTGTTTCTTTGTTTTTTATGTACTCTGAAACAATTTACAAATCTGTATAACTAACACAAGCAAAACAAACAAACAGAAAACAAACAAATAAACTAATTAACTAACTGTCTTTATAACCCTTTAACAGATCGTGGAAATGTTGTCCATTCTTTGGGATTCACGTATTTATTTATTTGTTTGTTTGTTTGTTTTTTATGTACTCTGAAACAATTTACAAATCTGTATAACTAACACAAGCAAAACAAACAAACAAATAAACTAATTAACTAACGAACTGTCTTCATAACCCTTTAACAGATCGTGGAAATGTTGTCCATTCTTTGGGATTCACATATTTATTTGTTTGTTTGTTTGTTTTTTATGTACTCTGAAACAATTCACAAATCTATATCACTAACACAAGCAAAACACACAATTGTGGAATTTGGGATTCACATTTTATGTACTCTGAAACAATGAACAAATCTGTATGACTAACTAACAAAAACAAACAAACAAAAACCACCAAACAAACAATCAATCAAACAAACAAACAAACAAAAATAAATAAATAAATAAATAATATTTTCATAACCTATCAGATTATGGAAATTGTATCTATTCTTTGGGATTCTCCGCTTTTTTATGTACATTTCAATTAACAAATCTGTATAACGAACTAACAAACGACGGGAAAATGAATGAATACAATTTAATGACACTTCATAAATATTGTTGGGACACTGGCCACAAAGCTGCTTACAATTGCAACGCTTTGTCTATAAATAATAAAGACAATAGAATATTCATTCAGAATAGGCTAATGTTGGCTGCATGTCCAAGGAAATACATGCAATAATTTCTGAATGTCATGAAACAAACAATCCTTTCGTTAAGCACGCAATCCTTATTGTTCAGTAAAACAAACCTAATACTATTTGGTGTATTTCCGTGCCCCATTTTTACATTCTGTTACATTATGTCATGTTTAGTTTATGTTTGTATACAATGTGGATGAAAGAGCATTGATGAAACGTTTGATTTCTGTATGAACCTCAATAGAACCGGTCTTGATATGCAATAATATTATAGACTAAAGAATGAAGTCTAGAAGTTCTGCTGTCCAGCATGACGTCAGGCTTCATGAGGGTTGAATCCAGCGCACGCGTTTCCACTCTGACTGGTTAAGCGCCTCCTTTCCTCCAAAGGCATTTCCTGCCATCCGCGCTCCAGAATACACAGCTGTACGCCAGCGGTTATGGCATGCTATGGACCGCTATTTTATCTCTCCATCATCTTCCATCTCTTGAGGATGCAGATGTGCGCGGTTAACTTCCAACTTCCAACTGTATCGCTTTTGGAAAACGGCGTTTCGAGCGGCCTTTCCACATTTTGAGATAGGCATAAGGCGCGAGCGTTACTTTGTTTCGGGACAAACGGGAGCGTCGCACAGTTCCATTCCATTTATTAGATGATTGACTGTTCCTGATGTGTGATCTGAACCCCATCAAACCCAACCAGAGCCGTTCTAGATCTGACATGAAGTCGTTCGGATACGTCTAGATCTCCTGCCACGTTTCGGTTTTCGAGGGCTGAAGTTGCGTCTGCAACAGAGGTAAGACAAATCAGCGACAGAAATATGATAACATGACTGTATTACAGCTGCTGTGCTTTGAATCAGGATGGAATGATGGGATGCAAATAACCACAACGAGCAGCATTGATTATTTGCATTTGGATGTGACTGTGATTATTGAATTTCCTCTCCGGCATCCATTCATCCATCTATCCCTAACCAGCACGAATCTTTTAAAACGTTAGAGCGCTGCATTGTTCCGTTATATTTTTCATATCTGCAGTTGATGTCACCCACTTTCATATAAAGTCGCCTACTGTCCGCCTCCTCCCTTATTTAAACATTATTGAACCGAATCCTATTGGCCAAAAGCCCTGCAGCTGTCAGACATTCAAAGTATAGACTTTGCAAATAATACGTTGTATTAAGACAACAAAATAAACAAATAAAATTAAACAATATTTAAGTTAATAATTTAAATATATAAAAAAAAACATTTGTGTATTTTAATATAACACAATATAATACTATTCCAATTGGCATAGTGTCCTTCTCGAGCTTAGTTCACTTTACAAGAGATATAATTTAATGTAAATGCATTCAATGTGCAATTAAAAATACATAGGCCTATATAATATAGTTTATGTATTTTTTTAAATGAATTAAGCAATAAAGTATGAAAGGCCTTCTCTATTGTTAATTTAGCAATGCTTTATTGACCAATCAGCATCCAAAGGTTTAATAATAATATTTGCATTATTAATATTATGTTAACATTTTATTAATTACAGTAGCCTATTAAAAGAATAGTTCACCAAAAAATGAAAATGTGCTCACCCTCAGGCCATCTTAGATGTAGATGAGTTTGTTTCTTCATCTGAACAGATTTGGAGAAATTTACCATTACATCGCTTGCTCATCCTTTGCAGTGAATGGGTGCCGTCAGAATAAGAGTCCAAACAGCTGATAAAAACATGACCGTAATCCACAAACAAGTCCATCAGTCCATCAATTAATATCCTGTGAAGTGAAAAGCTGTGTGTTTGTATGAAACAAATCTGATATTAAGACATTTTTAACCGCAAACTGTTGTTGCTTCCAGCTATATGAATCCATAATATCGCTTTCTCCATCAAAAATCTCCAAATTGGATTTGATGAAACAAAATCATCTAGATCTTGGATGCCCTGAAGGTGAGCAAATTCTCACCAAATGTTATTTTATGGGTGAACTATTGCTTTAACGTTATTTCAGTTTCTATATCTGATGCTGAGAATAGTACACTGTAAAAAATGGAACGAGCTATTTACCGGTACTTAAAAAAATTATAGTAACAATATTACACCTAATATTTTTGAGTAGTTTTTCAGGCTTGATTTTTTTTAATGGAATCTACCTGAATAAATCATGTGAAATCTCCTAAATTAATTAATCTACAACACAATGAATTTAATATAATTAGTAAAATGTGCTCATTTATTTTAAGTTGATTCTTAAAAGTCTGTGATTTTGAGTGAGGCCTGTTTGTATTTGACTTTGAGTTATTTTGTACATTTAAAAGACTGTATACAGCCAAACAGCTCAAGCAGGAAAATACTTAAGAAATACTGGTAATACTGCACTAGCACTAGCAAAGCTACTGCTCATTGAACAAGGCGTAATGCCTTAGAGGAGTAGTATCCATAACCATAAGCTCTACTCTTCTGCACAATGGTAACGATTGCACTGTGCAATGGAAACTTCACCGTAACAGAAACTCTTTCAAATGTCAAACATAACTGAACATTAAACATTAATAGATGTTTCCCTTCACTCAAAAACACATAAAATAGCATTTAATTTCAAAATTTACTCTCCATATCCAGCTATATGCAAAGCATGCTGGGAACTAACAATCACCTCGAAAATAAAACTGCAAAATTGAGCTAATTCTCTTAAAGGGGTCATATGATGCGATTTCAATTCTTCCTTTCTCTTTGGAGTGTTACAAGCTCTTGGTGCATAAAGAAGATCTGTAAAGTTGCAAAGACTAAAGTCTCAAATCCAAAGAGATACTCTTTATAAAAGTTAAGAGTTAACCACGCCTACCTAAAACGGCTCGTTCTAACACGCCCCCACATATCTACGTCACTGTGTGGGAAGATTTGCATAACGCCGCCCAAATGCTCACACAAAGAAAGAAGGCGTAACTTTTATTCTCACTGTAGTATTGTTGCCGCTGCCGCCATGTCGTGAAGACGCTTTGTGCGTCGTTGTGAAAGCGAAACTACTTTGGTTGGTCTTCCAAAAGAGGACAAAAGTCCTCAATATTTTCTACACAACACTGAATCACAATTTCTTTAATGAAATATACTCAATATTTTTTATCACCTTCATTTTTTTAATGAAAATTACAAGACCCATGATTAATTTTTTACAGTGTATAACTCTGTGTTTCTTATGTCATGACCCTGCTGACATCAGCCAAAGTCATTGCATTCCCACCAACAGTAGGGAGTAAATCAGGGTTCCTCAAATCTTGCCCTGGAGGGCCAATGCGCTGCAGAGTTTAGCTCCAACCCTGATCAAACTCACCTACCTGTGATTTTCTAATGATCCTGAATCATTGATTAGCATGCTCAGGTGTGTTTGATTAGGGTTAGAGCTAAACTCTGCAGGAAAGTGGATCTCGTGGGCCAGATTTGAGGATCCCTGGTGTAAATAGGGTCGACCTAATGTGAGTTTCCTTGTATGTTTCTCTTTCATTAGAAAAAAATAAATATATCTTGAGATATGCAATGATAGTTCAACCCTGCTCATTAAAATGGTCGACCGCTAGTTTCCATTCAGATAGCTCAGACAGAAGTCTCCAGTGACATGTTGGGAAGAGCAAACCAAGAATCAAGCTGCCCTAACAGCCCAGTGGTTGTTCCTTAATTTATTCGTACCCTCCTGTTCCAACTGTGTCGGTTTTCTCGCTGATAGCTCTTTGTGAGAACTCCAGACAGCTGAATTCTTTTTTGAAGGGGTCGTTGGCTGGTCAGTCGGCACTTCCTGTCTGTGCAGCTGAGCTCTTTAGCACGGTTTCTGATATCTAATGCTACAGAGCTGTTGTTGGATTTTAAAGAAAAAAACTTACTGAAAGCTTAAATAAGCCATTTGTTAGTCGATTCCCATGAAAAGAGTAAACACTGTGGCTTTGTGGTAGCTACTATCAAAACATTTCTTTGTTTTTTGGTGTGCAACTTTGGCTCAGCCAATAGTGTCAGTTTGGGGCGGGGCTATTTGCTTTTTCGACCAATGGCAGTTGGATGGTGTGATCCACTAGCACTTAAGTTCTTGGTGGATTAACTAAAAAAAATCAAAATAATCAATAAAATGTACAAACGTACGTTGTTTTGTCATTGAATGCATTGTTTGCCTTGGAAATATATCATGCTGTGAAGATAAAACTCTTTTGGAATGCTGTTTCAGACTGACTTCAAGGTAACAAGATTTTCGCTTTTGTTTTAGCATTTAAGGCAACATTTTCAGCAGAGCTCTGTGTTCATTTGCTTGGAGCTGCTTCATGATTCCAGTAGTGCCAAACTCTTCATATTTAGCCTCTCATCCACAAGTACAAGTCCCATAGGAACTGCTGATTACTCATGCTTGGCTCATGCCTGAAAGCTTGAAATATGGCCAGGTTGTTTCTAGCAATACATTTACATGTGAGTGGGCTTGATTTTTATTTATTTATTTTGTTTCATTTCCAAAAAATGTTGTTAACTCTTTTTATAAACCATTGCTGTTGCACGTAGGGATGCAATTATGTAGAAATGTAGAAATTCTAGCTGATAAAGATTAAAAGATAATTATTTTCATATTATGGCCAATGTTATTAATTTGTACTTTTATCTGTTATACAAAACACATTATAAAGCTATAAAAAACAGTTTTTGCAGCCTGATATAGATGAAAAGTAGCCTACACTGTTTTAGAAAATATTAGACCTCGTATTTTCATCTTCCAATATTGACCAATGTCAAAAATGGAAAGAAAATGGCTAATAATGAGTGCATTTACATGCACAGGCTAACTCTGATTATGCTTAATAAGCCAACAGATTGCAAGATTGTGTAAAACTGAATGCCGTTTATTTCTCAGGTCATGAAAGGTCTGTTATTACATTTTGACATCAAGCACAAAAAACCTTTGCTTTGTCAGTTTATTAATTTGCATGTAAACCCTTAACGGGGTAATTCACAGCTGACCAGATGGGCTTTTAATGAAAGTTGGCTTTCTAAATCGGCGCTACATGACTAAAACTTTTTCCTCCAAGGTTTAAGATTGTGTATTCAAACACATTCATTGACCGACATCATCACAGATGCATTGTATATATATATTTTGTGTTATAGGCTGGGATGTTTTAGCCAATAGCAAATATCCTTTAGGTACTGTAGTCGACCATAATTTGTTACTTCTAGTCAATGTCAGGTGGTGTGAAGTTTCAAATACATTCCAGACAGCATTTTATCGGACAAAAATATGGACAGGCCCATGAGTGCAGGATGAGTCATCAGTATTTTGATCGATTTTCCAAAGACTGTACATTTTAAATGCCTATTTTTAATTAGCAATACCTTAAAACTAACATTCAAATTTCCAATTCTGGTTTCTTCAAAGTTTTAAATGTTAGGATTATGCTAATTCTAAAGGCTAATAACATGTTTCAGCTTTGTTTGGTCTGGTGTTGATTTTGGAGCGTAATAGAATGTCCTTAAGTTCCCTCTTCCAGTGTTTGACAACATCTAAGCGGCGTCTGAAGATCTGTGAAGATGTTTGTTGTGGAACCGCCTGCCTTAATTCATTAAAAGCATCCTGGTTAATACCTTTACACCTAATCCAATATGTTAAGACCTGACTGTCTGCAATACAAAGAGTATTGCCTGGGAATATGGAGGATGAGAATGTCTTTGTTTAAAAATATCAGTACAAATAGTTCACACAGTATATCAGTTATTCAATATTTACAGGCCACGGAAAGTACACTATGCTGATACTTAGGCTATATAGTCGTCTGCTGGTTAGCATCCAACCGTATGATCGCAAGAAATAGCCTGTTTTATGTTGATATTGATTGTGCAGTAATATTGCATTACTCTAGACTGGATGAAGTTTGTGAGATCACCTTACTGTGCTACAGTATGTACTGTAAGTGGGCAGATGTGAACACGACTTCTCTCCCACCCTGGAATTCAAACATAATAGTTTTCTGCCTCTGTCATCCTTCATTCATCTCATACTAAACCCGTAGAAATTACACAATTTTTCAGCTTCCCTGTAGAAAAGAAATCAACTCAATACCAGCATATGTTTAAAAAGAAAGTGCAGCAACTGTTTTCATCTGTCCTGGGGCATGTTTTATACATTTATGCTTTTGTACATAAAAGTAATGTAATAAACATATGTTGTGAGCTTTAAAAGTGTGCTAATCTTTGGCTTTAGGAGTTTAATATCAGTCATGCTGTATTTGTTTTCCATTGAGTAAAGTAGCTCATGGCATGTTTGCGCAGCTAAGCGTAGCCTATGCGCACACAACTAAACTTGCCCATTTCTTTCCTGTACATTTCATGATTTGATCTTACATTTACCATGTTTTTGTAGCCCCAGAAGTACGAGATTTAAATCTGCCATCTTTGCTCATGTGACTACAGAAATTTTTGTCAATGGAAACATATACTTTTTGGGCCTAAAACAGTGTAGTTGTGACATTTACCAGAATGTGCTAACCACTAGTGCTAACCGCTAATGCTAACCAGCCAAACACTGGTACATCCCTTATGACAATTAACCATGGTTTTATTATAGCAAAAGTATAGTTACCATGGCTTTTTGGTGTATTGTTTACCATTTGTATTCCACAGTTTTACTACAAATACCACGGTTAAACTGGGGTTAGTGTAGCAACACGATGGTTAATTTGTGGTTACCATGGTTTAGTTTTGGTTTCATTTGTGGTAAAAATGGTTAATTTTCATAAGAAATAAATGTGGTAGACCATCACCTAGCATTCACTCAAATCTCCTAGCACAAGTTTGTGAATAAATGGTATGGCAGGAGGATTTATTTCTCTTTCTGTATATTTTCTAAACCACTTGACTTATCCATTTTACCTGATTTAGAAAGCCATGATTGATGGTCTGTAATTTGCAGTGGAAGCTTCTAGATTTCTCCTCCTTCCCACATCAAGTCTATATGGCATCAGATGCTCCAGGCTGCTGTTCAAGTTCTCCTAGCCTTGATTGGAGCATGGAAGTCATCCTGCCCTACTTTCCCTCCTCTGAGGCTGCAGTGTGACTATGTTAAAAGAGTGCATGCTATTCTGCACACACTCACGGGGGGCTTGTTACAGAATGACACAGCAAAGTATAGAGAAAGACAGGGAAAATATATATATAGGATGTTTAAGATAGTGGAAAGAGAACGGGAAATGACAGGTAGAACTGGAAAAGGGAAACGGAATACAGAAAAAAAAGGTTTTAGGTTCTGTATCTGCATGTACCTGGTCACAAAACTACTTACTAAAAGCTAATTTAGCTAGTGAAACCCATCAGCCCATGTCTCGCCCCTAGTCAGACACCGCTACGTCACGTAACAGCAACAAAAACATGAACAAACACTGAACGATTGTCTTTTTATTAATTAACATAACACAGATTAATAAATGTATTGTTCGATGTTCGTTTCTATACCGCACGCAAGGTTTATGCGCATAGTCCAAGTCTTCTTCTCCGTTTTTAGTGTATCTCTGTGGCAGATTTACAGCATCACATACTGGTCTGGCATGTATACTACATCATTTTGTGTCAGTTTTGTGGTTTCGTGTGGACGCAGATATTTCTTGAGACGAGGAAAAATAAGATCGGATAGGGAAAGCTCTGGCTTCGTCTGGACGTAGCCTGAGACCAGTGGATTAGAGCATAAATTATAGTAAAATTTATGCTCAGGGCATATTTATGCTACTGCTTAGCTAGCTGTTTAAAAAATGTATGCACAACCTATTTTTGCAAGATTTCCATGACTAAAACCTATAAGTGAAATTTCTGAATTAAACAGCTTAACATTTTATGCTAGCTAGCTTGGTGTCTAAAAATAGTTACAAAGATTTAATATTGTGAAATAATTAGACCCAATGAGTGCTGTGAATCAGCTAGTGTTTCAGATTAGCAGTTAACGTGTGCACTACATTGCATATTTTACTCAGGTATGTAAATTGAAATGCCTCATGCTAGTGCTTTATGCTAGCTAGCTGTTTTAAGTTCTGATTCTGCCAATACAAGCTAGTCATAATGATTTCCGTCGCTAGAACCTGTTCAATAAGTGAAATTGTTAAATTAGACCCAATGACTGCTACAGCTCAACGTTTTGGACTAGCTGGTAACGCATACTACATTACGGTAACATATTTTGCGGCAGTAAAACGTTTCATGCTAGTGCTTTGTTAACTAGCTATTTTAGACTTTGGGACAGATTTACTATCAGCTTGCACCAGCACAAACTCTCATTTGGCATTAAAAAACTACTGTCAGGATTTACTAAAGACACGCAGTAGGAAATTAGTGCTGAAAAGGCGTGGACAGTTATTTTTGCGACTCAACCTATTGAATATGCATTTGTAGAAGTTTCCCTTTCGATCAATAAATTTATTGGAGGAGAGTATTCAAATAAATGATGAAACGCGATTTACTAAGATTTGCACTCGTCAATTCACTGGTAATGTGCACCTTGTCAATAAATCACCCGCAGAATTTTCCCTTCCCATTGGCGCTTTTAAGGAATTGCACTCTAATGCTAATTTGCCCTGTTTAGTAAATCTGGCCCATATATTCTGCCCATACAATCTAGTCGTAAAGATTTCCATGACTCTTATTTAGCAAGTTAAATTGAGCATAAGCGTGATCCAAAATTGGTCACTGATTCGAAGAAACTAAACAGATCACAGCGTTCCCTTCATGTTATGCCATCTGGAAATAGAGATCCTCGTGCCGTGCCAGAGAACGCTTCCTCAGAGATTGAGTCATCCTGAGCTCTGATTGGCCCCACTAGATATTCTAAGGTACATAAACACTCCTGACTGTGCTTCATGAAGGGTAAACAAGTCTGTTCTCTCCTCATGTCGGAAGAAAGCTAAGGGAAGAAAGAAAATATAAACATACAAGAGGTGAATTATGAGGAGGAAGAAATCCAGCCAACTTTTGCCAAGTTCTGGCCAGCAAATATTCAAAGAGCCTGTACGCAAGTTAGCAACAGTGCTAATGTCAAGAAATACGATTAAAAACCATCAGATAAGGAAATAGATCGTCTGAAAATGTATATTCTGTTATTATTTACTCACTTTCATGTTGTTCCAAACCTGTATGAGTTTATTTCTTCTGTTGAACACAAAAGACGATGTTTTGAAGAATGCTGGTAATCAATCAGTTGTCGGTAGCCATTGACTTCCATAGTATAGAAATAAATAAAAGTCTTTGGTTACCAACATTCTTCAAAACACCGTCTTTTGAAACTCACACAGGTTTGGAACAACTTGAGGGTGAGTGCATGACAGGATTTTTATTTTTGGGTGAACTATCTCTTTAAGATTTGAAAAAGGGCTTATAATCAAAGCCTCCTCATCGACAGTAACGGTACGCCATACAGTGATCTCCTGTGGCATTGCGCACATGCAGAGGGGCGAGGGACGGGTTTCACACACCCCTGTGCCAGAGGCGGTGCTGCTCAGCAGCCCTCCCCGCTTATGTTTACCTTGGCAACCAGCGCAGAGTGCAAACAAACACGCCAGGGGCGCACCTCTGCAGTGCGGGTGTGTGTGTGGTTGGTAGGGGCTGAGGATAGTAACGTCCCGTGGGGAGTTGATGTACAGAGGGAGGTCAGCTGTGCTTTCCCACAAACCGTAATTTCAGCAGAGAACGCTGATTGCTGTAATGGGCGACCTGGTTTAAACTGCAGTCTACAAAGTCTGTGCCATCTACTTTGAGTTGTTGGAGTAAAATCGATACTTTATTGTATTACATTGTATTATTATATACAAGTATTTTTGAGTGGAAAAATTTAAGTACTTTGCAGCATGTTTCAGCAAAGAACCCTGTTTCATAGAGAACTATTTTAGGTTTTTTATTGGGTTAATTCACACAATGCAGTAGATGATTTTCCAGAGATCTACAGAACAAAGTGGAATTTATCATTTTCATCTGTGGGATCAGTCTGTAAACCCTTTTAGTCTCTAATTGATTTGGTAATATTTATTTGAGTTCAGGGTGAAATAACCAGTAGTGATAATAGGGCCATTCATTAAAACTCCAACCAGTTCAAGAAAAGAGAGGAGTATAAATCACTCCCTTCCCAAGAGAATAATATGAATTCTGTTCTTAAGTTAGTTGAACTCCAGTTTGACACTTGCGTTTCTGCAGCAGGGAGATGTTTTTAAAGGCGTGGAGATACATGAGGTTAATTCTGCTTTTGAGCTGGCTGAATGAGAAAATATCACCAGACGCCATTTCAGCCTATCAGAAGAATAAGAGGGGGCTCGGCAACTGCCTTTCCCCTCAGTGTTTTTGCATACGACTCACAGGATTGAGAAACGCTTCTGATTTTCTCTGCGTCTTATTTTATCAGAACTTGTTTCAAAATGAAGCTTATCGCACCCTTCGCTTTTCGCTGCTATTGTTTGCACGCAAACTCATTTTGAAGGAATTCAGGAGGGGAAACAATGTCAGGAACAATGAATGAGCTGAACCAGTCCCAGCGTAGTTGTAACTTTAATGCATTTTGAATCCAGGTTCCACCCAAGTGATTCCTTCAGGATTTACTGTCAACCGTGACTGTATGTTTTGGTTTGTTGGAGGTGTGTGTAAATGGGACATCTAATCATTGACAGAGCAAACGTGATTTGTGTTATATTTGCAAAGTTTTATAGTACTTGGTCAAGGTTTCATGGATTTGACCTTGATAGACCTAGAATAATTGTGTGATAGGTCAATAGACGGGGCCATTGACTTGTGAATTTTAGCAGTCGCCCTTCAAGTTGATGATTAGAAGTTATTTTTATTGTATTTGAAAGGGGATATCTCACGCAACAAGTTTTTTATTTATTTATTTTTTGTTATTTCACTCTCATGTCGTTACAAACCTCTTTGACTTTTTCCTGTGGAACACAAATGAAGATATGTTGAAAAATGTTCATGGAAATTGTCAGTGTTGTTTTGGACCCCATTGACTTTCACTGTATGGAAAAAGTGGTTGAAATATTCAAAATATCTTTATTCGTGTTCCTAAGATGAAAGACTGTTTGCAATGACATGGATGTGAATTAATGATCTTCAGGAGTAACTATCCCTTTAAATAAAAAGAGGTCTGTACTGTAGGTCTCTTTTAATGTCCCAGATTTCCAAACTGATATTCTTAGATCACTTTTTTTAAAACAAATTAAGATTGTCTTTTGCATTGTAAGTATCTCTAATTGAATCATTACAACTAGCAGCTCACCAAAAAGGCCTTCACAAAGGGTTAAATCGGTTAATGATGGTATAGTGAGCTATTATTTAACAAACTATCACTTTGTAATGCTTTAATAACAGTATTTAGGTGATGTTTTTTTATAATAGAAAATAGGGGAAAACACCCCCATGTTATCATCAGTATTGTTGTTGTCTAGCAGTTTTGGATCATTAAACCCCTGACGTCAATTATCCGTTTGACCTTATTTTGAGTTAAAGGTATAGTTCACTCAAAATTAAAATGCATTTACTCATCCACATATTGTTCCAAACCAATACGACTGACTTTCTTCTGAGGAACACAAAAAGAGATATTTAGTAGAATGTTCAAGCAGCTCTTTTCCACACTGGAAAAAAAAGTCGCATTTTTCAAAGTAGCAAATAAAACAGAGATTAGTGGAGTATGCGTTATAAGAAAATGTTGTTTCAGTCTGCATGATTAGTCATTAAAATTTGGTGATCTTGATTCAGAAAGTTTGGATAGAAATAATGATGTCCAGCAATCAAAATAGAGTAAATCAATTTCTTTAAAATGACTTGACACTTCAAAAAAAGATTGTATCAATTACATTGTTTTGCCAGTAGGTGTTGACAAGACTGTTAAAAAATGCAAAACTCAGGAATGAAGCAAGTGAAGTCTTTATGAGCGAGTCACTGAATCATTATTTTAAGAGATTCATTCAAAAACGCTGATTCATCCAGTAATGAAACAAGTAAAGTATTTGAGTGAATCATTGAATCATTCTTTCAAGAGATTGTTAAAAAATGCTGATTCATCCACTAATGAAACAAGTGAAGTGTTTATGAGTGAGTCATTAAATCGTTCATTTAAGAGATTTGTTCAAAAATGCTGATTCATCCAGTAATAAAGCAAGTGTGGTCTTTATGAGGGAGTCATTGAATCATTTTTTTTAGTTGATTTGTTCATAAACGCAGGTTCATTTAGTAATGAAGCAAGTGAAGGCTGTGTCCAAAACTGCATACTTTCTTGAGTACATACTTTTTTGAAGAAGTAATTACTTCGCAACTGCAAAAAGAGCATGTTCTATCTAGAATGAACGTGTAGCATGTATGTAATCTGGATGTAGGCCTACTACATTTGCCATGTCATTCGCCATTGTCACGTGACCTACCAGCATCAGTTGCGTCGCAACACTGCGATTAAAAACCCTCTCCCATGGCTGTGGTGCATTGTATGCACAATTCAGAATCATGCTGGAAGTAGTAGGTCATCCAGGTACTTTTTTCCTACTCTTTTATGAGTTCTATGAATTTGGACATACTTAGTTTGTAACATACTGTTTTTCACCTGCTGTATAGCAGGGAAGCATGGGAGATGCAGCCAAAGACTTTATGAGTCAGTCATTGAATCATTCTTTCAAGAGATTTGTTTAAATGCTGATTCATCCAGTGATGAAACAAATTATGTCTTTGAGTGAGTCACTGAATCATTCTTTTGAGATTCATTCAAAAACTATGATTCATCCAGTAATGAAACAAGTGAAGTCTTTATGAGTGAGTCATTGAATCATTCACTGTACTGAGGCAACAGACTGCAGAAATTAAAATTGTGTCAGAACCTTTAGTAAATTACATGCTGTTTTGTTTAGGTGTGTATTCCGAATTCTGGGAGAAATGTGATTTCTATTTTAAACAACAAAATCACGACTTAATTTTTCCTGAATCTTGCAGCTCTACTGACAAGTTGCTGTTACGTTCTAAAAAGAACAAAAGAATCAATAGAAGTACCTTTGAAGTAGTCCATATAAATTGCATGCTGCATTAAAGGTACTTTTATTGTGCCTTTTCAGTACTTTTTGAGCTTGATAGCCTATATATTTATATTGTACATATAAAAAAAGCAGCATGGGAATTAAATATTTTTGTTTTGTTTATTTCAGAAGACAGAAATTTATACAGGTTTTGGAAAGACATCAGTAAATGGTTTTTAATTTTTAGATGAACTGTTTCTTTAAAAATCATTACTCGTTGTCATTGCTTTAGATGGAGTCCCTGTGGAAAATCAGATTCAAACAATGTCAAACCACACAGTGGGGACCAGAGCAGGTGATTTGTCCTCTCCGAGAGGAACAAGATGTTTATAGCTCATAATTCCACCTCCACTAATGTTTTAATTGAGTGTTCGCCCACATGCATTTACTCTTATCTACACTTGGAGCTGCATTAGCATTCTCCTAAACCAAATGGCCATGTGTTCATTTTTGCAGCCCAGAGTTGGTTTGTATTGACCATCATTCAGTCAATAACCTCAGAGGACATCAGGACAGAAATAGACATACTCTGGGAAAAGGGCGTTAAAGGTCAATATCTTGATGTTTTTTCCATCACGTTGAAGACAACCATCAGTGATCACGTCCATTAGCATTTGTCCTCTTTCGGGACAGATTATAAACCATCACATTTGGGTAATCCATCCTCTGCTTTAACACTCGAGCTGGTACTTGCAGGATTATTCCATCAGCACTTGCACATGTGCAAAACTCATATTAATCTAATGCTGCAGAAAGACTGTCCTTTTTCTCAATAGGAAAATCTGGAATTTGGTGTCAGTGCTTTGTGTGCACATACTCCCTCTGACTCTATTAGAAGAGCAGAACATCTTATCTGTCTTTTGGCACTTTTTAATGTCTTAGTGAACCTATTAGTGTCAACAAAACGTTAAGAAACAGACGCTGTTGAGAAATTCTTTGCTAATAAGTCATATTTGAAAACTGTTTGAGAATATTCAAGCATTCGTCAAGGTCATATTTAGCTTTTTCCAACACGAAAGAAAGAATAATTTAATTTAATTTAATAATTTCTTAAACTAAAACATTAAAGCATATTTTTAAGATTTTTTTAGCATTGTCTGGGACATTATTTTATTTATTTTATTTTAATTTAATTTTAATAATTTTAACATTATTTTATCTAAGCACAATTGTCATTACTGTTAAATGAAAAAAAAAAACATTTACTGTATAAATAAAAAGAGCATACATGATGGTTAATGAGAATTTGGAGAAGCTGTTTTATAGTCATGATTTGTCACAACAGAAATTAAAATTATAAATAAGTTAAAGCATAAGTTTTGTATTTTTAACATTGTCTGTGACATTATTTTGTCATTGTAATTGATCACTGTTAAGCACAATTCTTATTTTACTGTAATGTAAAAAAAAATCATATTTATAAATGTAAAAAAAGAGCATGCATGGTGGTAATTAGAATTAGGAGAAGCTGTGTGTATCTGTCATGAATTGTCAAAACAGAAATTACATATTTTAAATTAAATCAGATTTTTAGGAGTTTTAGCCCTTTCTGTAACAGTTTTATTATTTTAAATGATTACTATTAAGCCCAATTATCATTGCTTTACTGTGTGAAAAATAAATAAGCAAATTAATTAATTATAAATGCAAAAAATATGCATGATGGCAATATGGAGAAGCTGCGTTTATTTGTCATTAAATTGTCTGTCACAACAGAAAAAAAAATCTTAATGGATTTGCATGCAGGATTTTGCAATTGCATACAAAATATTATTATTATTATTATTTATTTTTAGAGTGAAACCTAGGCTATGTTAACATGGCTATGAAAACAAGCCTATGTTTTCGCATTTTACCCTTGTGGTGCATGTTCTCCAATAATTAGTAATAATAGTAATGTAATTATATAATCGTGTAGTAATTTAGTAATAATTTCTAAGCAAAGTAGAAATGATGAAAGTCATCAGTGTAATAAAGGCAGTTGTAATTAGCAGTCATATTGTTTAATAATTTTATTTTATTTGCATCTTATCAGTAGAATGTCTGGATTGCACTGATAAAATTCTCCGGATGTATCCTGATAACTAAAGGTTGATGTGGTTGAACGGAAAATGGAGCGAATGAACTAAAACACTCTAGATTGTACTGGATGTTTGAAGGGTATTCGTCTCTATAATCCAGACATGTGTAATCAGATGTTGATTATGTGTAGCGCTGCCCTTGATTGCAATTAGTGCTGATGGGGAAGATAAGAAACAAGGTGTAATTTCAGAAACCTCAAGAAACTGCAGAAATGAGGCTGTGTGGGGTGGCGGGAGAGGGAGGGGGATCTTTTACGGAAGTCTTTAAATTCGCCTTCATCTGCTCTGACCTACATAAGACACATTAAAGTCTGTGTTAAATGGAGTGTGTGATGTGATGTTGGGTTATGATGGAAAGACACAAATAGCACTGAGGTACAGACACGCCACCATTAGCTGGTCGCTAATGCATCACACACCGATGAATAAATAAAACTCTTAGACTAAAAGCTCTACCTCAGCAGTGGCCACAGTAGGCCTAGTTACAAAACACAGTCTGCGTTCACAAATATAAACTTGTGTTTATTATTTTTCTCAATATTGTTAAAGAATAGTTCACCCAAAAATGAACATTTTGTCATTATTTACTGTCCCTTGTGTCATTCCAAAGCTGTTTCGCCAAGCTTTCTTCAATCTGTGGGCCGCACAAGCAGAAATGTTGAGGAACGTACACTAAAGAAGTTGTAAACTTTCAAAAACTCAACATTTTCAGTGCTGTTTCTTTGTATTTAATTGTGAAATGTACTGGCAATTTCAGAGTGAGTAGAATAGTTTCTACACATTTTTTTTTTCGTTCATGCTGTTAAAATAAATAGTGACTACCAGCTAACATTCTCACAACTTTCACTAACATCTTTTATAAAGTTATATAAATGTTAAGACAAAACATTCTTAAAGTAATATTTATGGAACGTTTGAACAACATTCTTGGAACGTCCTTATGATGTTATTTGTACTTGTTGAATGTTCTAAAGAACCTTTTTGTAACCTTTAAATAATGTTATTATCACAACACGAAAACTGGCCATTTTAACGCTCTTAGAATATTAAAAATAAACATTCAAATAATGTAATATTTTGGCTAAAAATAAAGTTAGTAGAACAATGTAAGAAACGTTTCCATAACCTTTAAATAACGTTATAACCACGGCAAGAAAACTGGACATTTCACCTAGGAATGTAACGATATGAACATTTCTTATCACGATTATAGTGACCAAAATGATCACCGTTATCAGTATTATCACGGTATTGTTCAAATGTGCTGGAGATGTTCAAAAAGTACAGACACATAAGTCACTTCAACAAGTTTTATATTTAAAAATCAGCACACAACAAATAAAATGACTTTTTGTTTGCATAATCACTAAAACAATAACATTACCAATGATGTCCGGATTTTAAATGACAACAGTTTAATAGCATGTTGAAATATCTAATGTAAATGTTCAAATAAAGCTTTGAAAAAGTTTCATAAAAAGGTAAACCTCACATTTCAGCCTTTAAATAAAGAAAAGAGTTAAGTCAAAAAGATAATTGATTAATAAATGATTATATGTATTTGATCTGCTCCATAAATAATTCTAGATAACTTATCTGAATTGTTTAAATGTGTAGAATCCACATAAGCTTGTTTTTCATCAACCGGTCAAAATTTACAGCAGGGCATGCGAATTCGGTCCGTTTTTGGCCAGACAGAAACTGCACACAGGCTGAATGTAAATATAAGTCTCTGTAAATCCACTCACTGACAGCAGGTGGCGCTTATGGAAAAGCTGAATTAGAGCTGTTTCCCGTAAACTCCGTGGGCAAAGCAGTATTGCGATTAAGAACACTTCCTTTAGGTATTACATGGAGCGAAGATGAAAACATAGTGCCATCGAATCGTTTCTGAAGACAGTCAGAACCTTCAGAGGTACATTCATATAATTAATTCATATATTCATTTGTATAATTTCCTTAGCACTCCTTTAAAACCTCTTAGCTTTTCTGCCCTGTTTTCACTCGAAAAACAGGGCACATCGTGAGTTGTTCAAATCGCGGTAATCTAATACAGTTTTAATGATAATTTTATCATGATTTATCGTCAAACCGGTAATCGTTACATCCCTAATTTCAACATTATAGAAACATTTCAAAACAATGTTCCGACAATGTTTTTATAACCTAAATTTGTTACCTGTGCTTCAAAAATGACACAAAAGTATCTTGAAAGTACTTAATGTGACCATGTTTCATATTTCAAATCTTCTTAACAACCCTCTACATTGCGAGTAAATCACTCGCATATGCGACTAAATCTTCACTCTGGGCGACTCAATGATGTCTAATGTTAGCCAATGGCTAATAAATTATCAGATTTTACTCCCCAGTGTGTGAGTTGGAGGCTGAGTATATGATTAGCACAGATATATTTTCACTATATTTTCACTCACAGAACACTCTGACTGAGCGCTTCAGAGTTTCACTCTCCGTCAAGCGATCTGATATTTTTCAGTTCATTTGAATGGATGCGCAGCGCACCTGTGTTTGGCGTAACGTAAAATCTAGTGTGAAGGCACACGACTCACCATCGCTTTCTCTCACACGCGCAAAGAGCGAGAGTCTTACATAACATACATGCAGAATTGATGCTAAGCTGAAAGATATGTTTGTGTGAGAAAGGGATAGTTCACCCAAAAATGAAAATTGTCATCACATCTTATCATTTACTGTTCCAAACCTGTATGAGTTTCTTCTGTTAAAAGATGATGTTTTGAAGAACTTTCATAGTATTTATTTCCATACTATGGAATTCAATGGCTACCATCAACTGTTTGGTTACCAGCATTCTTCAAAATATATTTTGTGTTCAACAGAAGAAAGGAACTCATACAAGTTTGTTTGGAACAACTTGAGGGTGAGTAAAGGATGACAAAATTTAAATCTTTGGGTGAACTACCCGTTTAAAGGTGACATATCATGAAAATCTGACCTTTCCAGGTTTGAAGTGCTATAATCAGGTCCCTGGTGCATCTACAAACCAAGGAAACGTGAAAAAGATTAACCCAGTAACTTTGTTTTGGTAAGCCTTTTTCTGCAAGCATCTGAGAAAACGAGCGCATCTGATTTCGCTCCCTTGGTGACGTGGCAAAGGGATCTAATTATAATATTACCGCCTCTATTACATATTGTAAAAAGGGGCATAATATGTCACCTTTAAGTCATTATTGAAAATCTTGAGAGTTAATTAGACTGATACAATTCTGAAGTCCAGTTGATTCAAAAAAATAAATTATGATACATTTTGGAACTGAAGGGTAAGTAATGACAGACTTTGAGGAACACACCTTTTTAAGCCAGCTATTCTTTTAATAATTTTCAAACCTGACTTTGTTTCCAGACTTTTTAAAGGATATTTTTTGCAGACCCTTTGGCAGTTTAGTCACAGCAATTCAAGGGTTGCCCTGTCCTTCAAAAACAACATTTGCTCAGTCCCTTTAGTGGTCGTGTCCCTGAATAGCACCCAATCAAGCCTCTCAAGGAACTGTAATTGCTGCTTCTCAGACAAGAAAGTAGGACTGAGCATGGTCAGCCCCCAGAATGAAGGTACAAGCTAGCCCTCAATGACCTTGTTATTGGTCACGGTGGCCCACGAGGCAGAACACATCATTAGCGGAGCTGAGAGAGCAGAGGCCATGCTGTCAGTCTATTTAAAGAGACTGCTCAGTGGGAAGCCAGTGTTTTTAGACTTTCCCCATGTGAGGGCCTGAAAATACCACCCTGATCTCCTTTTAGCACACATGAGTACCTTTGGATTCAAACTTTAGTCAGACTTAACCACTTATATGAAGGTGTCGCCTTTATTTTTGCCTTGAACTGGAGCAGTGTCAGGTCCGAAGCCGGTTTAACCAGTTTAAAATCATGGGTTGGGATTTTGAGTTTTTGTTGTTTTGGTTTTCGTAAGAAACCCAACACCTTTGACCTGGTTGTTTGGAACAGTTTGCATGAAACTAGGGTGACAACTTGCGGTTATTTTGATTGATCAATTAATCGGTCGATAATTTTTTCGATTAATCGGATGATAAAGCGTTTTTTTTTCATATTTTATGCTTTATATTATGCACTTCAAACAAACTTGTATAGTTTAATGCCAGTGGGCCTATCATATGCAATTAATCGGATGATAAAGCCTTTTTTTTTTCATATTTTATGCTTTATATTATGCACTTCAAACAAACTTGTATAGTTTAATGCCAGTGGGCCTATCATATGCTCAGGATTTTCCATGCACAGCACATAGAGGTGATTAATCGATACTCAAACTCACTATCGAGTATCTTCATTATTTATTATTATCGATTTTGTTGCAGCTCTACATGAAACACATGAAATTTGACACTTTTTATTTATTTTAACTAGGATATCCAGTGACACAAAAGTCGTTTCTTCCATTATGAATTATAGATTTTGAAAACTGTTACATGGGTCAATATATTGTTGGTGCTATTTTTGTCCTATCCATTATTTTATATAAAAATGCATTTAAAAATGCAGTTCATACATATAGTGATTTGAATGCACCTATTCTATAACTAACGTGTTTTTATTTCTGTATTAAAATTCATTTAGCTCTTTCAGATCAGTGTAAAATGTCATGTGGTGCAACTCTATAAAAGCTTAATGATAATTATTAATTAATAATTCATCATAAAAATGGGGTAGAAAAAGTAAGGGATTAGTGATGTCACCTGAAAAGAAAGTTGCTGAACAAGCTACATTTTTATAAAATACTCAGATTTTTTTTTTTGACATTCGAAATAACGTGTACTAATTAATCCTGCACAATAAGACCAGTAATGTGCATTAACAGCAGTTTTGATTCCATTTTAACTTTATTGTCAGATGTAGCATTGACAGTCCATTATATAAGCAACACTAAATCCATTTGTACACCTCAGAGTCTCCATACTTTATTTATGTTTCTTCCAGTTCCATGTGTTTCTTTCTGCTTGAGTGGCAGCTTCGGTTGCACTTCATGCAGCCCTGTATAATGGAAATGAGGTCACTATGCAATGTATGTCAGAGACCTTGTCTCGTGAGATACTCCATGCTCTGTCTGCTGTTGTACTGCCAACATTAGTAAATAGGTCATTTGGCCAGGCCTTAATTCCAGTGCTAGGAGTTGGATTAAAAGCCCAGTAAGGATGGAGATTAGCTGGACACTGCAGGCGTGAAGCCCATTCGGACACCGGCCGTCCATTGATCCACAGACAGACGTTCACTCAGCTGTCAAAAAAGGATCATATCACAAAGTTAATAGATATTGAATAGGTGAAAACATGGGGTTAAAATGGGTTTGCTTAAGGCTAATGCCGAGGCAGCTAACTGTGAGGAATGTTAGCTACTGTTGTTAGCTAGTAGCTACAGATGCTGCATCCATTGTGTCCGCCATGTTCACATGTCCTAGTCCAGTTAGGAAAATCTGAACTCAAAGAAAATCGTCTCAGGTTACATATGTAACCATGGTTCCCTGAGTAGGGAACGAGACACTGCGTCCTCTAGGGGTCGCTATGGGGAACGGTATACCCACGCCACCATGCTGAGGGGAGTGCATGCCAGAACCATGGCGAGCACTAAGTACCAACTCTACCATAGCCATGGGAGTTGCCCCTGGGACGTTAAGACGGCCAAAGGCCTAGGCTACATACCCCAAAAAAAAAAGTACCTGTTAGGGTCAGAACTCCTGGGCCCGGGGTAGAGCTCAAGGCTTGGAACAGAAAGAATGTAGGGTACTAGCGTGCGAACTTAACACAGTGTGGATTTTAGAAAGTGTACAAAGACTTTCGTGCACACTTACCATAACATGGATTTAAAAAAACATTCTAAGGGGCCCTCGTGGTACTCTAAAAGAGCAACCCATAGATGGAAATGGTGCATCCCAAAACACTATGTTTGAGAAGTCATCAACTCGATCTAAGGTAAAATGCTGGAGTGGCTAGCAGTAAATCTCTAGCTGAGGGAGCAAACACCCAGCTCTCAATCGAGAGGGGGGGGCGGCAGAGGAAGGGCCTAGATCGCCTGATGTCTGCTGGTTCCAGGTGCTCTGGGAAAACAGAGAACTCAACTCTCACGTGAGAGGAGAACTCCGAATTCAGAAAGGATTAGCGTGCTCATAGGTAACCCTTTGATAAAAGGGGAGCACTGCACAACACTACCACGAGAACAGCCCACGGAGCGAGGAATCCAACTCCCCAGAAGGGAGAGAATTCAAACGCTCAAAAGAAAGCACCATGGTCACAATAACCCTCAATGGTGAGGGGAGCGATGCTTCCAAAGTGTGTCGACAGAGACAGCATAGGAGACTGTAATGCAGGAAGTTCCCACCTAACCTCGGTCAGGTGGAGAGATGGTGGTTACAGGGAATTTAGGAAGGGGAAGATAAGGGCAGATGTAAAACCCCCGAAGAAAATGAATAGATACTGAAGTATCACTCTGATCCGGACAAAAGACAATGCTGACGCCTTGTCTGGATCACATCCCTTAGGTCTTTTGCCTACCTAGAGTTTTCCAAGCATCTGATCACAGATACCCGGAAATACTGAGCCAAACGGGAGAGGCAAGCTCACATACAACCCTCTAAGGCGAGGGGAGCACTGCCTGAGACAGCATTACAC
>NW_015555819.1:1378948-1407210 GCF_001515605.1 Sinocyclocheilus anshuiensis
ACTCAGCTACCTCATCAGGAGAAAGGCCCTCGCCTTTATCCAGGTCTTTCAGCAGGTCAGCCTGATATGCCTGGAGCACCACCATCGTGTACAATGAAGCAACAGCCCGACCTGTTGCTGCTGCGTATGCCCTGCCATTCAAGCGAGATGGCAAGGAGAGAGTCTTAAGAGGGGACGTCTCAGCCATAGAGAGATAGCTGGCCAGCGTCTCTCTATAGGGGCATCTTCTCATAGCCGTTTTCGCACATCGCCTCGATGTTGGCATAACTCGTATGCTGGAATCGATGGATGCGTGAGGAAAACGGCCTCTTCCATTCCTTCTCGATCTCTGTATGGAAATCAGGAAGAAAGGAAGGCTCACCTGAGCTGGAGGGTTATGGCCAGAAAGATAACGTTCATCGAGATGACCTCGCGACGTCACTTTCTTTGCCCACTTCCACGGCAAGTCAAGCCTCGCCGTGGCGCAATCCATAACTTTCAAAAGCTCATCATACGCAGGGCAGGAGGATTGGGAAGGCTCAGCCTCAGCTTCTTTGCCCTCCTCAGACATTTCCTGCTCTTCCTGGGCTGAACTCAGCAGAGCACTGGCCCCTGGATCAGACGATGTTAATGAAATAACATCATCCTCCAGCGGCTCACTCTCGTCCACAGCCGACGATCGCGAGAGGGAAAACCCCTCTTTAAACTCATCGGCCAGATCCACCTGCGATCCCCACGAGCTCATTCCCCTCCGTGCCTCAGCAGCGGCGGGTCCAGAATCGCAGGAAGCAGATGGCTGCATCCTCTTTCCTCGAAAAGAAAGACAAACCAGAGCGGAGCTTTTTCATTGGAAAACGCTCGCAGTGCATGCCGATTGCCCCCTCGGGCATGGCTGTCGCCGGCCAATGTGTTCTTGGTGTTTTTTCAATGTATGCTTCAGACACGGGTCACAACGAGGCGTTCCCCATAGCAACCCCTAGAGGACGCAGTTCGAAGATCCCTTGAAAGGGAACCATAGTTTCAATTAAGATTTATGGTGGCATTCAAGTGTGTTTGTATATTTAAAAATATTTTTGTTCATTTCTTAAAGTTCATGCAAGTAGGCCAATTCCATACAAGAGCTTAAGAGCACTAAGACATTTGTTAGCAGTTGGATATCAGATATTTTGATAGTGTCTGCGATTTAGAAGAAAATGCAAATAAAGTTGTGAAGTTCTATTAATTTCTACAAATTAGATTAATTTTAATTGCGCGTTTCAGTTAATCAGTTCAAAACACTGATTCAGTGATTTGTTTGCATCATAATAATCCAGAAATGGTATTCTGTTTTAGTAACATATATTTAAAGATAAACATGGCTGTATTATACACATTTGTTATAATGCATTCTTTAAAAATGAAAATAAATAGCATAACAGTCTTCAAAATGATTGATCATTCTTCATTTGTAAGAATGATTAGAATGATGGTTCCTCTGAGGAAAAATAATCGTTGCAAATGCATAAATATTGAAAATCAGACTGCTGAAAAATATTAATTTAAATGTAAATATGACAAATTTTGATATTTTAGGTACAATTCCAGCCTTAGATTTCAGGAATTAACCTCCTTGGTTGAAAATATTTCACTAACCCACTGACCGCAAAAAGAAGCTGCATTAGTGCAAAAGTTTTGGCACCCCCAGTATCTAACACTGGTACTTTTACACTGAGATCCATTCAGTTGTCATAGCTGTGCAAGCTACGTCAACCTCTCTCGGGATTTAGTCTCTTTGCTGGCTTTGTTAAGAAGTGATTAAAGATGTCAGCTGCCAGGTTGAAGGGTTGTTTTCTTCTGAAGTCTCAGTAGGGAGTGTTTTGAAGCTGCTATGGAGTGCCAGACTTTAAATCAGAGCTGCCGGGTCACAGGAGGACGCTGGTTAGACTGTGCTGACGGTGGCTTGGCATCGCTCTTGTGGTTCTGCTCAGTTCTTCTACCATTCATTTACTCAGCTCTGTTTAAAGATTACTGGAGTAGATCCTAGAGCAGGCATGCAGGGTCAAAACCCTCATCAACATCACGATGGTTGCCAGTTATGAATGGAAACATATAAACAATGGCTGTATGCTATTTACATGAATCAGGCGCACACAGAACAAGCCTTTTTTACAGTGTTGGTCCGTAAAAATGGGGCCTCCAAGAATGTCGCTAGAAATGAATGGCTTGTCTGTAAAACTTCAGGCTGTTTTTGTGTGAATAATGGCAGCGTATTATTTTCCTGGCACTTTTATTGCAAACCACCACTGGATCTCTCGTACGTCAGCTCCTAATAATGCTCTTGCGCGTCTCAATCTAAAATTGAGTGTGGCATTTTGTTAAATTTAGAATTGCAATCATTATTAGCCATGCCCGTTTTGGTGTGGGAAGTGTCACATCAATAAATGAGCTTTTGAAACGCTTAATAAGACCATGAAATGTCACATGCTCCATCAGCCTGGCCTTTATGTCGCACACAAAGACAGTCACAAAGTTTTCATTTAACATTAGAAACATGATTGTTTGTTTTGTATTCATGTTAATTTCATCTGGTTTTGATTGAAGTACAATTAATGACTTTACAAATGTCATCTGGTGTAACCATGAAGCAAAATATTTAAACTTGGAATACTTAATCATTATTTATCGTAATCAAATAATGATTAACTTAATCATTATTTTACAAAATGTTATTCAATATATTTTTCAAGATAATAAATGTTTATGCAAATATAATTAATTATTAGTTCATAAATATTATTGTTTTTTGGGAGTTGCACCACATTACATTTTATAATCTGAACTGTCCTAAAATGTCAAATAATGTGATATTTTGAGACTGATCTTGACACATGACACTGTCTTTTTAATATGTCATTTTTAAATATATATATAAAATGCACGCTGGGTGGACCACATGACTTTGTTGGTTGCACCAAAAAAATTTTTTTTTATCCACAAATATTAATAAACACTTTTATTAGGGAAAAAATATATATTTTCATATTTTATTTTATTGTATTTTTAATCCTAAAATGTTACTAAAATATTTTTAAAGATAAATCCTAAAAGGTCAAATGATCTGATATTTGAGATATATACTTTTTTTGTTCCATCCATCCATCCATCCCCCAAAATGTTTCTGCTTGTTGGGTGGACAAGTTGACTTTGGTCTCACCAAAGTCATATTTAATAAGCAATTTTACTGGAAAAAGTTATTTATTTTCGAAAATAATAATAAAAGATTACATCAAACTACTTTAAGATTTCTTAAATGTAATTTTAATAAGGATTTTTTTCACTATGAGGACAGTTGTCACCTTTACATTTGGACTTTATGCCCCCGAAAATAGCAAAATAAGTTTTAGTACATAATCTAAATATGTGACCCTGCACCACAAAACTAGTCTTAAATTGCTGGGGTATATTTTAGCAATAGCCAAAAAAACATTGTATGGGTCAACATTATCGATTTTTCTTTTATGCCAAAAATCATTAGGATATTAAGTAAAGATCATGTTCCATGAAGATAGTTTGTAAATTTCCTACCGTAAATATATAAAAACTTAATTTTTGATTAGTAATATGCATTGCTAAGAACTTTATTTGGACAAATTTAAAGGCAATTTTCTCATTATTTTGATGTTTTGCACCCTCAGATTCCAGATTTTCAAATAGTTTTATCTCTGCCAAATAATGTCCTATCCTATCAAACCATACATCAATGGAAAGTTTATTTATTCAGCTTTCAGATGATGTATACATCTCAATTTCGAGAAATTGACCCTTATGACTGGTTTTGTGGTCCAGGGTCACATATATGATCATCATAGAAAATGTTTACTGGAGTCATTGTACAATATGTGTGAGCTGCATTAGAACAGTCAAACTGCATAGAAAACATTGCGTTCTATGGAAGAAAGTAAGTCAAATTAATTATTTAACATTGAAAAAAAAATCTCCCATTTCTCCTTGAAAGAGATCTCTTTTGTAATATTCTTAGTTTTTCTTTCTTCTTGCAGGTGTTATTTTTGTTTAGTCTATTGAGGATGTGTTTTCGTCTCTCTGCCACTTGTAGTCTTGTGAACAGAGCAAATTGAACAGCAGCCAGGTGTACTGGCCAATTGAATCCACCTGCCCTGCCCTCCAGCTGTGGCTCTAAGCTGTGATTGGTTGAGCTGACTGCCTGGCCACATGCAGGGTGGGGTTCATTACCCTGCAGAGCTCTAGTGAGAGAAAGAGAGGTAGAGCGGGGTTTGTAACTGTGCACCTTATAGACGGCGGCTCCCACACCCCCCTCAGACCCACACTGCAGCAGAAAGACTATTTTTAGCTCCTTTTCATGAGAAGGAATGATGCTGGGAACTTGATTTTGATGCTCTGCAACTAAAAGCCCATGTTGCTTAGATTCGCTCCTTTGGTAAGTGTAGTCTTATGTAACAGAAAACCTTTCATTTCGCAACCCTACATTTCAAACCAGAATATCTAAAGAATGCATCTGGATAATTTAGTGAATATTTAAAGGTAAATTATGTAGTTTTTAGGGTTTAAATATTTAAATATGCAGAGACAACTGATAGGTTGATTCCCCCGAAAATTATATTTTCATATATATATATATATATATATATGTGGATAGTGGGTTAGGTTGTTGACGGATGGATGGATAGCAGATTAGATCATTGGATAGATGGATGGATGGCGGGTTAGATCGTTGGATGGATGATAGATGGATAGAAGGATGGATGTGTGGAAGGATGGATAGTGGGTTGGATGGATGGATGGATGGATAGATGGACAGATTTCAGTAAAGGACTGATTCAAACTGATTCAAAAGTTAATGAGTCTTTTTAAATGATTCATTACAAAAATAGGCTCATACAATAAGAGTCATTTTTTAGTATAATAATATAAAATATAATAGAAAGATGATGGATGGTGGGTTAGATCGTTGGATGCATAGATAAATGGATTGATAGTTGGGATGGATGGATAGAAAAATGGATAGATGGATGGATGCAGTAGATAGATGGATGGATGATAGACGGATAGATAGTTGGATGGATGGATTGATGGATGGATATATTAAAAAACATGCAGTTGAGTAAGTGAGATTTAGTTTGAATTTATAATTGATGGAGGTTTTTCAATGAAGGACTGATTCAGAAGTTCATGAGTCTTTTTGAACAATTTATTACAAAAATAGGCATATAAGAGACATTTGCTAAGACAACATAAAGTTGTTTGCCATATTTTGCCATCTTGCTATATTTTGTGGTTGGTTGCATTTTTGTCTCTTTAGAATAAGTTCAGTCTACAGACTCACATTTACAGACTTTGACTTTAATATATTTATATTCTGTCAGCTGCTTTTCACATTTAGCATACATTTTTATGTTGCATAAGCTTTCTGGTAGCATTTTCATCCAAGTTGGCGCAGACACGTACATTCGCTCACACACACCCGCTTTGCTTTGCTGATTATCTATTACCTCTGTAAGGACAAGAACTGCATAACACTGCTGCATTAACGTTACTCTGTGTGTGTGTGTGTGTGTGTGTGTGTGTGTGTGTGATGATCCATTAGTATTTCAGTGCATTATGCTGCTTTAAATTGTACTGACATTGCTCCCTTCTCCTCCAGGTGGACAGACTGGCCGGCACAATGAAGGAGGAGAACTTGTTCCGCAGACGGTTCTCTCTCTGTCCCACAGCCACCTCGCCTCCCAAGATCGACCCGCGTGTGCTGACCCGCAACCTGTCCTATGGAGGAGACAATGAACTGTACCCGCTCAGCCCAGGTATCCATTCAATTCCTAAATGTGTGGAAGCACCACATCCTTCAAGCACAAGAGACACATGCAGGAGCTCACTGATTCTGAGTCACTTTGGTCATAGAAAATAGTTAAAGTGTTAAGGAATTAAAGCAAGATTATCATTGTCATGAAACCATATTCATAGTGGGTTTAGCTTATCAATTTAATGTATTTCAGAGTGAAACTGAGTAATTAGGAGAAATAATACAGGGCAGTACTGACTTAATTATGAATTTGATTGGCGACTGTTGGCAATTACCAAGAATGCCACAGCAACCATTTTGCAGTACCCTGGCAACCAACTAGAGCACCTTAGGAACCGAATAGCAAGTTGCTACAAACCTCTCAAAGCACCTTAGCAAACACATAGCAATGTCCTGGAAACCACCTAAAACACCCGATAGATACAGTATGCACTAAAAACACTAAAAACACCCAAGCCATATAGCAACACCCTGGCAACCACCTAGAAGACATGAACATTGCATAGCAATGCACTAACAGTGACTAAGAACACCTTAGTTGCATAGCAACACCCTAGTAATGACCTAGAACACTCAAGGAAATGCATAGAAACATGCTAGAAGTGTCTCAGAACACCTCAGCAACCGCATAGCAACGTCCTGGCAACCACTTAAAACACTCAAGAAACTGTATAGAAATGTGTTTTAAATCTCTCAGAACACCTTAGCAACTGCATATCAATGCCCTGGCAACCACCTAGAACACCTAAAACTGCATAGAAGCCTGCTATAAATCTTTCAGAACACCTTAGCAACCACATAGCAATGCCCTGGCAGCCACCTAAAACTCTCAAGGAACTGCATAGAAACATGCTAGAAGTGTCTCAGAAAACCTTAGCAGCCATATAGCAATGCCCTGGCAACCACCTAAAAGACACGAATATTGCATAGCAATGACCAATGACTAAGAACACCTTATTTGCATGGCAACACCCTAGTAACCACCTAGAACACCCTAGCAACCACACAAACAAATCCGATAGAAAAAAATTCTGCATAACAAAGGACGTTTATTAAGAAATAAAGATGTGAAAAAAATCATTTCAACTTCAGATGAGCTGACTATGTTTTAAAATATTTTATAATAATCATCAAAGATATGATTGACTGTGGTGATTGATGTTAACGCTGTGTTTGTGTGCTGGTGTGGGTGTGTGTGCGCGCGCGTGCTCGTGTGTGTGTTCTGCAGGGAATGAATCGGAGAGGAACGGTTTGCCCTTACTGAGGGACGAGGTCAGCCCGGTCCGCTCACCCAGCAGTGCGGTGCGTTCAGCCTCCTATTGACTGCACGTATGAAATATGACAGCATTATAATGCAGACGGGAAAGAAAACAGCCATAACAAATCTGTTACTTCAGCTACCAGCCCTAACTAACGCTACTAGTTAACCTCTCACTAGAGTGTGTTTTTTTTTTTCGGAATGCTGCTAAATAAAAAAAGATTAAAGGATTCGCTAGAGCTCTGCCAATGTAGAGGAAGTGAAATGACCTGCAATTAGCGCATGTCAAAACTCAGCCAATCACAGCCTCCTGTCTGCATTTCACTCTCCAGACAGTTTTCTGTGTGCTAAAAGCTTTTAGTAAGTCGGAGCTCACATCTCGGGCACATGTAAAGTGCATCTGTCCGTATCATGTGGTTTTAATGGGTGAATATACAGTAAAAGCATGTCATTCATTCACCATATGAGACATTAAACTGTAATACACAAAGATCTAATGCAGCATTAATGTGTGTCATCTGCGTAAACCTGAAAAAGAAGCTTTTAGCATCAGCTGCAATTAACTATAATATATATATATATATAACAACTATTATACTAATTGATCGGTCAGTAATTTAATTGATTATTTGGATATTCTGATAATATTTTGATTGTTCGGTTCTTACTCGTACTCACCTTCAAACAATGTGACATTTTCACATTTAAATAACTCGACAAAATATATTATATGATGTTTAACAATGACATTTAATTGCATTTGCTAAATGAAATGATGCTAACATTATATAAAAATATAGTAAAAAAAAAATTGTTTGATAGAAATGCATTTTTCATTATTTTAATATGGCAACACCAGTGTAGGTTTTTTTCTGTACTTACATCAAAGACCCTGATAACTGATCATGAAATTTAAAGCCCATGATCTCCATTATCGATTTTATTGATTGTTTGTTCCAGCGAAATAGCGTTACTGTTGTTTTTCTGGACTCCACTGTTTGTTTGAACTGCTTTAGAGGTTAATTTGGGTCTAAGAGGAAAACTGTCTTCTCCATATTTAGGTCTGATCTTCAACTGACACCCACAGCTGACCAAACAGACCTGCTGCATTTAGCCTGCTGCCTTTTGCTCGTAGTGTGAAAGAGTTGTCGCTCTTTAACAAAGCTACCTTTGTTTATTTCACAATTACTATAATAATATAGTTATGCTAACATCATATAATTATAATTATTATGGTAGGACTTTCTAAAGTCAAACCATTTGACGTAACATGAAACAGGATATTGTGAAATGTCATATTTAGCCCAGGATCAAGTATTATGAAAGCAAGCAGGGTCAATTTTGATCTCATGTTGACTTCAAATGAAAGTTAAATGGATTTTTCTGGGATTTTTCTTTTTTGGCTTCAGTCGGAATCCAGGATGTTTATCGGTTTGGAGAAGGAGTCTTCCTCGCCCACGGAGAAGCTGGCAAGGAAAGAATCGCTTAAGGTACAATGTGCTTCCCACTCCAGGCAGAGTTCCTGACCCAGTTCTCCAAACAGCAGCTTGTTCGTGGTGTCAGTCAACAGGTGGACGGCACTGAACCTGCGTACAGGCACTTCCTCTACTAGAGAAAATACTCCGAAATATTTATTCAGATATTTAATCCAGCTTTTCATCTGGTCTATTTTTCTTCTTACTTTGAACAGCTACAAATTTTATCTAACCAATTTGCATGCATGAAAGGTCTGTGGCTAATAGCGTTCTGTGTCATTTTGGGACTGATGTATGGCTTCTTGCAACTAGTGGTTAAATTTGCAAAATTCAAAACGTTATCCCCGCTTTCTTGTTTGTGCTAGAGAATTAAATTTACACAGAAATGTCCCACTCTTCATGGGAAACACATTTATTTTAGGGACCCATATGTTCTTTCATAAAAATGTTTTATTTTATTTTATTTTATTTTTTAGTTAAAACTTTTAAAGGGGTGATAGGATGCCCATTTTCCACAAGTTGATATGATTCTTTAGGGTCTTAATGAAAAGTCAGTAACATAGTTTAGTTAAAATTTCTTAATGGTAGTGTAAAAAACACCGTTTTTACCCTGTCAAAAACAGCTCTTTTCAGAGCATGCAGATTTATAGCATTTTCCTTTAAATGTTAATGAGCTCTGCTGACCCCGCCCCTCTCTTCCAAGCCGCTCTCAGAGAGACTGTTTACTTTATATGACCCCTTTAAATACTGAATGTAATGAACCACTCATTTAGTGTTGCAACAAAACTATTAAAAATAGTTTTTTGTTAATTGAAATTAAATAAATTATAAATATTAGATGAAAAACTTAAACTTTTTTTTATTTCTGTTAGAATTTCTATTTAATTTCTAATTTCTCATGTTCATTTAAGTTCTGAGTTTACAGACGTACTAAAATGGCTAATGCTGAAACTGAAATGAAAATAAATAAAGCTAAATTTATAAAAGGTAAAACTATAAAAATGACATAAGCATGTAACAAAAGTACAAAAAAAAAATAAAACTGAAATTAGAACTGAAAATATAAAAAGTTACTACAAAATAATAATAAATACTATAATTACTACGCATAATTATTTATAAATGTAAATATAGTTTCTAAATGCGAAATTTAAACAGGTTTGAATTGTTGTGAATCCAACTTTAGATGAGTGATGTTTGCATAGTCCAATCAGAGTTCTTCTCCACAATCTAAAATAAAATCGTTAAAGTTTAGATTTAACAGTGGTGAATAAGTTCTTTGGCATTGTATATGGTGCACTCTACTGTTCAACAAGGTTTTTAGACATTTTCCGTCTTGCTGCCCACTTGCGCCCCCTAGCTAATATTCGAGCAATGCATTAAACCTTGACCTTTCATATGGTAGGTTCAGAAGAAGAACTATCGACAGGAGAAGAAGAGGGTCGCCAAAGAACTGTTCAGTGCACTTAAGGATCCAAGTGTGGTTATTATGTCCAACTGGCTAAAGGTTGGTAAACCTCATCGGTTTTCATTTTAACATTGAATAATTTGGCAGTTGCTTTAAGATGCACTTGTTGGATGCATCAGATTCGAGGCACATTGAAGAGTTGGACGAAATTGTGGTGCGTCCTAAAGCCCGGCATTCTCCTGATATACAAGACGCCCGGTTCAGACCACTGGGTGGGAACGATTCTTCTCAACGCCTGCAAACTCATCGAAAGACCCTCAAAGAAGGACGGATTCTGCTTCAAACTCTACCATCCGCTGGACAAGTCCATATGGGCCATGAAGGTTAGACACAAGCTTCTCTGAAATGCGACATTTGGCTTGAACTCATCGTTGGGATTGATTGGTCTCTGTGTTTTTTCAGGGTCCTAAAGGGGAATCTGTGGGCTCCATCACTCAACCCTTGCCTAGTAATTACCTGATCTTCAGAGCAGCGTCTGAATCTGATGGTGAGCATTGGCGTTTGTCTTCTGTAAAACTGTCTTTTCAGTATGGAGTCCACTTGAGGATCACAGCCTGTGGTTTGTTCCAGGACGCTGTTGGATGGACGCTCTGGAGCTGGCTCTCAGCTGCTCCAGCCTTTCGAAGATGACCGCGAAGAGCGGCAGGGATGGAGATCTGAGCGGCTCCTCCGAGTCCTCACACATACTGCAGCTGCTGCAGAGCTCGGCTCTCACCGACCAGGACCTGCTTCCGTGAGTCTGATCTCTCTACATCAACACACCGCTGAGCGTGTTCACATCAGATACAATGCAGTTCAGTTACATATTTGTACACGTTTTCTGACATCAAAATTGTTTGCATTAACTAAACTGTTCACCACAGATCAGATTCAGTGTGACTACATGATATGAAAGTGTGGTAACACTTTAGTATAGGGACCCATTCTCACTATTAACTAGGTGCTTATTAGCATGCCTATTATTAACATATTGGATGATTATTAGTACTTATAAAGAACATATTCTGCATGACCGTATTCTACAAATACCAAACTACCTTACTAACTATTAATAAGCAGCAAATTAGTAGTTTATTGAGGCAAAAGTTGTAGTTAATGGTTAGTTAATAGCGAGAATTGGACCTTAAAATAAAGTGTGACTGAAAGTATAAATTATAGTGTAGAATATTTGGTACCAAAAATATTTGTGTGTAATACAACAGACTGAATATTCTCAAACGTTTTTGGCCAATGTCTTTTTAATTGTTTAAATAGAAATCAAAGGAAAAGAAAAGGAAAATACTTTTATATAATATTTTTTTAAATACTGCTATACTGTATACTAAAAAAAAAAATACATCCAATTAAAATAACTGATTATTGCTAAATGATAAAAATTCTGAAATTCATCAAAATGGCAACAAAATTATTTACATCAGGTATTATACCATTAAATAATATGAACTTATGACTGGCACTGTAACTATTTGCATTAACTATATATATGATTAAACTGACACGAAAGTAATAAAATATTCACAGAAATCATTTGGTAAGAAACAGTTCACATTAAGATCTGTGCAACAAATTTACATGAAAGTATAACTTATACAGATTTTTTGGGGAATAGTTTTTGGTATCAAAAATATTTGTGTAAACAGTATGACTAAATTAAATGTGTGAAATTTTCAAAGAATTATTGGTCAAATTTTTGTAAAAAAAAAAGAGCATTTAAGAAAAGTAAGTATCCTCCAAAAACTACAAAACTATTCACATCAGATATGATGTGACTAAATGACATGGTGTATAAACGTATAAATTCTTTTTTGGATAATAGTTTTTAGTACCCCAAATATTTGCACAAACTACAGTATGACTAAATTAAAAGTGTGAAATATTCTCAGACACTATTTTTATAAAAAAGAGAGAGAGAGAGAGAGAGAGAGAGAGAGAGAGAGAGAAAGAGAGCTTTTAAAAAACAATGAACCGTCCAAAAACTGGATAAAAATAGCTTGGCACAAAACTATTTGCATTAAGTACTATATGACTAATTGACACAAAAGTAGTAAAATATTAAAAGTTTTTTTTTTTTTTTCAAAACTGTTCACATCAGATACAGTGCGACATTAAAATATAAATTATTCAGATAACAGTTTTTTGGTACCAAAACTATTTGCGTAAACTAATATATGACTAAATTGAGACAAACATGAAATATTCTTAAATATTTTTGTTACATTTTTTGTTAAGCCCCGTTCACACCATGAACGATAACTATAACGATAACTATAAAGATAAAGATATTATCGTACACACCAGCGGATGATATCATCAGTTTATTCGAAGCGTACGCTCATCTGTCGCTTTAAATGCTCCAGCTCGTTACAGCAGGATGGTTTCTGATTGGGTGTCAATGTTTTTATCGTTCATCAGCTGGAAAAAATTGTTCTGAAAGTGATTCCAACGATATCGTTTCTCTGTGCCTTTATCGTTATAGCTGTTGTGTCAACTCTGCTATTCTTTAATATTGAGAACGATATTTCGAACTATATCATTATCTTTATAGTTATCGTCCTTGGTGTGAACGTACCTTTATTCTCTTAAAAAAACATTTAAAAGAATAATATAGCCTCGAAATGAACAATAAAATGAACAATTATTGTAGTAGAATATTTTGGATTTGTGAAGGAGTTCATATAGCTTCCCATGTATGTTGCTGCCATTGGATCCCAATTTCCAGAGCCTTGGTGATTATGTGGGATAATTGGGTTTGAATCTACCTCGCATCGTGTCCAGATCCAAGCTTTTGTATATTTTCAACCAATATTATAGTCAGCCACCTTCAGAGTGTGTTACCGTAAAAATGACCTATTACTGCTCTTATGAGACCTTTAATGCATTAAATGGGTGCTTAATGACTTGACGGACATTAAACAACACCCCCTAAATCAATATTAAATGCTTTATTGCCTCTCTACATGCACAAAATTATAAACTCAATTTGTACACCTGGTTACAGTAAATACTGTTTCACCTCTTTAGCAAAACTGCATGTCTGCTAAAACATGTAAGGTAGAAGTTGTAAACTCTTGTTTGTTTTTGATGAGCTGACAACAATGGCACTATGCTTTAATTTTTCTAGTTTACGTTGTTTTTTCAGATATATTTGTGATTTGGTTTTTAGCATGTGGCTTGACAATCCCCTAAAAAACACAGTTGTTCATTATTATTATTGCATCTTATTGTATTATTATATTTTTATTATTCATTATAATGTAATATAAATGCTAAATACTTAAATACAAAAAAAAAAAAATCAATAAATATATTTAGTAATTAGAAAAACTATAGTGCTAATACTGTGAGACCTACAATATCATCAATCAAAATCAACAGCTAAAATCACAGGCGTATATCCATGACATCAAATTGTGATTAATCGCCAAACATTAAAAACAAATCTACATTATAATCAAATAATATTCCAATGAGATTCAAAGTGTTTTTAAATGACAGTTTTTCTGTACCTGAGAGGGAGTGAAATAGTAGATGTTGTTTGCCAGTGATATCTTTCAGCTGTCAATCATTTATATATCCCAAACCCCGCCTCTTTCTAGCCACTTTGAAGCTCTTGTCCAATCAGCTGCGCCCTATAGGTTTACGTGACAGGCAGAGGAGCAGGAAGAGCTGAGGAGAATGTAAACCCAACACTACCATCAGCACAAACACACACACACTCGTACAAGCGCATCAGACAAGCTGTGAAGCAGGAAAAACAGCTTTGGAAAACACGTTACTGCAGAGCTTTCCTGTGCAAACACCAATCCAGACAGGAACTATAGAGGGAAGTCACTGTGTTTCGACTGTAAACAAAGACTTTTTCTGAGGTTCTCTCATTTTTTGTTTACCAATCTTTGGAGTTTCAGGAATAATATATTCTTGGCAAGGTAAGGACTCGTTTTTTTGCTTGGCTCGCTGGTCGTTCTTGCTGACAGCTGGTGACGCAGGACAGAAGCTGGTTTTCCTGTTATCTCTGTGTGTCGTGGACACAAAGAGATGATTTAATGTCACGCTCATGCTCAGATTATTAATCCAAGACTCTTTTACCAGCCAAATGATTAATATTTCTCTGTAGAGATTCGCTGCCTATAGCAGAAAATATTTTGAAAATAACATTCACGCTCATGAAATGAACCTCTTGTGACCATGGTGATGGCCCTGTAATTCAAATTACTCGCGAAGATGATCATCATGTGGTTTGTTGCTTTGGCAACTGATCTGTATGGACTTTGAACGTGAACATAATAATAAATCTCACTGAGATAAAGCAGAACAAACGATTAATGTTAAAGAAAATCATTATTTAAAAAAAAAACAATTAAAGAATAAATAAAAATGAAAATAATTGCAGAAAATGCAGCTGAATCAAATCTCACATGGTCATTTGTTTGTGTGATTTTGTTAAAGTTTGAATGACTCCATGTTGGAAAACCATATGGAGAACGACGCCAACTCGGACAAATCAGAGAGGGAGGCGCATGAAGACTCGGACAATGGGGCCAATGAGAACGGAGGCAGACTGACGGAGGAGAGCGATATGGACCAATCGGATGACGTGTGCCTGCAGGCCACGGTGTTTGTTGAAGAAGCCCATGAAGAGATGGGAGAGGTGATAGGTTCATCACAGTCTCTGTTTGGTCTGAATTAACTGCTTTGTCTAAGCAGAACGAGTTAATTATGTTTCGGTTACGCAGTGACGTGTTAAAAAGGGTCATGTCGATGAAGACATGCTAAAACAAAGAGAAAATTTGTGTTAATCGATTGAAATGTTTACTGAGTGCTATTTTTCGGCTTAAAATGTTTTAAACCTAAAGAAATTAACAGGATTTATGAGTCGGCATGAAACAATACAACAATTCGATGATGGATTTTTATTCAGCAAAAATTGAGTGGGTCATGAAAAAATGGGTGCAAATTATTGTCTGATTGAAACTTTTTTGAGAAAAATTATTTGCATAAATTGCAATATGACTAAATTAAAAGCATGAAATATTGGTCAAATTTTTGTTCTGTAAAAAATAACAATTGAGCATTCATAAAACATAAAACCATTCATATCAGATACTATGCGCCTAAATGATTTGAACGCATGAATTACTTGCAAACAATTTCTGTCACAAAAACGTCTCGGTTACGTACATAACCCTCATTCCCGGATGGAGGGAACGGAGACGTTATGTCGTGATGAAATAGGGGGTTTACTTGAGAGCCCCAATCCGCTCTGACTTTCAGAGAAAATAACAATGAATTTTGGCTAGTGGATTATACATACCTGAGCCACCCGTGCATACAGGTCGATGGTTCAAGGTTGTGGCATAGGGACATAACGTCTCCGTTCCCTCCATCAGGGAACGAAGGTTACGTACGTAACCGAGACATTCCCTATCTGTCGGTCATTACGAGTTATGTCGTGACGACATAGGGGGTCCATGGAAAGCGCCACAACCTGAACCCCATCACAACCCTGTAGCGCTGCAAATGTTGACAAGCAGCCGCGTGTCAGACAAATGCTACGCGAGGGTCATAACCTTCCCAATGCCCCAGCGCAAATTCGTTGACCTTGGCACCTGCAGGAACCAAAGGTGAGTACATCGCTGCTGGAGATAGCCAAGCCGCTGTTCCTACCACAGAAAATCTTTTCTTAAGAGAAGGGATTTCGACCTTCGTGAAAGGTGCTTCACGCCTTTTCCTGTTTGTTGTTTACAGCTTGGCAGTAACGATGGGGAAGCGAACTTTCCGGAGAAGGACACTACGGAGACCACATCCTGCCCATAGGGAGGTATCATGTAGAGACACTGATATGGACTGACCCAGGCCTGGGGCAGTACTACATATGGAATGGGTCTCTGAGGCAGGTCCTACCTAGGAGTAGGGAGGAACGGCTCAACGCAGAGACTGTAAAATCTCGCGAAGGTGTTCGGTGTTGCCCAGCCGGTAGCTCTACAGATGTCTGCCAAAGAGGCGCCGTGCGCCAGCGCATAGGAGGAGGCAACACTCCGTGTGGAGTGAGCCCTCACCCTCAGAGGGCACGGCTCGCCTTGGGATTGGTGGGCCAAGGCGATGGAATCCACTATCCAGTGGGCTAACCTCTGCTTGGAAACAGCCTTGCCTTTCTGCTGACCTCCGTAGCAGACAAAGAGCTGCTCAGAGCTTCTGAAGCTCCGGGTGTGGTCCACGTATATGTGCAACGCTCTTTCGGGACACAGCAATGCCAAGGCTGGATCTGCCTCCTCCGAGGGCAGTGCTTGCAGGTTCACCACCTGATAGCGGAAGGGCATGGTGGGAACCTTGGGCACGTATCCAGGCCGTGGTCTCAGGACAACGTGAAAGCAGGCCGGCCCGAACACAAGGCACTCTTCACTCACTGAAAATGCTTGGAGGTCCCCGACCCTCTTGATGGAAGTGAGAGCGGTCAGGAGTGCTGTCTTAGCAGACAGGAACTTACAACCTTCTGGCACCCCTCAGGAACCTGACAATGAGATCGTGCTTTCCCGGGGACCGGCTGTCCACTGCATCGTGATGTGCTGCGATAGCAGCCACATATACTTTCAAGGTGGAGGGTGACAGCCTACGCTCCAACCTTTCTTGCAGGAAAGAAAGCACTACTCCAATCGTGCATCTTCGTGGGTCTTCTCGGCGAGAAGAACACCAGTTCACGAACAGACTCCACTTCAGAGCATAGGCTTGCCTCGTCGAGGGAGCTCTAGCCTGAGTGATCGTGTTTACCACCACTGGTGACAGATCACTTAAGTCTGCCACATCCCGTCCCGGAGCCACACATGGAGGTCCCAGAGATCTGGACCCGGGTGCCATATGGTGCCGAGCCCCTTAAAACGGAGGTCCTTCCTCAGAGGGATGCGCCGGGGGGGTCAACCTGGGCTTCTCCGAATCGACTCCAGATCAGCCGGATCGTCTCGGGATGGAGTCACCATTCTCCGGGGAACGTGAACTGTCGTGAGAGCGCGTCGACTGCACGATTGAGCTCCCCTGGAATGTGGATGGCACACAGCGACTTGAGTGGCGTCTGATTCCAGAGGAGGAGATGACGAGCGAGCTGTGACATGCGACGTGATCGTAGACCACCCTGCCGGTTGATGTACAAGACAGCCGCAGTGTTGTTCGTGCGGACCAACACGTGCTTGTCTTGCAGCAATGGCTGGAACTGCTGCAAAGCCAGATGCACTGCCAACAGCTCTAGGCAGTTGATGTGCCAAAGCAGTCGAGGCCCTGTCCAGAGCCCCGAGGTTGCCTGCCTGTTGTATGTAGCGCCCCAACCCATACTGGAGGCATCTGTCGTGACAACGACATGCTGGGACACTTGTTCTAAGGGCACCCCGGCCCGTAGAAAGGCAAGGTCTGTCCAGGGGCTGAATAGGCGGTGATCTGATGGTCACATGAAGTGTACTGCGACACCATGCCCATCTCGGGACTCTGGAGTGTAACCAGTGCTGAAGTGGTCTCATATGAAGCAATCCGAGCGGCGTGACTGCAGCTGCGGGATGCCCCAGGTGTCTCTGAAAGTGTTTCAGAGCTACCACGTTCCTGCCTCTGAAGGAACTCAGCACTGAGTTCAGCACTGACTGTGCGCGCTCGTTGGTAAGACGTGCTGCTATACTTACCGAGTCTAACTCCATACCGAGAAAAGAGATCTTCTGCACAGGGGAGAGTTTGCTCTTTTCCCAGTTGACCCGAAGTCCCAACTGACTGAGGTGCTGGAGCACCAGGTCCCTGTGATCGCACAACTGCTCTCGGGCCATGATGAGCCAGTCGTCAAGGTAGTTGAGGATCCTGATGCCCACTTCCCATAACGGAGCAAGGGCGCCCTCTGTGACCTTCATAAAGACAAGGGGGGACAGGGACAGCCCGAAGGGGATGACCCTGTACTGCCATGCCCGACCCTCGTACGCAAACCATAGGAACGGCCTGTGTCGAGGAAGAATCGAGGCATGAAAGTAAGCGTCTTTCAGGTCGACTGCTGCAAACCAATCCTGGGGCTGGATGCATCTGATGATGCACTTCTGCGGCAACATCTCAAATGGGAGCTTGTGAAGGGCCCGATTCAAGACTCGCAGATCCAGGATTGGCCGAAGGCCACCGCCTTTCTTAGGTACGATGAAGTACAGGCAGTAAAACCCTGACTTTATCTCGGCTGGAGGGACAGACTCGATTGCGTCCTTTGCCAGTAGGACAGCAATCTCGTCGCGCAGGACAGGGGCATCTTGAGCTGCCACCGAAGTCTGTCCAACTGAATCGCGTAGCTGAGTAAAACTGTCCAAATGAGTCAGCGGGACGGGTTGGGCTGCGCGAGCCACACTTCCAAGCTCCGTGCGAGTGGCACCAAAGGGACAATCGATGCACCCGCGGTGGTGCAGCAGTGGGAAGTCTGTGCTGGATGGCACAGAAGGCATCACGTCCTGGCTCATCACAGCAGGACTGCCCGTGCCCCCGGAGGGACTGGCCAGAGATGTGTGAAGAGGCAGCGCATCTCCGTGCCGCGGAGTGATAGGGGGCGTCGTGGGTGAGAGTGAGGTGGCAGCGCATCGCTCACTGTCAACCCACAAGCCTGATAACCCGGAGGAAAAAGAAACTGCTCTTTTTTTTGAGAATGTGGGTACCGCTGGCCGTTGGACCAGTGGTGGAACAGAAACAAAGCGGAGCAAAGGATTCTCCACCCGGCCCTCCTCAGGGAGAAGGAGTGGCGCTGTTCTCGCCATCTCCTGAGAAAGAGCAGCTTCCCACATCTCCAAGTTGCCCGTGTCAGGGCCGCTTTGTCATCTTTTTAGAGGACTTAGGGGCCGGCTGGGACACGGAGGGCACCGCAGTCCTCCAAGAGGACTCGACAGTGTCTCTGCATGGAGTGGATGTGCTGGATGGCCTCAGTCTGTCTCTGCACTGCCGAGAACCGCTGGGAAATGTCCTCGACAGTGTCGCTGAATAGACCAACATGCGAGATGGGAGCGTCAAGAAAACGCACTTTGTTGACATCTCTCATCTCAGCGAGGTTAAGCCAAAGATGGCACTCTTGGGCCACAAGTGTGGACGTCACCTTCGGAACTACCCTCGTGCATTTGTTTGAGTGCCTTGACTTGGTGGACCTACAGGATAGCCATGGAATGCAGGGCAGAGGCGGTCTGGCCCGCAGCACTGTAAGCTTTGGCTGCAAGAGCAGCCGTCAGCTTACAGGCTTTGGATGGGAGACGCGGACGATTCCTCCGAGTGGCGGCGTTTTGCAGGCACAAGTGCACCGCAACCGCTCTCTCCACCTGGGGAATGTCTACTTACCCCCTAGCCGCCCTGCCATCGAGGGTAGTGAGGAAGGAGGAGGGAGACGAGCGGCTTCTGGCTGAAAAAGGGGCCGTCCACGACTTCATCAGCTCCTCAGGCACTGGCGCGGGGTGCGGCTCACAACCGTGCCGTGCGCCGGTACCTTTTTCCCGGAGGTGCATGAGGATTGCTTAGGTTAGGTTTAGGGTTAAGGTTAGAGAAACCAATCATCCAGACGCGAGGGGGCGGGACTGGGAGGCATGCACACCTCCAGCCCGATACTCGCGGCTGCCCGGTAAAGCACGGCCATCACTTCCGGGTCCGATTCGGTGGCGGTCACAACACCCAAGGGGGGCAGCCCCACCGAATCTTCATCCTTGGAGGACGATAGCCCATCCCCTCGATGCTGCAATCGACATCCGATCCTCCGGCGGAGCACCGAATGATATGCTGGGACCGTCACAAGCCGGGCCAGCGAAATCACTCGGGAGCCGCACGGGAAATTCGGTGCGGGAGGAGTGAGAGGTCCGCGGGGACGTGCCCGGCGGAGAAGCTCTCACTGTGACCCTCAGATCTCCCAGAGCTCTAGCCGGTGGTCCCCTGCTCATGACAGGGAAACTGGGATGGGTAGAGAAAGAGGGTGCCACTCCGTTCCCCGTGAGGAGAGAGAGGCGAGATCTCAGCGAAGCCATGCTCATACGCTCGCAATAAACGCATAAGTCATCCACGAACGCACCTTCAGTGTGTTGGATGCCAAGACACTGAAGGCAACGCTCGTGGCCGTCGACCGAGGACAGGTAACGACCGCAACCAAGAGAACACGGATGGAATGGCATCTTTAAAAAGATGCGAGCTGTCCGTGATGAGAAACTGCTCTTTTAGTTGAAGCACCCAGGGTTTATGAATTGCTTAAATTAGACTGAAATTTTTATTTTTTTCAGGGTACCATATATATTTTCATGCTGTAATTATATAAAAAAAAAACAGTTATTATATGTAATATAAATGCATATTGTGATTGTCTATTTATCTATACATATTAATAGACAATGTTGGATTATTTTAATTACTGGTATATATGAGATAAATAGATACTGGTATATATGACATAAAAACATTTCATGTCTGTTTTTGCCTTTAAATCCTGATTTGTTCGTCACTTTTGACCTAGGAGGAAAACCTTAGAATTTAGGATCAAATCCGATCAAATGTGTGTTTTATAAATGAGTCCCCTTGTCTAGAAATAGCTGTTTTATTCTACATAGGGTGGTCCGCTTCATGGTGGCAGCCATTTTAAGATCACATGACCAGCCAAATACTACTCACTTTATTTTACTAAGCCCCAAATATTGAACACTTCTAGTTGCAGAACAAGTTAATCATGCCTGTGAATATGGCATTTCCATGACTGCATTGTTAACAAAACTAATTCTACATCCACACCAATAGAGGTCAGTATAAAGACAAAGAGTAATGTAGTATTGGCCAGTGAAATGGATAAAAAAAATGGATTGGTGCACCTTTAAACCGTATGTACGGGGGATGGCTCAGGTATGCAAAATCCACTTGCCAAAATTCATTAGCGTTTTCTCTGAAAGTCAGAACGAATTGGGGCTCTCAAGTAAACCCCCTGTCGTCACGACATAACTCGTAGTGACCGACAGATAGGGAACTATTTGCATAAACTACTGTAGAACTAAACTGAAAATGTTGGCAGAAAGAGTTTGGCACCAAACTGTTTCACATCAGATACAGTGCGATTAAATGACATGAAAGTATAAATGATGCAGTTTTTGGTACCACAACTAATTTCGTAAACTACGATATAACTAAACTGTCATAAACATGTGAAATATTCTCAAACATTTTGTTATTCTCTGAATGAAAATAGGATACTACAATTCAACATTTAATATAGCCTCCAAATAAAATGAACAATTATTGAGGTAGAATATTTTTGAAAAATGGGTGCAAATTGTTGTCTTTTTTTTAGAAAAAAAAAATCTAACACAATCTATAATATATATATATATATATATATATATATATATATATACAGTTTTTTGTTAGATTTTTTTTCTCAGTGCATGTGACTTTATGAATTGCTTAAATTAGACTGAAATTTTTATTTTTTTCAGGGTACCATATATATTTTCATGCTGTAATTATATAAAAAAAAAACAGTTATTATATGTAATATAAATGCATATTGTGATTGTCTATTTATCTATACATATTAATAGACAATGTTGGATTATTTTAATTACTGGTATATATGAGATAAATAGATACTGGTATATATGACATAAAAACATTTCATGTCTGTTTTTGCCTTTAAATCCTGATTTGTTCGTCACTTTTGACCTAGGAGGAAAACCTTAGAATTTAGGATCAAATCCGATCAAATGTGTGTTTTATAAATGAGTCCCCTTGTCTAGAAATAGCTGTTTTATTCTACATAGGGTGGTCCGCTTCATGGTGGCAGCCATTTTAAGATCACATGACCAGCCAAATACTACTCACTTTATTTTACTAAGCCCCAAATATTGAACACTTCTAGTTGCAGAACAAGTTAATCATGCCTGTGAATATGGCATTTCCATGACTGCATTGTTAACAAAACTAATTCTACATCCACACCAATAGAGGTCAGTATAAAGACAAAGAGTAATGTAGTATTGGCCAGTGAAATGGATAAAAAAAATGGATTGGTGCACCTTTAAATCAGTCAATAACACCAGCAACTTTTATTTAGAAGAACATGAATGACAATAGGTACATTTGCCTTTATGCATTTAGCAGATGCTTCTATCCAAAATGACTTGCATTGCATTCAAGGTGTATTAAGGTATATTTTCTGTTGTGATCACAGGCTGGCGAGGCGTCACAGGTGGAGACAGTCTCTGAGGAGAATAAGGGTTTGATCTGGACTCTCCTGAAGCAGCTGAGGCCAGGGATGGACTTGTCTAAAGTGGTTTTGCCGACGTTTATCCTGGAGCCGCGTTCATTTCTGGACAAGCTGTCGGATTACTACTATCATGCCGACCTGCTGTCCCAGTGAGCACCTCATGAGCATCACTACTGCAACCAGACGCACTTTACTGAGACTGGCAGGTTTAGCTTTCATTGGGTTTGTTGGAGAAGAGATAAAGGTATATATTTGTGTTTCAGGGCTGTGATGGAGGAGAGCCCGTACAGCAGGATGAAGCAGGTCTTGCGCTGGTATTTGTCAGGCTTCTACAAGAAACCAAAGGTGATGTGGGTGAAGTGCTCATTTTTAGATTGAGAATCACAAGCCAATTCATAGTAGCCAGGCTTCCATACATGATTTTTATGCATATTTTGGGATATCGCATAAAAATAACTGGACAAAAACACTAAAATGTACAACTGTTGACAAGTTATTAAATGTTTTTGAATGAATTCTCTTAAGCTCACCAAGGTGGCATTGTTTTGATTGAAAACAGTAAAAACAATAATATTGTGTAATATTATTATAATGTAACATAACCATTTTCCATTTTAATACATTTTACATGTAATTTATAATTTCTTATTATATTATTTTTCAATGTCACATGATCCTTCAGAAAACTTTCTAAAATGGCGCTTCATAATTTTTGTGGAAACTGTGAGGAATTATAAAGTTTAATAGAAAGTTGAAAAGAACAGCACAGAATAAACAATATTTATTCTAAAATAAAGCTATTCTAAAATAAAAATATATATTTTATAAACAAAATTATTAAATATTTTTTTCTAAAATAAAACAATGTAATTATTATAAAAACAAAACCGTATATTTATTATAAAATAATTGAAAAAAGTTATTTTAATATAAAATGTTTAAAAATTAACTGGAAACACCAAAATATGTTGTTTAAAAGTTTGGGGTTGGTAAGATTTATTTAATGTGTTTGAAAGAAGTCTCTTCTGCTCATCAAAAATATACAGTAGAATAGTAAAATTTTGTGAAATTTTACTACCATTTAAAAGAACTATGGTTTTACTACCATTTTAATATATATTAAAATGCAATTTATTCCTGTGATGCAGATCTGAATTTTCAGCATCAATACTCCAGTGTTCAGTGTCACATGATCCTTCAGAAATCATTCTCATATGCTGATCTGGTGCTCAATAAACATGTATTATTATTATTATCAATGTTAAAAATTCATATTTTAATTCAAGCTTAATATTTTTGTGGAAGCTGTGACAAATTTGTGACAATTTTTTGATGAAAAGGAAGTTCATAAGGACAGCATTCATTTGTTCTACTGATACATTATTATTATTATTATTTTGTAACATTATAAATGTCATTACTTTCACTTAATGCATCCTTGCTGGATAGATTATTCATTTCCTTAAAACAACAACAACAAAACTGAACAGTAGTGTATAATTCTGAACACATGTATTTATCATTAGGGTGTGCGTATGGTTTATATTGACAATAATTGTGTTTCTCGAATGTCTTTCAGGGGCTGAAGAAACCGTACAACCCTATTCTAGGAGAGATGTTTCGATGCTGCTGGCTGCATCCACAAACAGACAGCTGTACATTCTACATTGCAGAGCAGGTGAGACTCTACTATTGCAATTCAAATATCTGACATTGCGTTAAATAAAAATGATTAAACCCAGCGGCATTTTAAAACAATATACTGGTATTCCGTTTTTGGACACTTTCTGCTTGTCTAAATGTCTGCAGTGTGAAGTGGTTAGTCTGTCTTCCTCTGCATACAATGTAAACATGACGACAGTCTCTGTTCGTAATAACAGTGGAAACCGATAAGCGGTTGACTTTTGTACTTTCAGGTTTCTCATCACCCTCCAGTTTCAGCTTTCTACATCAGCAATAGGAAGGACGGATTCTGCATTACTGGAAGCATTCTGGCCAAATCCAAGTTTTATGGTATATAACATTCATGCAGACATGCAGTGATTTTCATACACAGCCTGTGTGCTTTTGTTGTGATGTTGGTTGTAAGTTCAGTGTGATTTCTTTAAAGGGAACTCGCTGTCTGCTATACTCGATGGAAAGGCCAGACTCTTGTTTCTCACCCGAGATGAAGAGTATATCATCACAATGCCGTATGCTCACTGTAAAGGTGATGGACCCTAAATTTCATAATTAAATAACGTGCTGAATTTTAAATTATGCCTTATATATAGTACATAGTAAGAAATACTACACCCACAAATAATAAAAAAATGTATTTATTCTTTAACATCAAAAAACAAATCCTACATTATTTTGTTATTATTTACTCACTCTCATTTAATTGCAAAAACATGCTAATATTTTTATTATTTGCAATGAAATTAGGTAAATAACAAGAAAACTGTCAACATAATTTTTTTTCTAAAACAAAATAATATATTATTTTAAAACAAAACATTTTTTTTTCTAGAGTCTTAAAGAAAGCATAAACAATATTATAAAATAAAATACAAATCATAATTTATTCTCAAATTTAATATATTACTTTTTTAATTGTTGTATTTATTTAGGTTGTTTTTGTTATTAATATTACTAAATACTATAATGTATTTTTTAATTGTTTTATACACATACACACATAAATAATAACTGTCAATGTTAATGTTTTCGTGAAACATTAATACATGGAAATTGTGTCTTTCTTACAGGGATTCTGTATGGTACAATGACATTAGAACTTGGCGGGAAAATCACCATTGAGTGTGAAAAAACACAATGTTACACAGAACTTGAATACAAATTGAAGGTAAGTCCCAAACCTAATTATGAGACTTATTTATGTTTTTAATTATGATCTTACAACTGTTGTCTTTTTCTCTGTTCCAGCCTTTTCTTGGCAGCTCTTGCAACGTTAACCAGATTTCTGGAAAGATCCGTTTGGGGGAAGACGTTCTGGCTACAGTGGACGGGCACTGGGCAAGAATCATTGCAGACACTTACATAAAAGAACAGTCATATCAGAAACATTTCTTATAAATTCCAAAATAAAGTATAATAAAATAAAGCCACCTGCTGGCAGAGAGTGAATCTGCGTCTAGTTCAGCTCGTCTGCTGTTTCTGTTTCATGCAGATATTTTGTATGTATAGTTTCACAAAACTGAAGTCAAACCATTCTGTTTTTGCTTCAAATTTCGGAATTATACAATTTAATTTAGATTAAAAACTGCTCATGTTGCATGTATGCAGCATCTTTGTTTGGATCATGATTAAAATGCAGTGGTTGCCTCTAATTTTAAATGGAAAGAGCACAGACAAAGCCTTACAAAATCGTGAATCAAATTGAATCGTGAGTTGAGTGAATCGTTACATCCCTAGAAATAAGACAGAACTTTATTCATTCCCATGGGGGAAATGGAGGCCAGACTTAAGCGCACAAGTTCCAAGATTGCTTATCAGAGCGGTTGACAGCACATGCTCTCACAGACGTCTTTCTGCAGGACAGTAAAGTGCACCTGACTGAGAAGAGGACGGGCCAGCAGGAGGTGCTGTGGTACCCCGGTCCAGACATACGCAGACAGCGGCTGAAGAGACAGGTGGTGCAGGTGGACCAGCAGGAGGCGTTCGAGTCTGAGAGGTGCACAGACACATTCAGAAGCGGAAGGGTTAAAGACAACAGGGAAAGAGAGAGCTGCAAAATATAGTAGGCAACATTTGAAGTGGATCAAAAAGATTAATCAAAGTTGTCCTAAGACAAGAGCACATTTTGGTTTTAGGCTTTAGGACAACTTTGATAAAAGGTTTTGATCCACTTCAAATGCTGACTAGTGTAGATTATCCATATGCAAGTTGATTTGTGATTTACCATACATTTTTTTATGTTTGATTTATTTTAATTACTGATTTCATTTATTTTAGTTTTTTTCATTTATATAATTTTAGTATAAATAATTCATTATTATTATTAGTAGTAGTAGTAGTAATAGTAAAATCTAATAATATAATATAAAATCTAATAATAATAATAATAAATATGGGGTCCCACTTTATATGAAGTGGCCCTAATACCCATGTACTTACATAGTAACTAGATGTGTACATAGTATGTAACCACAGTGTAAGTACACATTGGTACATAGTATCTACAGCTGTAATGTTTGTGTAACTACACACATGTAACAACCCTCTGAATGGTATGTATAAATACAAATGTGTAACAGGACATTGGTAACAACACTTTTTGGTAAGGAAAGTACAAATGTGTAACAGGACTAACAGCACTTTTTGGTAAAGAAAGTGTTACACTTTATATTAGATTTACCATGTAATTACTCTGATGTTACACAGCAGCGGCCAGTAAGTTAAGCTTTACATATAAATTGTGGTTGGTGTCCAGAATGTTACACTTTATATTAAGTGGACAGTTCCTGAGGAGTTACCATGTAAGCACACTGGTATTACAGTAGTGCACCAACTCCACTAACTTGGGATCCAAATCCTCTCACTTTACATATCCCTAAACCTACCCATCTCCACCCCCTGGATCCCATCTCCAGCCCTAAACCTACCCATCTCCACCCCTAAACCTACCCATCTCCACCCCCTGGATCCCATCTCCACCCCTAAACCTACCCATCTCCACCCCCTGGATCCCATCTCCACCCCCTGGATCAAATTGTTCCAATTACATTTATACATATTGTTGTTACAAAATGTAGTTATATATGTCCTGTTACACATTTGTGCTTGCACAAACCATTCGGAGGGTTGTTACATGTGTGTAGTTACAGAAATATTACAGCTCAAGATACTATGTACCAATGTGTACTTACACTGTGGTTACATACTATGTACACATCTAGTTACTATGTAAGTACACAGGTATTAGGGCCACTTCATATAAAGTGGGACCACATGACTGTGAGTGGAGAAGGATGTTTTTGGTGTAGTTACAGGATCTACCAGTAGGTGTGAACTGCTCACGCTAACCAGTCAAACCTTGTTGAAGACTCCAAATCACTCTTAGATCTCTTGAATCTTGACCTCTAAATCAACTTTGCAAAGCATCATTAAATATGACCTTTATGTTCTGGTTCATATTATAGCACATCAGAGAGCTGTGAAATGTGCTGTGACTGAGCAGTAATGGCTGTTTGGTGTGTTTTCCTGCAGGCTGTGGCAGCATGTGACCAGAGCCATTAACGATAAAGACCAGATGAGAGCCACGCAGGAGAAGTTTGTGCTGGAAGAGGCTCAGCGGCAGGAGGCCCGAGAGCGAGCTGAGCGGCCCTGGAACCCACGACTCTTCACCTTCAACTCCGACACCAATGAGTGGCACTACAAATACCCCAAGTACGTCCACAAGACCACACCGAGGCTCTTATTAATTACCATACACACACACAAAACAGACAAATAATGTGCTTTAAAGCTAATTTAACTGATAGCCCGATTTATATTGGTGTATATGATAATATACATGTACAGTATGTTTTTTTTTTTTTTTTTTTTTACACCTTAAAATAAGGTTCCTACATAAGTTAACATTGTTAGTTGATAGCCCGATTTATATTGGTGTATATGATAATATACATGTACAGTATGTTTTTTTTTTTTTTTTTTTTTACACCTTACAATAAGGTTACTACATAAGTTAACATTGTTAGTTAATGTGAACTAATGATAACCAATGAAAAATGCTTCTAAAGCTTAATCTTAGTTCATTGTTTTGTTTTAGTTTTAGTTTTTACTTTTACTAGTAAATTATTAAAATCAATAGTTTTGTCTGCTAATATTATTTGATGGAACTGAGTTAAAAATGAACAGTTAATGAATGTTAACAAAGATTAATAAATGCTGTTACAAATGTATTGCTCATTAATAGATAATGTTAGGTAATCCAATAACTAATGTTATCAAATGTGACCTTATTATGAAGTGCTACCTTTTGATTATATAATATACTATTATATATTATTCAATTATTAATTGTTAATAATAATACTAATTATTTATTA
>NW_015555819.1:1407881-1409924 GCF_001515605.1 Sinocyclocheilus anshuiensis
TGTGTGTGTGTGTGTGTGTGTTTTGTTTTATTATTTTTCATATATAGACGCTTATTAATTATCATACACAAATGCTAAAGAAAAATAATATAAAAGCCAAATTAACTGATACCCTACTTTTCAATTATGTATATGCTTTTATTACATATTATTATTATTATTATTATTAACTATAATATTATAAAAAATTGTGTATATTTTATTTATTTTTATGAATATGAATGTTCTATTTATTGTAATCAACATTAATAAGTGAATTACAGTATTTTTATTTATTATTTTTAATATTTTAATCTTAAATGTGTAAATCATTGCTTTTTTCCAAGCATTTTTTATTGCTAAATGAAAATTACAGAACCACAAATTTGGCAGTGTTCCAGTAACTAATAATCTCCTCGTCCCAATTCTGTTCTCAGCACTGAGGCGTGGGATCCGGAGCACTGTCTGCTACAGTTTGAGAAAGACGGCGTCATCCAGACAAAAGAGAAATCCCAGCGCCAGCGCAGCAGCTTCGCCTACAGCCAGAACTGGGCTGCACAGCAGAAGGTGAGTCCCACAGGTTCCTAGTGTTCATGTAGGTGACCTGCTGGCCCTTCAGGGTGTGTTTGGTTGACAGACATGTGTTTCTCAGGTGCGGGTGAACGGCAAACACAGGAAGTCGAGCAGCCAGCCGTCCAGCTGCAGTCAGAACACAGAGAGCAGCAGCAGCACACCAGAAAAGCACATAATAAACACAAGTGTGTGTGTGTGTGTGTGTGTGTGTTGTTTTATTATTTGTCATGTATAGACGCTTATTCATTATCATACACGAATGCTACAGAAAAATAATATGATACAAGCAAAATTAACTGATACCCAAATTTTCAGTGGTGTATATGTTTTTATTATATATTATTATTAGTATTATTAGTATTATTATTATTAATAATTATGGTAAATACTATAATGTTGTTATAGGGTGTGTTTGGTTGACAGACATGTGTTTCTCAGGTGCGGGTGAACGGCAAACACAGGAAGTCGAGCAGCCAGCCGTCCAGCTGCAGTCAGAACACAGAGAGCAGCAGCAGCACACCAGAACCCAACCATGAGTCATCCGACAATGAAGGCCAGTCATCAAGCCATACACAAATACACAGCTCCATTCTAAGAGCTGAATAAATAGTTCCTCCGGCAATTAAAATAGTTCTGCAGTCTGACGGTAGACTGTTACAAAAGCTTCAGACGTGACTAATCCAATCAGATTTTCAAACTTCAACCATCCGCTTTGTGCTTTATGTGTCTCAGATCCATTAGACTGTAACGGACTAAAAGAAATGGACTTTACGCTGTATATTACAGTAAACTAGCTGCACCTATACAAACAATTTGGAGTTTTAAGTACCTATAAAAAAGTTATTAAAAATCGGGCTGATTAGACAGAGTAAAAAACCCAAATAAAATAATTTATTCTAAAATTAAACAACTTGTTCTAAAATAAATGTGTATTCAAATAAAAAATATATGAATTAAAAATATATTTATTCTAAAATAAAACAAAATAATTAAAATAACACTTATTCTAAAACAATCATTTTATTCTAAAATAAAAAAAATCTAAAATAAATGTGTTTTTAAATAAAATAGATAAGATAAAACACAAAACTCTTGTAAAATTAAAATATTTATTATAAAAATTATTATAAAATAAAAATGATATGATAATGAAATACAAAGGTAAAAAAATATTTAAAAACAATTTATTATAAAATAATAAATACTAAAATAAATAAATGTATTATTAAATAAAATAATGTATTTTTAAATAAAAAATATGAATTCTAAAAGCAAAATAAATATTTATTTTAAAACAAAAATATTTATTCTAAAAGAATGATATTCATTCTAAAACAAAAAAGTTTATTATAAAACAAAAATATGTATTAAATACAAAATATTTATTTTTAAATAAAACAGTATGTTATAAAATAAAAGTATGGATTAGAAAACAAATATATATATATATATATATATATATATATATATACAATCAAAAATAAAATTCAA
>NW_015555819.1:1409971-1433972 GCF_001515605.1 Sinocyclocheilus anshuiensis
AAAATAAAATTCAAAAACAATTCAAGTCTTCAGATTTTTATATATCTCATTTTGACTTCGTCAGGCTTTATGAACCAGTGTGCGAGATGCACTAAAGAAGTGAAGGACATCGCCCTCATAGAGACCTCGGTAGCAGCTATACAGAAAACACAGCAGGACATCCAGAGGCAAGTACAGCCTGAGACATACTGTACTCATCATTACTGACGGCATAATAACTACATGTTTCTCTGCTATTCAATATCGTATATTAATCACACTGATCCCTTTATCTTCAGAAACCTGAGTGCACTGGGACGTCAGATCACGCGGCACAAGATGGCGGAGGAGAGCAAGTCCTTGAGCGGCCACCACTGTCTCATCCTCTGCATGCTGTTGCTCTTCCAGCTACTCATCAACTACGTCTTCACTTGAGATGCTGTCACCTAGCGACCATCGCCTTGCAATAAACACAGCCAAACTATCACCACCACACAGCCCGTTAAATGCCCTGTCGCGATGTTGCTACCCACCGTAGCCGCACCATCAAGCACTAAGCACTTCAATTAGAGAGAAAGAGACTCTTGTTTTAATTAATATGACCGATAATCAGAGTGGATGTAAAACGCTGTACTGCCACTCTCGGTAACTGACGTGTTCTCTCTTTCCTACGTACTTCCCTTTCTCTGCAATATAGGTCATGTATTTGTGGCATATTTGAATGCAGTTGAATGGGTTTGTGTGTCTGTGTGCGTGTTTCCCACAAACTCCTCTTCCATTTATACATCGGGCCTTAATACTGATGCCAAAAAGCTAGGAAAAAGAAACGAAAAGGCAGTGAAGTCCACCAGTGCAATTTTATTATGCTTTCGAGTGAACCTCTGACCACACAAATTTGCTCGTTTTATTATTTAACCAAAACAGTGTTTCTGTATAGAACAATACAAAGAATAGTAAATGTTTACAAACTTGATTGTACACAAAGGAAACAATGCTCTGACACCAAATGCGTCGTGTAGATGTAGATGAAATTAACAGGATCGGCGAAAGCACTACGATAACAGAATGAACAATCAGCCATAAGACTATGGCAAGCCAATTTAACATTTAATCCTTAAAACTTACTAGTATCCAGTTTCATACTACTAGTATATATTTTTAGCTACTAGTATGTATTCCATTAAGTACTAGTTCTTATTCATTAGCTACTAGTTATAATTCATTAGCTACTAGTACTTATTCATTAGCTACGTTTTCTTATTCATTAGCTATTAGTTTGTATTCATAAGCTACTAGTTCTTATTCATTAACTAGGCCTCCTAGTGATTACTCTTTAGCTAATAGTTCTTATTCATTAGCCTACTAGTACTTATTCATTTGCTATTAGTACTTATTCATTATCTACTAGTGTTTGTTCATTAGCTACTAGTACTTATTATCTACTAGTGCTTATTCATTAGCTACTAGTACTTATTTCAGTAGTAACTAGTGTCTATTCTATTGTTACTAGTAACACATTTCAAATTTTTGCTATTGACTTCTGTGGAAATCTTTCCCTCACATATCAACTATTTAGTTCTAACTAGTATGTATTACAATAATGAGTAGTGATTTTTTAAGTATTACTAGTAAGTATTCATTAGATACTATTACATATTTATTGAATACTAGTATTTTTCATTAGAAACAAGGACCTAAATAGGTACCAGTATCTAATAAAAAGTATGCATACTTGTAGTTATTAATTAGTTACTAGTACTAGTATTTTAGACACTAGTATCTTTTTTTTTACTTGTCTAATGTTATGACTAGTCAGAATGGCCACTGTAGGGTTAAATTAAAAATCGTACTAGTAACATTTGGTATAAGTACTAGTATATAATAAATGTGTACTAGTATGTGTTGTATAAATACTAGTATCTAATGAGTAAGCACTGGCATCTGTTTAATAGGTGCAAGTGTCTAATGAATAAGTACTAGTAGCTAATCAATAAGTACTAGTAGCTAATGAATACATACTAGTAATGTAATAATAGGTACTAGTATCTAAAAAAATTGTACAATAAGTACTAGTACCTAATGAATAACTACTAGTATATAAAAATACTAGTAGCAATTCTTATCTTACAAGTCACAATTCATTTTGACTCATCTTATGTTATGGCCACTGTAGAGTTCAATTAAAAATCTTACTAGTAACATTTAGAATAAGTACTAGTATCTAATAAATGTGTACTAGTATCTGTTGAATAAGTTATAGTATGTAATAAATAAGTTGTATCTAATCAAAAGTGCTAGTATCTGTTTAATAGGTACTAGTAGCATGCAAATAGATACTAGTATGTTGTAAGGATTAAATGTTAAAACGGCTTGCCATAATAAGAATATTCATATTCATGACTGTTTGTTGGGCATTGGGTAGGTCAGTCACAATAGGGACACGTGAGGCCTTCTGGGAAGTTCCAAGTTCATTGAAGTTGCTTGGATGAAGTGTGATATGTTCAATAATGAAGGTGTGACTGATTAATCAAAAGAGTATATCTTTGTTTGGAACAACTGAATTTGATAATGTATTTATTTGATCATTTCACTTGATTTGTTTGATATATAATCGTACTGTTTTTAAGAACACATTCATTCAGGTTTTCTGGGAGCAAGTACAGTTGAGCATCAAATTGCTTTCTCTTTCTGAAGTTTTTTGTTGTGAAGTTTGAGTGACCCTTTGAGGGGAAATATTAAGGTCAAAGTACAAAACTTCCAATGCAGGATTCATATAGGAAAGTTGTGCTTGAATGATGCTTGCACTCCTGAGCCATAGTTCAACCCATTGGAATTTCAAATTATTTTTCATTTCCTTTTTTACAGAGCACAGTATGTTATCTTGTCTGACAACTGAAATGAATGAGATGTCAATGGCTCACTGTTTGTTAATGATTGTTGTAATTACAGCATCACAGTAAAGTTTTACATTTCGACATTTTGCTTTGTCATTTTTGAAACATTTACATATAAAATAATAAACGCATATAGATCAGTTTTACAAAGGTTGTTCACCATTTTGCCAGTAGCCTATTTGAAAGCCATACACTTCCTAATAATAAGTAATATGTAGCAAGTGTTGTGATTATAATTTGAAAGTCAGTTGGAGGTTATCCTAACTTTATTTACAATTTAAAAAAAAGATTATTTTCAAGAATTCTTAAGAAAGAAAATCAAGAAGAACAAACAAACACCTTAGCAACTGCTTTGTAATACCATGGAAACACCCTAGTGACATGCTAGCGGTAGCAGCCACTTAGAACACCTCAGCAACATGCGAACCACTCAAAAACACATTAGCAACATGTTAGCAGTAGCAGTCACTTAAGGTGCATCCAAAATCGTTTACGGAGTAACTACATTTGATGAGGTATAAACTTATTGTGTTAAAAGTGTGTTCTGTATAGTATGAATGAAATATGAATGCATTACATTCACCATGTTGCTATTGTCATGTGACCAACGGTGCCATCATTTCATAGGCATTCCACAGCTCCTCTCCTGAGGCCTCATGGGATAGTAAAGTGTCCAATGGAGGTGCATTTCAGAATCTTGTTGGAAATGGTAGGTCATCTGTAGTTTTCACCTACTGCTTTATGAATACTGTGAATCTGGACATAGTACTTGTCTCATATATTATTATTTTTTGGTTACTATATACTGTAGTAGGGAAGAAGACATTCAGAACCAATGTTAGAACACCTTAGCAGCGTGCTAAACCACTTAGAACACCTTAGCAGCTTCTTCGCAATGTCCTGGCACCCACCAAAACACCTAAGCAATCATATGTCAACTACCCACAATCCCTTGCAATGTGATGGTGTGTTTTGAGCATAAGAGATGGGCAAAAAGTTCAAGTTCAATTTCTGGTTCAAAGTCTTTTTATTGTCACAGCAGGCAGTCGCAGGGCTCGTCAGGACATGGTAAAAAGTGTGTTACTGTTTGAAAACCCCCTTCCTTCCTCCACTTCCTTGTATAAATGCAGGCCTATGGAATGAAAGTGCAATATTTGCGGTCTGCTGTCTGATCTGGTCAAAGGAAAATAGAAATAAGAGACAACCTGCCTCAACCCACCTGCGGGTATCTAGTTGATTTTCATGGAAACTATGACTGCAGAAAAAGCCTCCAGGCGGAGGTTGGGTGTGGTTTTCTGGGAGCGTGTGAGTCAGCGATCCACTTTCAAGCAATACAGCCGTAGGTTAGAAGACAAGTACTATTTTAGTTCAACATCTCTCCCATGATCCCTTGGTGTCAGGATGTTATGTTGCACAGTCATGTTAATGCAGTCTCTAGGGATACCAATGCAGAAACACATGACGATTAGCATTTTTTAGCCTTGAGTCATCTGATATACGTTTACTTGGTAACTGTTTGTTTATTTGTCTTCATGGTGATCATTCAGTTCATTATGCCATTTGTCGGCCCATCACACTGATGGACAAGTCTAGGAAGGACAACAGTAGTTGCAACTACGCCAAGGCCTTCAGGCTACATATCTGCGAGTGGGCGCATTCACTGGACCTTTGTGTTCGGATTCATGCGGGGGAAGACGGAAACACTCTGAAAACGCAAGGCCTAATTAGGTCACATATTTGCTGGACTCTACACAAAAGAATTCCTTCCTCCTACAGTAGTGTAATGTGCTTTCTGGGACAACAAAACGTGAACATAAGATTTGATGCCTGAGGACAAATTGTCTATCAAATGATGAAGTCTCAATAGATCCTTAAAGGTGGACGTGACCCATGCATGACTGACAGAAGAGCTGGTGTGGGTGTTCTGACAGTATTTCTGTAAGTTAAGACCCTCGGAGGGATGGCGGGTCTCTTGGGTTCTTACCGTCACACCTTTCTTTGTTAGCGGTTTCTGGACGCTCTTGGCGTGGCTCAAGTCCCGAGGCCTGCAAAGAGTTTTTGTTCCACTGTAATGTCTCCAGTGCAGTCATACATTTGGAGATTTGCTCTTTAGGAATGTGTCTTTAAACAAGGTGGTCTGTGTTGTCTTCTTCATGTTGCTAGGCATGTACATATTAGGTACACAGTGTCCCATTCAAAGATTGAGGTGAGGGACTTTCTCGAGACAGTCAGTAAGACAATATTTAGTGTTGCTTAGTGAAAGTGAAAGTGACGTGACATGTGGCCAAGTATGGCGACCCATACTCGGAATTAGTGCTCTGCATTTAACCCATCCAAAGTGCACACACACAGCAGTGAACACACACACACCGTGAACACACACTCGGAGCAGTGGGCAGCCAGTTATGACAATGCTGCGGCGCCCGGGGAGCAGTTGGGGGTTCGGTGCCTTGCTCAAGGGCACCTCAATCGTGGTATTGAAGGTGGGAGAGAGCGCTGTACATTCACTCCCCCCACCTACAATCCCTGCCGGTACAAGACTCGAACCCACAACTGATTAGTGTTGGGCGATATGCTCCATAGTCATATCGTCCTAGCATCAACCTGTGAGATTGCCGACAATAATATCATGTTAATTTATTGAATTGTTTACTTACTTTTCATAGCCGGAAAGTGAACCAAATATATAAAATATTTTTATATGAATTTGTATTTAACATTATAATTTAATAGAAACATTGTAAGATACTAATTATAATGCTTACATTTCCTCAGTTATTCAAACAGCAGCTACAAAAAACGAGCAAAGAACATTTACATTATCAAAGAACATCATCACTGACTTCAGTCTAGCGCGAGTTTATTCACTCCAATTATAATCAGTGAAGCTGTCTACACTGTATGATCAATAAATCTCTTATACTTGCATCGTATGTACATCTGCACTTTGTTGTTTATGATGAGAGAACTTGCAAGAGAGCAGAATTCAGTCAGCGAGCGTGCGCACTCGACAACAACTGTTTCAGCGATGACTCATTTGAACGTGTCATTTGATTGGCCACTGCATTTATAAAGTCAACGGAATCATGTATAATTGGTTATAATGCACAACACTGTAAAAACACGGAAAAAGAAATATGATGGAACAAGAAATATGATGGAAGCCCTAATATCAATTAGACAGCCTGCTAATGATAATAATAATAATAATAATAATAATAATAATAATAATAGTCACAGGCGATATCTCTATCGTCGATACTATTGCCTATCGGCACTGTTGCTATGCTTATGTAAAATGAAAAGGTAGTGTAGCATAGTGTCTGGTACATCTGGGAACCTGAAAGTTAATGGTTGAAGTTCTGCAAGGTGTGAGCCTTAAGCTATCATATTTGGGTCCTTGAACAGTATGTCCAAGCTACATCATTTCATAAATGACTTGTCACTAGGTTTTATGAACAACTAGTCAGTCTTAAGGAACGCACAATGTCAAGGCCTTGCCTAGTCCAATTAGTGTGCATATACACTAGTTACAACTGTCAAGTTGGTCTGTTGGTCTGGTCTGTTAGTCCAGCTCTGTGGTTCAGTGGGTGGAACTGTTGCTTCACATCAAGAAGGTCACCAGTTTGAGCCCTGGCTGAATCAGGAGGCCTCTCTGTGTAGAGTTTGCATGTTCTTCCCAAGTTTCTGTGAGTTTCTTCTGGGTGCTCTGATTTCCCCTGAATCAAAAACATGCAGGTGACTTGGAAACTAAATTGTCTGTAGGTGGGTGTGTGTCATGTGATGGACCGGCCATCTCTCCAGGGTGTTTTCCTGCCTACGGCTTGAGATGCTGGTAATGGCTCCAGCATCCCTGTGACCCAACATAGGACAAACAGTTTGGAAAATGGAAGGATGGATGTTAGTCCCACTTAGCAAAAAATGGCTGGTACGATTTCAGTCAGAAATTAATCAACAAGTTATACTCTTCTAGTTCCAATTAAACTTTTAAAGTGCATGTAAACGTACAAAAGTTACTGTTAGCATGCTAGCAAGCTAAAACCCTCTCTTAGAAGTTGTTTCTGGAAAATCACAGACACTTAAAAATATTAAAGCTAATAAAGGGAAAATGTAGAACTCTCTTAGTCAGCCTCACTGATGGACCAGTTGAATGTTGGACAGCTGATCACTACACTGAACTTCTGGTCGCTCTGGATAAAAACATCTGCTACATTGTTGGAGCGCTGACCTAGCAGTTAGTGCGCATGTTCTGACATGTTGAGCCATGGTGCTTGCTTATGCAAGTGATGTGAGTTTGAACCTGATTCTGTCATTTCCAGAATCCATTCCCCACTTTTCTCTCCGGTGTTGAGAAAGTCCGTGGTCTTTTGTTCAATAGAAAGTGTCAAACTTTCAACCACTTATTATTTATGATGTACCACAACCAATGCTGATAAGGTGAGAGGTGAGAAGGCAAAACACTAATGCTAGACTTAGGTGTCTTGGGAGGACAAGGCGTTGACTAGTTTGAGTTGTTCTTGCGGATGTTTGCCCAGTAATTACCACTCCTGAGCTTCCCCTGAGACATCTCAGATTACAGAGCACAGGGAGGCGTCAGAGTCATGCCTTGACATGTTCACTAAGTCAGATCAGGGATCGTTTGCATACAGAAACACACACAACCACGCTCAGCTATGAATCACAATTTCAGACACATTCATTATATTTTCAGACATATTCATTATATTTTTGTCTACAGAAGCAATAAAAAATCGGTTTGTTTTGAATAGGGCTGTATTTAACCACAGGGTACAATGAGTGAGATTGTAGTTTCTGTGCAATATAGACACAAAAACATTATTATTACTCATATTTAGTGTTAGGGTTTGTTCAAATCCTTAACCTTTAATATTCAGTTTTGCTGCAGAACTTGTCCTGCACTGTTTGTGCTACGTCACACAGATATTTTATTTATGCTTTTCCTTTTGAGGAACATTTAATCAATATTAAATCAACACTAAATACTGAATCAAAGTTGAAACAACGCTCAATCAACAGTTAAACAATGCTGATTCAGTGAATCAATGCAAATCAATCAACATTAAACCCACACAGACTTTAAATGCTGAATTAACACTGAATCAACACTGAAATAGACATGAAATCAATAATTAACCCTATAGCATTAGATTTGCATGTTAAAAAACAGAAGAGATATACTTTTGTGCATGTTGAAGTTACGTGTTAGGCCTGGAATCCAACAGAGCTGACTGACATATCATCAGTCTTTGAAATACCACTTGGCCAATCAAATTTAAGGAACAGAACTAACTGTTTTATAATAAAGAATTACAGTGCATAATTTACATTAGATTATCCAGTCTAAATATTTTGGATGAGTTCAACCTAAACTTTGATTTTACAACAACTGTTGATAGTTTTTATTTGAGTAGTGACATAAATAATGCCTGTCACATAGTTTTTGTAACTTATAAAACATTATATTTTTCTTGTAAACTTAAAAAAAAAAAAATGTAACACTTTAGCATAGGGACCCATTCTCACCATTAAGTGAGTTGCTTATTAGTATGCCTTTTATTAACATATCGGCTGTTTATTAGTGCTTATAAAGCACATATTCTGCATGATCATATTCTACATCGCTAATTACCCAATACCTAAACTTAACAACTACCTTACTAACTATTAATAACCAGCAAATTAGGAGTTTTTGAGGCAAAAGTCATAGTTTATGGTTTGTTAATAGTGAGAATTGGACCTTAACCAAGTGTGACCAAAATGTTCTACAAATGAACATGTTATGGCAAAAATTACTGAAGATTAGTAGGCCTACCCAGAACTGCTTTGCTGGAAAATATGTGCCAGGTCTTAACCTTGTGACTTCCTTGTGTGCATATTTTCGAGCAGCTTTGATGCCTAATTTATGGTTAAAATTACTTTTTATTATAAAAGATTACCTGTGTGACAAAGGAAATGATTCATAAGCAGTTCATAAGATCTATCTATCTATCTATCTATCTATCTATCGTCGTGTTTTCTAGTACACATAACTAAAAATCCTTAAAATATCAAGACTTAATTTTAGACATATGCTGTGAAAACAAGTCAATTTTCTTAGTAATCAAAGTGAATGGTCAGCTGGGAATTGAACTGGGGACCATCTTGCTATGAGGCATTTAAAAGGTTTCATTTGTAAAATGTTTAATTCATTTAAAATGTTTTTAGATTTACAGTTTTTTCAATTGCTAACAAGCGTTTACCAATACTTAAAGTACTTTTTCTAAACTCTTAACACAGCAACACACCTACATCACACAATTAGCCAAATAGTTAATTTTCCGCCCAAAACCGCATTTTGTTAAATAAATACAAACTCTACATTTCAAAATGCTGAATACCTTTTTCTACATATACTAACTATCAAAACACAGCAAACCTGATTCAAAATCGAGTCATTCGGTCAAAACATTAGCACTAGTTTCTATCTAACAGAAACATAGTCAATCATAGCACAGTGACTGTCAAAATACTAACAGTTGATGGCTTTACAACAAATGCATTACTTGTCATGTTTCAGTTCTACCTGCATATAATAGACAATATAAAAATCCATATTTTTTTGTAATTTAGCCTTCAATTTACCTTCAACTGAAACCCATTTTACATTAGTAAGTGTTGAATGTGTTCATTCTTGTGTTCATTCTTGGCAACATACTATCTAAAACTAATAAGTCATTACTTTATAGAATGTACAATAGAAAAAAAATAGGGTCCCCTATGCAGAAATTCAATTGGAACCTTGATTGAAGTTGCTGTCCAGTGGGTGGGGGTTGGATGTGGATGGTGCCCCAATCGTAGCTGATGCCAGTGATCAACAAAAATTCCAACATACATGGCCTTTGGTTACTATGCAAGCTTGTTTCCGTCACAGAATAAAAAAGTAAAAACAGTAACTGTGACCTTTATATCTCATAATTCGGACTTCTATTATTGGCATTGCAAGTTTACGTCTTGCATTTCAGAATTTATCAGAATTGTGAGATACTGTAAATTCACAATTGCAAGACAAAAGTCAGAATTCTGAGATAAAGTCACAATTACCCTTACCCATTATATTCTATGGCAGAAATAAGCTTTCATAGTTTCCACATGTGGGAAAAAACAAACAAATATACAAACATAAAAATGCACAGTCCAACACACATTCTCACTTCTCTCCCATACCTCTTCTCGCTTTTTTCTGATCCAACTACTTCTCTACCTCCTACAACTATTGCTCTCCCTCTCCCTCTCCCAGGCATTATTTTTTCTCTCTCTCTAATTCTGTGTTGTTCTGCATCCACAAAACCAATTCAAAGAGGTATTTTTTTACTCTATGTTGTTGATGTAATGGAAAAGCTTCAACACCAGCCTATTCCTCCAATTGAGCCTGGAATCAGCTATTTCTAAATATTTCAGAGATCTGTTACTTAAAAATGCTTATCAGTTGTTACAATATTTTATACAGAGAGAGATTTTTTCAATGCCTTTGAGCCGCTGTTGTTGCAGAATTAGAAGCTTTATACTATATTTAAGGTTTGGAACATTAGGTCTTCATTTCTGACATTGCTGTGTTTAAGCATGTGTAAATAAGACTAAAAACATCCATGATTTTGGTTTTGGGTAAGCTTGTATGAAAAGAAGATGTAAGCATTTTAGAAACATGGTAATTGACTGCATATTGTGTGAAAACGACATGAATTGTGTTAATGGTATGGTCACAACAGATGGATGTTGTGCTAATTGTGTTTAGAGTTTTGAAAATGTGACTAGAGATTGGACAAAAGGATGTTAGCAATTGAAAAAAACTGTAACCATGATAAATTTGAACAAAACAAATGTTTTATTTTCTCAAGTGTTCCACCAAATAAAAATTCCTTGTAATGAGTTGGAAACCACTTTGTCAGCTGCCCATATTTCAAAGCACCGCAAGATTAGATACAGCGGTCATCATAAACAGAACCCCATGCCTTCTTCTACCATGATGCCCTGCCTGTCTGTTTCCGACAGACTGCTGTGACCGAAAGAAAAATCTAGCCTCCTTTAGCAGGGTGGGTCATGACTGGCTGGATTGAGCTTGTCAGGTCTTGTTCCAGAACAAATTACTTCAAATGCAGAGCGACCTGCAAGGAAAAATACACGATCGTGCTAAGATAGACAGTAATGCTAGCACACCCACAACGAAAAAGGACAGTACAATCCTTCTCTGTTGTGACGAGTACTTTAAAAGGATAAAGTGTACTTTATCAGTTGTTGTGAATCATATTTTGACAGGGTTCTGAGAAAAAAAATCAGATTTTTTTTTCGAAGGATATATACAGTATATATATATATATACAGTATATATATATATATAATACATACATACATACATACATACATACATACATACATATACACAATTACCTAAACTTCAACAAAAATTAAAATGGAAAATATAAAAATAATTCAAACGAATAAAAACGAATAATATCTTAACGATAGTAAAATAACACTGGTCTGTCATACATAAAATAAAACCATGCAATTTGATTATCTATATTTGCAATAGAGGCCTATTCAGGGTCGATGTCCCGTACTGAAAGCGACATCAAAGCACCTCAGAAGAAGCTGTGGAGGACTTGAAAGCGCTTCTTAGTACTTGGTCCTTGATAAGTTGACAGGATGATTTACAAATGGACGAAATTCAATACTGTCACTACTCTTGTAGGTATTCTACATAGACCAGTTCAAGGACATGCCACAGAGTCTTCAAAGAAGTGACCGTTGAAAGAGCCCTAGGGGGACATCATAAGGTCTGCTGGCAGCTCTTGCACTCTAATGCTCACATTCTTGAATCTACCACAAAAAGGAGTTTATCACAGTATGTATCTGTAATTATATTGCTACCTATATCAGGATTGCTTACAGTGTTGTACTGCTTACACACATTTTCAAAACTTTGCCTCTTTTTTTTTTTTTTCAAAACTTTACACACAAATCCAAGAATTGCACACTGAAAGTAATTGGCAGAGAGATGTTGAAAAATTCATGGTAAACACGAAAGCGAGTTTGAAACCAAACTTTTTTTACTGTAAGGATTTGTGGTTGTGTATTACACAGTACGAAAGAAAAGACATACATCAACCATGTGTAGTTGTGTAGATGTGTATTTATAGGCCTGTTCTAAAGCTATGACTGGTTGGTGTTTAGTAAAGCAATGAGTGTTTGCACATAGGAGGAGTTAGAGTGAGGCACTGATGAATAAGTGTGGCATTTTGATCGGTTGTGTTTGAAAAAGGAAATCAAGATACTTCCTGTTAGATTTTTGTGTGTTATATAGAGAATTGTGTGTAGTGTTTTGCAAAAAGTGTTTTATGAAATTTAAAATTCAGTCAAAGGCCGAGAATTAGTGTATGGTTTTGCATATTTGGTGTGTGGTTCTGGTGTTTGAGTGTCAAGTTTCAGAAATTGTGTGATTTTGTGTGCAAGCAGTTGAAAAAAACTTCTGGCTGGAATTCATTCAGCATGTTCCTATAGCTCAAATAGTAGTGCATGGTGCTAGCAACATTAAGGTTGTGGGTTTGATTGACAGGTAGTCCATGAAAAGATAAAATAGATCTCTTGTAAACAATGCATGATGTTTTGGTTAGAAACGTGCTCTAAGAATTGCATAGCAACAGCAAAACCACCCTAATCCCAATTGTAATGAGGTATAATGTGGAGGAACTTCTGCCCAAAGCAGCTTACAGTGCACTTATTTTAGGGACAATCCAACTGGAGTAACCTGAGTGCCTTACTCAAGGGAACAGTGCTGATAGCTCAAGGATTGCATCTTGCAGGAACCTTCAACCCTTTGTTGACAGCCCAGAACTGACCTCACTACACCAGGAAGTATTATGTATTATGGACTGAGGTATGATTTCCTGGATGTATCTAAATGCAGCATGTCAGGACAGGCCCGTGAACTCAACATGCAAGTGAAATTAAGTTATGCAACATAAGACTTGATTGTAATAACATGGTGATCTAATCAAGAAATGGCATTATTGTTGGTACAGATCAGTGTAGTCATTCTGTTGGGACTGAGTCTGTGTGTGTTCTTGTGGGGCAATTAGCTAAACAACGCTGCCATGATTAGCTCCACAGTGATTAGTCACATATTTATGGCTCACCATTGACGGTGGTTCTGCGTCCAAATTCACATATTGGTATGTATTGCATTTGATGAAGAACTTGCTTTGTGGACATACTACATATTCCATGTTAGCATTGTCACGTGATCTACAAAATCATCTGTCACTGTTCCATGGTATTTATGAATATGACAACCATGGCTTCATGTCTGGATACGCACTTCAGAATATTGGGAGATGTAGTTGGTTATCCAGGAGTTATTTTGTGTGTGTGTGTGCGTGTGTGTGTGTGTGTGTGTGTGTATGTGTGTGTACTGTTTTTTGAATGCTGCCATTAGCTATGTTTCCATCACCCTGTTTTAATGCACATTTTGTATATTGAGTGTTTGGAAATGCCAAATTTCTAAATTCACAAAAAAGTTTACACTCACTTGAGGTTGTTTTTGTCTTGTGCGAAAAAGTGTTCATGCGAATGTTGTGAGATGGCAATGCATTTGGCGAATAAATTCCTCCATGCGCATCAAAAACGTCATGTGACTTTGCGCAATGGGACGGCATAACCTGACCAACCAGCGGGCTGATCTCATTGCACAGCATTTGAAATGTTGCTGTGGTCATTCTGAAATGCCCGGGCAAAGACTGTCATCAAAGTATTTCTGTATAATTGCCTCCCAGAACTGTTACACGACTGTGTTTGCAAACAGCAGGCATCCACCTCCAAAAGCAATGACCGCATTTATTGTGTTTCGTCTGCTCGCTCTGAGGCACAAGTAATTTATTTATATATGGAAATTATTATATTCAGTGGCTTCTCCTACTTTTCTTTGTGATATTTAGTGTCAGTTTATCAGGAAGTGACGATTTTGTTCTCTTTGACTCATCAAATGGAAATGGTGCTTATTCACAAATGTTTTATGCGACATTTTAATTAAAAAAAGTTCAGTTCGCAACTTTGGATGAAAACCTGGCTACTGACATGAATGGAAATTGTAACCTCTGGCTTTCTGTCCACCATCTCAGACTCTCTTTTGTTGGCGCTGGCTGCACACTGTCACATAGCATGAACGTGCTTTGAGAAACTCAAGTCCTGGGTAGTGGTGATTTCTGATCCTCTCGACTAATGAGGGAATAATTTTTTTTCCTGTTTTGTGATCTAATACATGGTAAGGTGGCCGAAATTTTCGAATCCATGAGTGAGAATAAAGGAACTAATTTTCACCCTTTCATCTTGCTTCCGTCACATTTCCTCCTTCTTGCTACTTCTTGTCTTCGGTTTAATCCTCTGCATGCAGTTGCCGTCATGGACAGCTGCATTGGGTATGATAAACAAGACCCTGCCGCCTCGGGCACAGCTGTGGGGGTGTAGTATGTACAAAAATGTATGTGCTGGGGGCGGGGATGGAGGACTGAACTTGTATGTGTTTGTAATACAATCTTACACTTTTTCCAAGACCTAAGACATGAGCGGATGGCAGCAGAGAGGTGTTAGAAAGGCAAGACTGACCCTGACATTGCCCAGCCTTTAGAAGTTGATCCGCAACCCTCTCCTGGTTCCTCTCAGAGCTTCCCTTGGCTCATTAACACTGTCTTTCAAATGAGGTTGAAGATTTGACTTGATCAGCTTGAGTCAACGTGCCAGCAAGTAGATGTCTACCCATCTTGCATACCACTGGTGAAATAAGTAATGTAGACTCCAGATGGTTGTGACTCATCTAGAACTGACATTGGCTATCATCATATATATGAATGAAAGTGCGCCTTGATGTAATTCTTAATATATATTCAATAGAGGCCAGCTAGTAAGAGCTATGCAGGTAAACCTCAAGAGACACACTAGCGACTAATGTTAGAGACTGCCATCTTTTGCATTCTTGTTAGCGCCCACCTCCCATGCTGTCTGTCACTAGTTTGAGTGGAACAGGTTGCATTGGTGCCATGACCCAGATGGGGGTGAGTGTAATGGAGGCTAGCAGGTAAGAGTTGTGCTAGTAAAACATCACTCCCCTGGCCTCAAGAGTTGCACTAGCAACTGTCGCGAGAGGCTTCTGTCGTTTAGCATCCTTGTTAGTGCCTACCTCCCATGCTGGCTGTCACTGGTTTGAGTGGAAGCGCTTGCAATGGTGCCATGACCCAGATGGGGGGGGAGTGTATTGGAGGCTGACGTGTACGAGCTGTGCAGATACAATATAATTCCCCTGGCCTCAAGAGGTGCATTAGCAACTGTCATTAGAGAGTGCTGTCTTTGGCATCTCTGTTTGTGCCCATCTCCCATCCTGGCTGTTACTGTTTTAAGTGGAACCAGTTGCATTGGTGCCGTGACCCAGATGGGGGTGAGTGTAATGGAGGCTGACTTGTAAGAGCTCTGCAGGTAACAAATCATTCCCTTGGCCTCAAGAGGTGCACTAGCAACTGTTGCTAGAGGCTGCTGTCTTTAGCATTCCTTGTTAGTGCCCATCTCCCATGCTGGCTGTCACAGGTTCGAGTAGAACCTGTTGCACTGGTGCCAAGACCCAGATTATATAATTTAAATAAATTAAAGGTTAAATATAATTGAGGCCAACTGGTAAGAGCTCTGCAAGTAAGGCTGGGTATACACTGTGCGATTTCTGTTAGATTTCTGTGTGAAGTTACTGACTCACGCTGTGCGAATATTATGAACAGTCTAAATAACTGGAATTATCCATTCTGCACCATGAACTGGAGGTAAGCAGCAATTTGCTAAATTACAACTATTTGATAGCGACTAAAATTATAAAGATCTCCCCTTTTCGTTTTCTTTCTTACTGCATTAAAGATGAAATGGTTTAATTACTGTTTTTGCACAGGCGCAGTGAGGGAAAAGGACTAGTGACTAGGACCAGTTACATATACCTAACCCTCAATGTTCCTTCAAGATCAATGGCACTTTCTTTTCTTGAAAGGACAGTAGAAAGAAAAGACAGGAAATCAAGATACTCAAACCTACAGCATATCTCTCTCTGCCCACTAGCTCTGTGGTCTAGTAACCTTAAATTTGTGGTGGGCTGGGGTTTGAAATGAAAACATTAAGTGCAATATTCCTAATCCTAATGCTAACACACATTAGCTAATCCTAATGCTAACACACCACATGTTTTTGAAAAAAACAAACAAAAAAAAAAAACATTTCCTTCAAATGTAGTAAAAACAAATTGAGATATCCTCCAAAATTAATCCACTAGGCCGGGGTTTCTTTGGGTTACTTTGACCCTCAATGTCCACAGTCCTGCAGGGTTTAGGTTACACACCTGTACAAGTTAATCAAGATATTCAGGATTACTAGAAAGTTACAGGCCAGGTGAACTTGATCAGGGCTGGAGCCAAACTCTGCAGGACAGTGGAGCTCAAGTTGCACTAGACATAGTCTATAGTGTTTAGGCTGTGTGTTTTGAGTTTGAGCTCTGTCAAGTTAATTCTTTATCATCTATTTTTTTAATCTTAAAATCGATTTTATACACCATCATTTTCGTTTCTATAACGTGTGAATATATCCTCTATCGTATTCTACAACAAAAACAATCAGAGTGCCTTGTTATCACTAGTTTTATTTTGATTTCCCGAGTCCGCTATTAGCTTATAGTCCGTTAGCATCGCCAGCGTAGCTACCGCTAATCTCGCTTACATTGCTAATACTCTATTCACACATATTACCATTGTTTTACTCACTGTTGCTTGTTTTAAACAGTACACAGAATCTCTTGGATTACAATTTGCAACTAGACGGATGTACTGTTACTTCCTCTACAGTCAAAAATCTGGGTGTTATATTAGATAGCAACTTGTCTTTTGAAAATCATATTTCCCATGTTACAAAAACAGAATTCTTCCATCTTAGATACATTGCCAAGCTACGGAACATGCTACCCGTTTCTGATGCAGAAAAGCTAGTTCATGCATTCATGACCTGACTATTGTAATGCACTGCTAGCTGGTTGTCCTGCATCTTCAATAAACAATGTAATGATGATTCAGTGACGTTGGGATCCATGTGCAGCTGAGTCCGTGCAAAGGATCGAGGCAGGTGGCAGACAGAGAATAGAACAAATCCAATAGGCAGACAAGGTCAAAGAGGCAGGCAGAGAACGATCAGACGGGTATAAACAATCCAGGTAGGCAACAGGTAATCAAACAAGGTATAAACGCTCAGAAATGTCACCAATAGCAAAAACAAGACTTCGCACAGAGGTTAGGGTAGGCACTGATTAAATAGTCAGGATAATGATCAGCACCTGTGCAGTTAATCAGTCTCAGGTACGGGGTGATGGGAAATGAAGTGCGCAAGAACAGTTAGTACTCTGGTGACGGTTGCCTCTGGTGGTGATCGGAGGGAGCCACAGAGGCTTCATTCGTGACATTTAACTCCTGCGTACCTAATTAGTCTTCTACCACGCTACAATCCATCACGCTCCCTAAGTTCGCAAAACTATGGACTTTACCTAGGATAGCAAAGTCCACTAAAGGAGGTAGAGCTTTTTCGCATTTGGCTCCCAAACTCTGGAATAGCCTTCCTGATAACGTTCGGGGTTCAGACACACTCCCTCTGTTTAAATCTAGATTAAAGACACATCTCTTTGGCCAAGCATTCAAATAATGCATCTCATAATCTTGTACTGCAGTTATATCTGATCAAATGCACATTATTATTCTTTAGCTTGGGTTAAATAAATAAATTTTGCTCGCTTGGAACAGCAGCTACGCTAATTATGTCTCTATTTGTTTCTCTGTTTCTGCCACGGGATTAACATCCCGTGGTAACTAGGATTTACACAAGCTTCAGTCTGGATCTAGAACTCCTGAGAAGAGATGATGCCAACCCCTCAGAGGACCTCAGATGATGCCAACCCTGAAACAACATACAGAACTACCACACTTTGCTATAAGTTTGATTGCATCATATAATAATTGCTGTTAATAGTGTTCATCGTCTGTTTGATTACGTCTTTAAATATTGTAGAAACTTAATTTTCTGTAAAGTTGCTTTGCAACGATTTGTATCGTGAAAAGCGCTATACAAATAAACTTGAATTTAATTGAACTGTTTAAGGAAAGCAAACAGTAGATTTAGAATGCAAGTATTATTACAGGTATTTACATTTCAGTTATAAAAACAAATAAAACTCTTTCATTTTTAAGTTAAGGGTTTTGAGAGCCTGTCTGTCTCAGTCTACTCGTTTGGAGAGCAAATAAGTAAGCAATTTAGTGTTCTGTCTTAAAATTTTGACTGTATCAGTCAGGTGGTGTGTACTCTCAACAAGCTTTTTAGCTTTTCCTCCATTCCTTAAGGTTCACCAGAAAAGGTCTTCGAGTTGTGCTGGTGTATGTCCTGGATTCCATTGAATCTGGGTGGAATATGAACTTTTAAAAAGCTTGAGTTTTCCGGGTTTGATTTTACTATTGACCATGGGAAGGATACCATTTCTGTTTCCCATGCACACTCTTATATCAAATAACAGTCTGTTCTTGAAAACTCTCCCGTAGGAGGAATTTCATTGTCTGCAAACTACAGTGATTGTAGCAACAGAACTGCGCCAAACATCCCATTACAGTCTCTTTGGGGAGCTTCAAGTGGAAAAGAGACATCGTATAATCCCAAACTTCCATCTGAACTGTATTTAATAGCTCTTGAGGTCATATGTATTGATTTACAGGATCACTTGGCATTTCAATTTAACAACCTGCCCAGACCTTCATTCATTTTCATTCACATTCATCCCTCCAAATAATAGAGATAAATAGACAGGCTATTGTATCTCGGATCTCCAACAATGGAGCACATCCTCTGCGGCTGGACCCCTAATGTGCAAATTCCTCCTACGCTTTCACTGTTACAGCCCAGCCGAGCCCAAGTTAAACAGTGGCAACATAAATCATGAATTCATAAGAAAAGGCACAGGTGCATGACATTCCCGACCACAGAACAGGACAAAATGTCGGAAGAGGAAATGAGGTAGTGGCTTGCTTGCTGATTGCGTGTGGGTGCGAGCACATGTGCATTTGTCTGCGAAATAGACAATTACAGCCCCAGGTAATAATACATCACCAAAATCTGTGCACAACCGACCTATTTTCTGCAATATCATTGCGTTTTCTCTGGGGGAACAAGACTAGAGTCATAAGTCATCAAAATCATGGTTATTTGAGCCCTTATGTCCCATGCAATTGATCAGGGGTTTTCCGTGACTAGGTAACACCCAAAGGATGCCCGTTTAAGGTTTGCATTACTTAATTCACGGAAACCAGGACACCGAACTGCCGAGTAATGAGAGGTCAAACATATTGAAAAAAGCTTGTGCCAGGGACTTTCCACCCAGAGTCGTAATGCATTTCTCAAAGAACTTGAGCTAGGCTGTAAAAGTGCAAACGTATGTAATTTTACCTCAGAGAGATTTTGTTTTACTTTCTCATTCTCGTTCTCTCTCTGGCTTTCTAGACAGCTGCAAAATATGATGCATTTATGCTGTAGTTTTATAACAGATGTTATTAAAAATTACCACATTTTTGGAAACAGGATAGAGTCACTGAATATATTTGGACACTTAAGCTATATGCATATGGTTTGAAATTCAATATAAAATAACCAAACATTTTTTTTTAATTAAATTAAAATTTAAATTAAGTTTTGCTTAAGAATGAAAATGAAATATATAAAAAAAAATCTGAAAAAAAATGACTCAAGCTGACCACATTTATAATGATATTTAGGATGCAGTTATATCCCAATAAAGTAAAAATGTGTGTTCTAAATATTTTTAAAATGAATTATCTTATTCTTTTATTTACTTAAAAAATCTAAATGAAAAAGTATCCAAAATGGGTATTAAACACAATAAAATGCTTAATAATAATAATAATAATCAAACATTTAAATAGATTTTAAATGGACTTGAAATTTGTGTCCTCGATATTTTTTACTAAATAAATTTTATTAAATACTTTATAAAACAAATATGTGTCCTAATTTTCCTAAATATACTAAACAAAATGCTTCATAGAAAAATAACAGTAAAAAGGTGTCCACTTTTTATTAAATAAGCTAAGTAAAATGCATAATAAATAAATAAAACAACATGTAATTTGTGTAATAAAATTCTTGAACATTTTTAAATTAAATAATCCCAATAAAATTCTTAATAAAAAATGATACTATAAAAAATTGACCAAACTTGGTATTGTTTATGAAATACACAAAAACATTGCAATAGTACCTTGTGCCTAAATATCTTTTAATAACTAAATACCAGTGTTAATTTCGTTGACAAATAATCTTCGTCAACGGCATTTTTTTCACCGACGACAATGAGACGATAACGAACTAAAACTATTTTTGAATGACAAAAACTATGACGTAAATCTATTGATATTTTCGTCAATGAATAAAAACGAGACGAATATGTTTAGGGAGGGACGATTTGGCAAGAGATTCATTCAGAACGAATCTGCTGAGTGGTTCGGAGGTTAGATGCGTACATATGAACCGGCGGGACATAAGCTAATGGTGCATTCAAGTCATGTCGGATAGATCGTATTTACGAGTTGAATGCACATGAACGCCACCACAAAGTCGTTATTACGAGTGGGAAACTCAAAATTTTCTTTAAGCCCCGAGTTTCTGAGTTGGGGCTTAAACTCATTTTCTCACTGAGAAACATGGCGGAATCGATGGATGCAACGTCTGTAGTTGATGGTAAATTTTTGTTTAAATTGATAGTTTAGTGGGTTGTCAGTGACAAGTACTGTAGAACTGCATGTCTGACAGAGGGAGACAGAGAGATTTTTTTAAAACATAAATCACAATACTTATAGGTATTAAGCAGTGACATTGTCAGGCTTTTTATTTACAAAAAATAAGCTTTTTGAATGTGGCAGGATTGTAATATAACAATTAACAAGTTTTTATGCGATACAGATTAAAGTGGCTTCATAAATTACTTTTTAAAAATATTAAAAACGCAAAGCACACCAGAGTTAACAGACCCTGTTGTATTTTCTTGTAATTTATTAAAAGAAGGTACACCGCCATCTTGTGCCGACTAAACTGACTTGAACGCACCTGACGTCGTAATTACGATTTGTCAACTCGTAAGTACGAACGTCCCAGGAGGGCTTGAACGCAGCATAACATACACTTGCTGCACGTCGCATAAAACGTTCAAAATGTCAATATGTGGGAGTAAGAGAAGAGCAGACATATGGATAAATCTGACGATGCAAGATATTCACGTAAACACAGTTGATTACGTCTTAAGTGAATGTAAACAGTAGGGAGAACATGTATCAGTACATTGCATCCATTGCAGCTGTGCATTGAGTTTTAAATGGACAGCAGTCTAATTTAGTTGCTATTGTCCGAGTCATTGATGTTAATCTGTCACTCACTTAGTGAGTCTGTCAGTCTGTCACTTCCGGTGTGGGAATGCTGAAAACTTTTTTCACTCATCCCACTTTTGGTTCTCCTTATTATTGGAGTAACTTCCAACATGGAAACTACGTATCTGCCATGTGAACTCAAGGCGCTTAACGGGCACCCGCGCCTTGACGTTGCGACGTACGAGCACCAGTTGATTACTTGGCATCATCCGATGCCCGCACTATGTGCATCGTTCAACCCGCTGGATTTTCAATGTGTACCAGTCAACATCTGCTAGTATTCTGTGTATCTGGTCAAAAAACAGAACGTTGAATAATCCGACTCATCTACAGAGCGACCGTCGTTCACCGCGATCGCTTGTTTTCATAAATAGGATAAACTTCAATTACAACACAACTGGAAATAAAGGTGTACTACAAAATCAATTTGCTCTCCTCTACTGCCGCTCCATCTCGGATAAGGGTCCTTATCTAAATGAACTTACTACGGACAACAACCTGGATATGTTATTTCTTACTGAAACCTGGCAAACACCAAATGAATTCGTACATCTTAACCTGCTTACACCGAATGGATATCAATACTTGTCTAAACCTCGTTTACACGGTAAAGGGGGTGGTCTTGCGGTCATCTACTGGAACTCTTTATTTATCACTCAGTTGGATTTTCATATTCCTAAGTCCTTTGAGTACATAGTTCTGAAAATTGGCTCAAGCTGTCCTCTTATAATTATCCTTATTTATAGGCCACCTAAGCAGCAAACTGAATTTTTCTCTGAACTATGTGAACTATTAACTTTTGCTTGTGCTGCATCGTCCCAGGTCATTGAAGACTGTCCTGGACTGTTTTAATCTTATCCAGAATGTTAATTTCCCAACTCAAACTCATGGTCATACACTTGACTTAGTTTGTACGTCTGGTGTGAATAACATCTCCATCAGTAGTCATGCTATTCCTATCTCTGATCATAAGCTTATCACTTTTGACTTTACGTTAATACATCCTACTAAATGTGTTGGTAATACCACCATTTCTTATTGCAAAATCAATGCTATCAATGTAAATACTTTTGCTGCTTCAGTTGCTTCCTCTACTATTTCTGATGTTTTCAAATTCACCGGTCCATCTGTGATATCTTACCTATATCATTCTGTTATTGTTGATGTTTTAGATGAGCATGCTCCAATTAGGACCAGGTCTGTTCCTTTGTCCCACACCTCTCCCTGGTATAATGCTGAGCTTCATGCTATGAAGGCAAAAGGCAGACAGCTTGAACGCGTTTTTAGAAAAACTGGCCTGACTGTCCATTTTCAAATATTTTCAGAACATATTAGCTATTATAAAACTGCCTTGAATGCAGCAAGCTCTTCCTATATTTCTGATATCATCAATAAAGCTAACAATAGGCCAAAAACACTGTTTAGCATGGCTAATAAATTAGTCCAGCCACCTAGCCATAGTCTCAGTCAACATGAATGTGATGATTTGTGTGGCTCTTTCTTGCGCCACTTTCAAATAAAACTGGACGCTCTATGTGGGTCTCTCGGCACTGAACCAACCACTTCTACTTGTGAGCAAGCTCAATCTATTCAACTGTTAAATAATTTTACCTAACCTTAATTGCTGAAATAATACAGAACTCTTAATTCTTCCTCATGCCAGTTAGATCCTGCACCCACATTCCTTCTGAAACACAGTACTTCTGTCATTTCTGCTCCTATCTCACACTTACTAAATATGTCCTTTATCTCTGCCACTGTTCTAATTTCACTGAAAACTGCTGCTGTTACTCCTGTTCTTAAAAAACCAAACCTGGACCCAGCTGAGTTCACCAACTATCGTTCAATCTCCAATTTACCATTTATTTCGAAAATTATGGAAAAAGTTGTTGCCAATCAACTACAGTCTTTTCTAGCTCTCAGCGATCAGTTCGATGCATTTCAATCTGGTTTTCACTCTCATCACAGCACTGAAACTGCTTTAGTTAAGGTTGTCAACGATTTGTTACTCTCTGGTGACTCAGGTAATCTCTCCATTCTCCTGCTGCTCGACCTCAGCTCAGCATTTGACGCTGTCTGTCACAAGATATTACTCTCCCACCTTTTTCATTATCACTGTTATGCTGATGATATTCAGATATACACTGCATGCAGACCAGATTCTATTCACCAGACCACATCACTATCTACCTGTGTTAATGAGCTAAAGGCCTGGCTAAATTCAAACTTTTTCAGTTTGAATTTGAACAAAACAGAAATTTTAATTACTGTCCCCCCTTCACTAACAAAAAATATAGTAAATGCTCCCAGTTTCAACCTTAATGCTACAACAATTTTTCCATCTGCTACTGTCAGAAATTTAGGCATTACTCTTGATCCTTCACTGACTCTGGATGTTTACATTAGTAAACTATCCAAAGCTGCATTTTTCCAGCTTCGCCGTTTAGCCCAACTTCGATCCTATGTTTCTCCAAAAGATGCTGAATCATTAGTGCATGCTTTTATTACATCATGCCTCGACTACTGTAATGCTCTTTTTGCCGGATTACCATTGCACTCTATCTCTCATTTACAATATATTCAATATTC
>NW_015555819.1:1434392-1450706 GCF_001515605.1 Sinocyclocheilus anshuiensis
GATCCTATGTTTCTCCAAAAGATGCTGAATCATTAGTGCATGCTTTTATTACATCACGCCTCGACTACTGTAATGCTCTTTTTGCCGGATTACCTCGACTACAGTAATGCTCTTTTTGCCGGATTACCATTGCACTCTATCTCTCGTTTACAATATATTCAAAATTCAGCTGCAAGAATATTAACCCATACTAAATGATCTGCTCATATTACCCCTATCTTATTTAAACTCCATTGGCTCCCTGTATCATCTCGCATTACTTACAAAAAAATTCTTACTTACTTACAGAAATTCTTCTGCTTACTTTTAAATCACTCAATGGCCTTGCTCCTCCTTATCTCTCTGATCTACTGTCTCCTTACGTTCCACCTCGATCACTTCGATCTGCAGGGTGTGAACTTCTTACTGTACCTAGATTTCATCTATCTTCAATGGGTGGCAGGTCATTTTCCGTAATTGCACCTAAACTATGGAACTCTATACCACTGGCACTAAGGACAATAACCTCACTCTCTGTATTTAAATCACAACTCAAAACCTACTTGTTTACCCAATACTATCAGTCATAACATGTTCTTTAGACAGTCTCCTCATCCTATACTACCAGCTATAATTCTCTCGGGAGTATTTTCCACTCTCTGTATTTAATCACAACTCAAAACCTACTTGTTTACCCAATACTATCAGTCATAAGATGTTCTTTAGATACTCTCCTCATCCTATACTACCAGCTGTAATTCTCTCTGAGTATTTTCGTTCTGTGTATTTTTGTTGCATTTACTATTCTTTGCTTGTTACTTATTGACATTATCCTTTTTCTGTTATTACTTATACTATGTTATGTATCTCCAGTACATAATTGTACCATGATATGCAACTGCAATCATGTCTATCCCCGGACTGGGCAAATGTCCACTGTCCACTTTATTTGATTAATTGATTGTAAAATGACTGTTTATGATTATGTGAATCGACTGTCTATTGTGTTACTGCTTTTGTACAGTGTCCTTGAACTTGGGAAAGGCGGTATATAAATTAAACATATTATTATTATTATTATTATTATTATTATTATTATTAAACTTTAAAGGCGATTTTCTCAATATTTAGATTTTTTTTTTGCACCCACAGATTCCAGATTTTCAAATAGTTGTATCTCAGCCAAATATTGTTCTATCCTATCAAACCATACATCAATGGAAAGCTTATTTATTAGATCATGTATAAATCTCAGTTTCAAAGAATTTACCCTTATGACTGGTTTTGTGGTCCAAGGTCACAGCTTTTCAGACCGATGAGCTTTGTAAAAATCGATGCGTTTCAGAAAGGCGGGGCATAGAGGAGAAACAATAATGTACAGTATGTGGAAAATAATGTGTTTTTTGAACCTTAAACCGCATAAACACATTTCTTTACACCAAATACACAAAATAATGTTCTTTTTAGCAACATCATATGACCCCTTTAACATAAAGGCATGTTGTGTGTCACCGCAGTTAAATCAGAGTCTATCATGATAAAACCTTAATATCAAACCTACAATATATAACGAGTTTGGAAATTTTGAGAAATGCTTAATAAATGCACTGTAACTAAACCCATTAGATTTCAGCTGACTAAAACTAGACTAAAACTAAAAACAATTCAGATGACTAAAATATGACTAAATCTAAATGGCATTTTAGTCAAAAGACTATGACTAAAACTAAATCAAAATTTGTTGTCAAAATTAACACTGCTAAATACTTTATAAAAAATATCCCAATTTCCTTGAAATTTGATCTCACAGGAAGGAACTTGTCAAGTCTTTGTCAACCGATTTTAATTATCAGGCGGCATCTGAGTGTGGCTTTAAATGTTTCAAATGCCTGAAGCCAAACATTCAGGTTATTTATGCACAGACTTGAACGCCCACAAAGAATTGGAGCGCTGCAAAAAAAAACAAAAAAACGGACAGGGCGCATTACAACTAAAAGGACACAATACCTCTATACACACAAACATTTCACTTCTACAATAGACGACTGACTCCTTTTGCGAGCGCATTTGAATGCCACTCTAGGAGTCACATTCTTTCACCGGGTCTCTGATTGGCTGTTTTTAACTCGTGTGGTCACAGGTAAAGAATGAGAGGTATGACTTAAGGGAGGGCAAATTCCCCCAAAAATACTTTTACCATATCTGAAAGACCAAAAAATGATCAAATATAGTAAATATTGACAATAGCATACAAGTGGAATGAAAAGATGTTGCCAAAACAATGGTGTATTTATTTTAATCTAGCTGAAGAATGAATTGAGTCATGCTGTGATGACAGTTGTAAAGATAACAGAATAATAATGCCATAATTTTGTAAAAAAAATAAAAAATAAAGGGATGGACATACAAGATGGTGCACTTGTGTTAAAACTTTCTAGTGACCATCTCTGATTAATTTCAAAGGAAAAATATTGGTTTGGTCCAAACTAAAGGGAGGGAAAGTTTTCTCAAGGATCAGCGAGTCGTCATATGATTGAGCACTAAACAATGACTTCAGACTGCAGTAATGATTCATAAGGGTATGACAATTCTAAGATCAAACAAGTGACTGGTGGGTGCAGCTTATCTTTTAGATATGGGACGAAAGATACATTTCCGCTGTAAACCCAACCCTAAGTATACAACAGTCTCCGGTTCCACCTGCATGACTGTGAAGTTTGATGTTGTTTGAGACACGGACCACTGTGTCTCTGTATAATGCCAATAGTAACAATAATTATTTGTACAATGTCATATAATTATTGTTACTATTGGCATTATACAGAGACACAATGGAGACACAATATGTGTGTGTGTGTGTGTGTGTGTGTGTGTGTGTGTGAGAGAGAGAGAGAGAAATGCAGCAGGTTTAATGAAGCTGTAGTGGGTGGTGGTGACTCTGCTTGCACTAATGAGAAGACACAGAAACCACACTCACATACGCCATGAACAAACATAATATATAAAATAACATAAGCACAAGGAAACACAAGCTTGTCTGCTTCTAAGAAAGCTCCAGGGGAACAGACAAGAATTTCACAAAGACATCAAACATCGATACCAGTGTCTGACTGCTTGTTAAACCCAGAGTAAAGCTACCATGACCAAAACTCGCAAAACAGATTCCAGCCAAATATAAAGACATGCAAAGTTATCAGGCACTGACTATAAAAAAGATCTCATTGAAATTCTTGAAGAAAATGGACATAACCATCATCTTCAGATAAGGAGAAAAAATACAACAAAAGTGTTCTAGCACAAAGTGCAGGTCCAGGTTAGAGAAGGTATGTCTGACTCTCTGCAAGTGTTACTGCATTCATCATCAGAACTGAATAAGATTTCCTTGTGAAATATTCATGACTGCATGACTCAAAGCTTGCTCAACATTTTTAGCAGATGGGTCAGTACTGTCTGGGTACCGCACTCTCCCAGTCTGAATTCACATGACGGAAAGCCCTGTGGTCCCCGGCTGCACACACACTGGTTGGAAAAGCTGCAATGTAGAGCATTAGCGTGCACAATGTGTTCGGACAGAGTGTTTCCTTTAAGTGAGAGAGTAAAAAACTAAATCCAACTCCATTCCTGGCTCACACTATCATTATCTTGAAAGAGAGGGTATGCAACATGTTAATTGCCATCAGCTGGCTCTTCAAGCCAAATATAAATTCTAAAACAGTAAATAATAAGGGCCAAATCCTTTTTCTCAGCTTGTATACACAACCCTATATGTGTGTGTGTGTACACACACTTACAATTTAATGCATTCTTGTTGTATCAAAGTAATATCAACTATTATTATTATTATTATTATTATTAATAATAATAATAATAACAAACATTTAAATGGATTTAAAATTTGTGTCCTAAATATTTTTTTACTAAATACACTTCATTAAATACTTCATAAAAGAAATACGTGTTCAAATTTTCCTAAATATACTAAATAAAATGCTTCATAGAAAAAATAACAGAAAAAGGTGTCCATATTATTAAATTAATTAAATAAACTTCATAATAAATAATTAAAACAAGTAATTTGTGCCCTCAATATTTTTTAATTAAATAATCCCAATAAAATTATTGATGATAAAAATAATAATAATAATAATAATATGAAACAAATTGTCCAAATTGGTATATTTTTTTTATTAAATACACAAAAACACTTCAATAGAAATTTGTGCCCTAAATATATTTTAATAAATACACTTAATACATTCATTAAAGCATTAAGCTACAATTATATTCAAAATACAGCTTGGCCTCGAGTACTTCCTTTTACTATTTACTTTTTATGTTTTTTTATGTTTACTATTTAGTATTTAATGTTTTTATAAGACATTAAAATAAAACTAGACGTTTTCTTTTCAATGAGCATTTAATTTAGCATATTTAGGAAAATTACGATTTTTTTTAGATGTGATTATATTCATAATATATCAGAGCTTTGTGCACATTTTTGCTTAAACCATACAAAATGATATATAGGCCTAGAAGTGATTTAGCCTCTGTATCTGTAATCTCAGGTGTTATAACCAAAAATCTTAGACGTGCCAATGTCATAAGAATCCAAAACATCTTATGTTACATACTGTTTTCATCCACTTTTTTAAATTTTTTTGTTTATGAGTCATAACAATTAAACTCAATAAGATGATAGAGGACCTTAAATAGCGATGACATATGCCGGGTTTACGGGCCCGGGTTATAAATGTCTCCATCCAGATATCCGCACACATCCAGACCTCCAGGCCCCACGAGAGAATACAAAGTGAACCTGAGCCTGGAGTCTGTCAGGAGCCCAGAGCTGAGGGGGCCAGACATATTTCTTGACTGGATGCTGCTCCTTAGATCAGCGTGTCTCTTTGATCCGTATAGTAGCTGGATACGACTTCAAAGCCGAGCCTCCATAATCTGTAAAGCTGCGTAACTCCACCCAGAGCTCACTGACACTTCAACAAAACAACATACACTGCTAGATCTGCATAACCAACGCCTGCATTATCAGTTATTTTGACCCTTCAATGCATTACATCTAATTAAAAACATCATTTGGATATAGAAAAATAGGTTTTGTAGAAGTTTTAATGCTGTTGGAACAAATGACACACGTTTATAACATGCAATGATGAGCGGTTTCCTGTAATCACATGACTTATTGGATCTCAGCTTGATAAGACGGCGGTGTTTATTGTAGTTTGGGTGGATCACACATTTCATAAGCTTATCTACGCCTACACCTGTTCATAAGGGCAAATGTGAAGATTACAGCTGCAATAAAGCATCAAAAGGACCTTGAAGGAACACCGTCCAGCTCGTGTTACTTTTTGAGATTTTTTTATGGAAATGTTGGCGTGTAATAAACGTTGTCAGCGGCTGTGGCTCACAACACTATGCTATACAACTGGTCCATTGAGTTATTTATCTGACACACAATGACGCCACATTTCTGAATGAACAAGTCACTTCCACTACAAGGGACTTTCCACTCCCTTAAAAAACGGCTGATTTTCTTTCAGAAATAATTGAGGGTGTTGCAACAAATCCACAAAATATCATTGCAAAGACAATGTAAATCTTCTGGAAATGCTCTATTTTTCTTAGTTATAATGTTGTAACTATTGCATAAGGACTACAAGACTAGTGCACAGCCACATTATGACATGAAAATGTAAAATATTGTAAATTATTGTATAAATTATTTTAGAATGATTTAAAAAAGTAAATAATAAAAGTTATAACTTGTCACCATCACCTCAGAAATAACTGAAGATGTTCTGGCGAAAGCCACAAGCTGTCATTATAACACTTTTGTAAGAAGTACATAAAATATATAAATAAAAATATATGAATGCTAAAATGCCATATTATTTTGAAATTACGTTGGTATAACCAACTGTTTGAGGAAAGCGCACAACCCGAATTGTCACGTGTATTACAATATTACAAATGAATTAAATTCAAAACGGTTATTTAATAAACTCATTACTCATAAATGAAGTCCAAATTCAAACTCAGTTTTATGCTAATTTATTTAAATAAATACACACATCATGAAATAACTTAGTACAACATTGGTATTTGCAGCATTCCTTTGTAAAAAATAAATAGATACGTTTACATGTACATATCCGCAGCCTTATGGAGGCACTTAAAAGTTCAAGGATTCAGTCTTGAGGGTTTTTGAGGGTTTTGCTTGTTGAAATCATTGAAGGGTTATTCCGAAGACCTTCACGGACCAGCTCAACGACAGTCCAGACTCTGAGCACATGAGCTCCTTTCAGACATCGACAAAGCTTCGCTTTGGTCCAAGCTTCAAGATTCAGTTCGCTGGATCTCTAAATGAATAAAAAAAAAAGGAGAATTCAGTCATTCAGGTTTTCCTCTGTAAAACTATTCATCTGTAACTAGCCTCTATTCGACTGCTAGCTTCAATATAGGTCTAAACCATACCAATCATGTCAAACAAGTACTCGAAAAACATCTTTGTTCAATAAATATCCACATTGCAATGGTACACTCTTAAAAATAAATGTTCCAAAAGGGAGTTTTCACCAGTTTTGGTTCCCCAAAGCAGTTTTTAAAAGAACCATTTCTTCTTAGTGTGAAGAACATTTTAGTAATCTAAAGAACCTGCACTGTAACGAACCTTTTGTGGAATGAAAAGGTTCCACGGATGGTGAAGGTTCTTTGTGGAACCATTGATGTCAATAAAGAACCTTTATTTTTAAGAGTGTAGGCAGTTGATTTCTCACCATTTTCGGCTTGGATTGGAAACATCTCAAGGTGCTCTAGCCTTGCATCTCTCCTGCTGTCCCAAAGAAGTGTTCTCCGATTCCTGTCGCGTTTTAAAGTCCAGAATGGCTTTTCTGTTCTGAAAGTCAATCAGAGCCATTGTGATCACGGCATTCCAGCAGTTCTCCTCGCCTGAGCACCTGAAGTCAATCTCCTTATTGTCTGTGGTCACGATAGTGAAGTACACGAACTTCCCAGTGCGCTCCACACAGTCCACCTTCTTAATGGACTGCAGCTTGAGCTCTTTGCTCTTGTTCTTCTTCTGGTTGTCCGTGTAGATGTTCAGGCTGTCCGTGGTGAGGACGCAGGTCTTCCTCTTCCAGAGCTGGAGGAGGTTGTCGCTCCTCTTCTCCAGCTCGCCTTCCTTCAGGACGTGGGAGATCTCGGAGCCCGTCATTATGGCGGCGCTTTTGGTAATGCTCGGGTTATGGACGAGGAGACAGAAGTACGAATGTCCCAGAGCTGCGTATAATCTCCGCTGAAGCCGCCGACCGACGCTGTGCTTCTTCATGCGTGCGTAAAATCCAGGCCGACGCGAGTGAGATGCGGCAGAGAACGGCTCCGGTTTTGAAGACCGCGTGCGCCCGTCCCTCGTTACGTCATGACATCTGTTACCGGAGCGCGTGGGCGGCCGCGAACCGGAGAACACTTTATAGCTCTAACATGTCCGAACTTAGATTCTCGTGCATCTGAAGCGATTTATGTAGAATCTGAATCGATCACAAAGACTTAATTATTCTAGAATAATATAATGCCGTATTTTCAAATGATGATGGAGTAACTGCTCTTTAAGGACTACAACACTGGTGCACAACCATGACATGAAAATATAGTTTAAAATATGATCAATTACTTTTGAATGAATTATTTTAAATAAAATAAATATAATAAAAAATATTAATACATTTACAAAGTCACTTCCACTGCAAGGGACTTTACACTCCTACAAGAAACATTTTTTCTGAAATTACCGAGGGTGTTGTGACAAAACCACAAAATATCATGACACTTTTGTAAACATTTAAATGCTGACATGCTATATTAAAGGGGTCCTATTATGCTCTTTTACAGTCTTGATTATGTTTTGGGGATGTACTAGAACATGCTCTCATGCTTGGTGGTTAGAAAAACGCATTATTTTTCACAAATCGCCTGCAAGCTCGTACAACAGCAAAAATCGCACCGTGTACGCCCGCCTTCAGACCGTGTTTCAGTACTGCCCCGCCCCTTGCTCCGTCTTTCAACAAAAGCTTTTGGCGAATCCGGCACTGTACTCCCTCGTGTTGTGGAAGCTGTCCTCAGTAAAATGCGCAGCACACAATAGCAAATTGGGGTTATAATGCTCAGGAACAGAGTTAAAAAATAAATAGCAACCACTGTTTCCTGACATCATCCGCTTTCGGAAGCCCAAACAAAGACGTTGGCGTCTGCGGCGCCCAGCTACGTCGTGTTATACTTGTAAGAATTGTTCTAGACATGCCGAAAATTTGCCGCTACAGCACTGCAGCTCTTCTTCTTCGTTTTCTCTGATGCACTAACTCTGCAGCAGCTCTTCTTCTTCCTCGTCTCGTCTGATGCACTCACTCAACCAAGCGTTCTAACCACAACCTCGCCCCTCCCCACCCCCCAACCATTTGAATTTCTGTAGGCGGGAATTATTTGTAATGATATTCTAATGAGCCGCTTTGTGATATCACAAAGCCCGGAAAACAAACGCTGTAGTCCAAACGAGCCGTTCGTTGTAGTTCTTGAAAAGGGATTTTTAAAAACGAAATATCTCCCTTTGGAGTGGACTTTGAGATTTGTAACTTTCTAGATCTTTTTTATGCCCAAACATACACACTACACACTGACTAAAATTAAAAAAGTGAAAAAGCACAATAGGACCCCTTTAAGTTTAAATTATAACCAACTGTTTAAGAAAAGTGCACAACCAAACTGTGATATAAAGAACAATGTGAAATATAAATTAATTTTAATAAAAATTAAACAATTTTTTTGCTAAATTTCTGTTATTTGTAGAGTAAAGAGTAAATATCATTTTTTTATTCTATCAAATATTATTAATATCAAAATATTCATTTCCTCTTCTGCTTTTATTCACGTCTCATGTATGAGGGTGTAAAGTGAGTATTGCTTCATACCATGATGGTTATAAATATGTATAATATGAGTTTACATGTGTATGGAGAGGATTTATGGGTGTGATACATTATGAGCTTTTACAACTATTCCTCAAAAACAGACTTGAGTAACTTATTAATGAAGTAATATGACTGTGTATATGTTATATGAAGTCATTTTCTTCCTATACATTTGGTCTTTGAAAGCAGCAGTTCCACAATCCAGACCGGTGTGATGAACTGAGAGGATCATAAATGCTAGCAAACATCCTTTGATGAACCATCTTACCATTCCCTTTCATTTCCACTCCTCGTCAGCCGGGGGTGTGTGTGTGTGTGTGTGTGTGTGTGTTTGTGTGTGTGAGCAGCATCATGAAGAGACGAGGCATGTCATGCCGGATGACTCACATCAGTCCCGTTGATTCCTGAGGGAGGAGTCCTGCCAAACAAGGAGTGCTGGGATTTTGCCACCTCATTCTAGCTCTGGCCAGAGGCCACTTCTGATCCCATCTCAGCCATATCCTAGTATGATCAATCATAACTCATTTAGGATCAGAGGAAAGTGTGTTCTTTAGAGGGAGTACTTGTGGCTGTGTTTCTTCTGGTTTGTTGTCTAACCTCACATTCCCATAAAGGCGTTTTGTCTCTAGAGCCCAATATGGGTGCCGGTGGGCGTATTTTGATTCCAGGCAGTGACTTCATTATCTGTGGGAAGTCGTATCAAGGTTTTGAGACATCGGTGGGATGAGGGTTGGGATCTGAGAAAGGAAGTTTAGACTGGTTTGGGAGAAATATGTTTCAGCAAGTTGGATTTCTCGGGTAATTTCCAAACGAATGTGCGAGGGACTTTTGTTTTGTGGCCTTGTAGAATTATTTGGACTTTATACAGAATCTGGTTGAACTAATCAAGTCTGTTCAAGCCCAGTTCATGGCTGCCCTGTTTATGAATAACTACAATGATGTGATTCATACTGTAATCAGTCTCCACCTTCACTTCACAAAAGCTTCTTAAGTTTAATAGATCAAGCCAATGTTGCATAACTGTGTCACTGAATGTAGTGTGGAAAAAGAATCTAGTTTACTACAGAAACATTTGAGAAATTAGTTAGGAAAAATTCATTTGCTTTGATTAAAATGGAATATTTCTTCATGTAAATAGAGTTTCACGGAAAAAAAGTTTGTTGTTTTTGTAATATGAAAAGACATCATGTTAAATATGTAAAAGTGTGTACATATGTGTACAGAAAACAGAATTTTATTGTTTGATTACCTACCACTGAAGAAAATGGACATAGCAGGTCTTTGAAATTACAAAAATGAATCATGTTTATACAACACAATTCATTTATATTTCTGATGTTAACATGTTTTAATCAAATAGATTGCAGTTGTTCATTTTGAGTGTTGAATATAGATATTTCTCTCACGTTGATTGAAACTGATTGAATCGAAAACTGAACTCAATACGGAGGAGAAATCGTTGAATAAAGTCTGATCACAATAAAATTAAGTAAATTCACAGGACTTTTTTTCAGTGTAAGTATATAAAATATTTAAATATAACTCAATATTATTTAAAATATTTAAATAAAAAATATATAACAAATTATAAATATTTTAATTATTTAATATATTTAATATTTAAAATTATTATAATTAAATATTACAATATTTATATATACAAACATATTACAATATTTTCTATCAGATAAATAATAATCAAATTTTTTTTTAGGTCCAGCACAGCAATAACACCATTAGACTATACTATTCAAACTGTTTCCGCTGATTGAAATAAAGATACAATTTTATTGTTTTTTTTCCCCAAATATTTCTAGAAATATCTACGTATATATATATACAGGGGCGATTCTATGATTTTCATTTTAGGGGGGCTCAGCCCCCAATGAGGGTAATAATAAAAAATAATAATAAATATATAATTTTTTTTTTTTTTTGACTAATAGGGATGGTTTACTAAACTTATTGCAGTATTCCACTGTATTGCTTAGCTAGTTATAACATTTGAGTACTGAATAAGCCTTCCTGATCTCTCACACACACCTGTTTACTGTAGTTACAAACACAAAATTGTACTGTTCCTAAAAGTGGCCTAGCAACGCCCATGTATATATGTAGGCTAGAAATATATATATATATATATATTGCTTTGCAACTGACTGAAATGAAATAAGTTGAATGGAAATAAAATAAGTAAAGTAAAATAATAATAAATAATAAAAATGACTAAATGACTACAATTATCATAAGTTCTCCAATTGTTTGGGACAACTATTTTTGGCATCTTGATCTCCAAGTTTGATCTCTCACAAAAAACTTCAGCTCTTTCCTCACACTCATAAACGTATGTAGCCCTCTTGGGCAGAACATTCAGCGTTGAGTCCTGTAGTTATTTGAAGCATTGTTCAGATAAGCCAGGTCTGACGAAGCCAGAGCAAGTGCAACCGTATCGTGGGAAAAAGAACAAATGGCACAAACGTCCAAGAGAGGCATGAGAAACTATTGTGAAACAATGCACAGGGATGAGAAGTGCTGACACATACGAGTCAAGAAGCCAAGTGCCATAACAAAGCCTGATAGCTCTTAATATAAACCTAATTCCATACAGGACTCCATAAACAAGTCACTGGGTGACCATAAAAAATCCAGAAAAATGCCTGAATAAATGATAATAGCATTTTTGACAAAGCTGTATATTGTTAAGGAGTATTTCATTGGTTGGACCTACTGAACGAATACGCCCTTTATTGAACAAATTGCTAGTTTGTGAATTAACTCGAATAAATGAGGCATCTTGTTCATGAACAAGAATCTACTAGTGGACTGAACGAGAGTGGACATGTTGTTTGTTTAGCTCAGCATGGGAGTCAGTCTCACTATTCAAATTATGTAAGAACATTTTTTAAATTGTTTAATTATATTTCTTTTTTTTTTTGGTTGATAAACTTATGCTGAGTAGTATATCTGCTTTGAAAGGAAAACGTTTATGACGTTAAACACTATTATTGACATTTTTAACACTTGTTAAGGTTGTGAATGGCACATTGTGAATGAATCAGTGACTTGCTCACTTGTCGCCACAAATCTTTTTGGTGAATGGTTCAGTGATTCAGTGACTCACTTGTCGCCACCTACTGGCCAACTATGATTTAACCTGCACTGGATGAATCTGTGAACAAATCTTTTTGATGAATGGTTTAGTGATTCAATGACTTGTTCAACAAAGACTCACTTGTCGCCACCATATTTGAGTAAGCTACTCAAAAAAAGTAATCCATTACAAATTACTAATTATTTCTTTAAAATTGTAATTTGATTACATTACGGATTACTGCATTTAAAAAGTAATCAGATTACTCATTACTTTGAAGTTACTTTCAAGTTTACTTTACTTTTCAAGTTATCAAACCTAAAAAATACACTACAAAGTGAAACTCATACTGTAGCTCTTTCATTAATTTAATATTGACTGAAAAATTACATATTAAAACACTTGTATGAAAATAATTAAAAATGTTTCATAATTTTGATTGTACAGATAAGAGTAATACATGAAAACTGTAATACATTTGAAACTGTAAAAGGTCTACTTTTATTTGTATACAGTCGCAATATCAACAAAACATTGTGCTTTTGTAAAATAAAGAAAACAAACAGGGTGTGCTTTCTGCATTCTCAGTCTCCGCAAATATCCTCCTGAAATGCATCATGCATCACAATATTGTAGCAATGTCTGAAGCACAGCTCTAAATCAAAATTGAAATCTTATAGATTTCAGATGCTAAAGATAAAGGTGCATTAACTGGTTATTAAAGGGCACTTAGTTCGGAGTCTAAAAACTTGCTGCTCAACATGCTTTTATTATACATGGATATTCATAAGACTGATTCATTGAAACTCGGTAATATTTTAAATGTGAATTTCAAAACATAGTCTCTTCACTTTTACCTGGGAATAAAAATGCCTTTTACTTGTCAATCTGGATCTGTAATCCACTACACTAATACCACTCCAAACTTGCATCTATGCATGCATGATATTGTTATTGAAAAACCAGTTAAATAAGAAACATTATTTTTCTTAATATGCAAAATGCAGAGTAAAAAAGGGAATGTCTCCATTTGCAACTAAGCGATAACATACTTAACCTGCTTAAAGACTGCTTAAAGACTCATGCATGAATCAGATAAGGTCTGCTACACCCTTCACACAAACCTCATTCATTTCATTCATACTCACTGTAACGTTCAGAAAGATTTAAGTGGGTGTTTCTCAGTGTCCTGAGCATAATATGACTATAATATACCTTGCAAAGTCTGTAAAATCACTAAAATCAATCAGAGAACTTATCGTTAGCATTAAAAGATATAATTTGATTAAGTTGTGTGCAGCAGTATTAACAGAGTTCACACTGACAACATACAATGTTTAGGTGCATATATGTTCCTTTTTATCTCTCTCAATCTCAGTTTTACTTTATCACAATCCAAACAAGCTTTGCATACTTAGCATCTCACACAGCGAAGAGCAATGACATTGCAGAATGGTTAAGCAAACATGAATTGGTGAAAGAGGATCTGAACTGGAGGCCATTTTCATTTTATTCCCAGGTGAGAGTAATTTATGAAGTAGATTGTGGAAGATCTACTTTTACAGTTTCTGCTAAATGCAATAATTATAAGATAGTTAATCACTGGTTAAACCTAGAAGGCCTGTTCCTAGAGTTTTATTGTAAGTTGCTTTGTATAGGGCATGTCAAGCAAGTAATACTTCACTATTGTTTTAACACGAGCACATAATAAACCCTGACATTTTCATGGATTAATTAACATTATTAAGTGACTCAACATTTATATCTGAGATTATTGCTGTGAAAGTCATTCCAGCTTCAGTGGTCATTCATGAAGTGTATGCTGATATTATGAAAGGTTAATTAATTATATTTGTCATTTAAATCAATTTAGAAAAAAAAAAAGAAAAAAAGATTGATTAACTAAAGGGATGACTCACCCCAAAATGAACGTTTGGTTATCATTTACTCACCTTCATGTCATTCAAAACCTGCATGATTTTTTTGCAGAATACAAAAGAAGATAATTTGAAAGATGTTTCTGCTGTTTTGTTCATACAATTGAAGTCAATGTGGACCAAAAAAAAAAACTTTATTTATATAGCACTTTTAACAATACAGATTGTGTCAAAGCAGCTTTACAGTACCAAATAGGCAAATAGTGTGTCAACAATGCAAAAGGACAATAGTAAACACTCAATTTTCAGTTAAAGGCAGTTCATCATTGCATTCAATGATGTCATCGTCCAGCTCAGTTCAGTTTAAATAGTATCTGTGTAATCAAGACAAACAATATCGCTGGAAATTAAGTGTCCCCAATTAAGCAAGCCAGAGGTGACAGTGGCATGGAACCAAAACTCCATTGACACAGCCATATTACCCTGCAGCCCAAGACTGGTTGCCGACTGAAGCTAAGCAGGGTTGAGCCTGGTCAGTGCCTGGATGGGAGACCTCCTGGGAAAACTAGGTTGCTGTTGGAAGAGGTGTTAGTGCGGCCAGCAGGGGCTGCTCACCCTGTAGTCTGTGTGGGTCCTAACGCCCCAGTATAGTGACGGGGACACTATACTGTCAAAAAGCACTATCTTTTGGATGAGACGTTAAACCGAGGTCCTGACACTCTGTGGTCATTAAAAAAAAACAATCACTTGGCACTTCTTGTAAACAGTAGGGGTGTAACCCCGGTGTCCTGGCCAAATTGCCCCCCTGGCCTTTGTCAATCATGGCCTCCTAATAATCCCCAACCACTTGATTGGCTCTATGACTCTCTCTCCTCTCCTCCTGTAGCTGGTGTGTGGTGAGGGCACTGGCCGTTGTACTGTGGCTGCCGTCGCATCATCCAAGTGGATGCTGCACACTGGTGGTGGTTGAGGAGAGACCCCCCCCCCCACATGATTGTAAAGCGCTTTATAAATGCATCATTCATTATTGTACCGATGGCTGTCTAGGAGACAAGGTTTTTCACTGGGGACCTGTCTCTGGGGCTCATCAAGTCCTGGTGTCCGCTGTCATTCAGGGCCGTAGAGGTCATCTCTAGGTGCTGATCCACCATCTGCCCTTCAGGCCGTCCCTGTCGCCCCGTGTCTTCACGAAAGTTGCGGAGGCAGCCCTTGTTCCCCTGAGAGAGCAGGGCATTCACATTCTCAACTACCTCGATGTCTGTCTCATACTAGCTCAGTCTCAGGATCAGTTGTGCGAACACAGGGTCTTGGTGCTCTCGCACCTCAGCCGGTTGGGCCTTCGGGTCAACTGGGAAAAGAGCAAACTCTCCCCGATGCAGAGGATCTCTTTTCTCGGTATAGAGTTGGATTCGGTCGAACAGACAGCATGCCTCACGCAGGAAAATACTCAGTTGGTGTTGAACTGCCTGAACATGTTCAAGAACAGGACAGCGGTCCCACTGAAACAGTTTCAGAGGCTCCTGGGTCATATGGCAGCTGCAGCAGCAGTCACGCCACTGGGGCTGCTTCATATGAGACCGCTTCAACACTGGCTCCATGGCCGAGTCCCAAGGTGGGCGTGGCAACGCGGCACTCACCGAGTCCAAGTCACACCGGCCTGCCGCCAAACCGTCACCCCGTGGTCAGACCTTGCGTTTCTCCGGGCAGGAGTGCCCCTGGAACAGGTCTCCAGGCATGTTATGGTCGGGGGTATAGATGGGCCCCCAACTGTACTGGCCCCTGGCACATCAAGAGTTGTTAGCAGTACACCTTGCCTTGAACCGTCTCAGAGGGCGGTTACGAGGCAAGCGGCAAGCAGTCCGCACCAGACATCATTGCGACCGTTGCGTACATCAACCGACAAGGTGGTCTACGCTCCCGTCGCATGTCGCAACTCTCCCACCACCTCCTCCTCTGGAGTCAGAAGCATCTGAGGTCGCTTCGTGCCACTCACATTCTGGGTCTGCACAACCGTGCAGCCGACGAACTGTCGCGACTGTCGCGAGCCAGAGAATGGAGACTACATTCCCAGACGGTCCGGCTGATTTGGAGATGTTTCGGAGCCGTCGGAGCCGCCCTGTTTGCCTCTCCAGACAACTCTTACTGCCAGTTGTTTTACTTCCTGTCCGAGGGAACACTCGGCATGGACACACTGGCACACAGCTGGCCACGGGGCCTGTGCAAGTATGTGTTTCCCCCAGTGAGCCTTCTCGCACAGACGCTGTGCAAGTTCAGGGAGGACGAGGAGCAGGACCTGCTTGTGGCGCCTTACTGGCCCACTCGGACCTGGTTCCTGGAACTAATGCTCCTCGTTACAGCCCCTCCCTGGCAGATTCCTCTGAGGAAGGAT
>NW_015555819.1:1453575-1469949 GCF_001515605.1 Sinocyclocheilus anshuiensis
CCACCACCTCCTCCTCTGGAGTCAGAAGCATCTGAGGTCGCTTCGTGCCACTCACATTCTGGGTCTGCACAACCGTGCAGCCGACGAACTGTCGCGAGCTGCGCTCCCCAGAGAATGGAGACTACATTCCCAGACGGTCCGGCTGATTTGGAGATGTTTCGGAGCCGCTCAGGTAGACCTGTTTGCCTCTCCAGACAACTCTTACTGCCAGTTGTTTTACTTCCTGTCCGAGGGAACACTCGGCATGGACACACTGGCACACAGCTGGCCACGGGGCCTGTGCAAGTATGTGTTTCCCCCAGTGAGCCTTCTCGCACAGACGCTGTGCAAGTTCAGGGAGGACGAGGAGCAGGACCTGCTTGTGGCGCCTTACTGGCCCACTCGGACCTGGTTCCTGGAACTAATGCTCCTCGTTACAGCCCCTCCCTGGCAGATTCCTCTGAGGAAGGCCCTGTGGCACCCGCATCCAGACCTCTGGAAACTTATGTCTGGTCCCTGGACAGGACACGGAGGCTCTAGGTGACCTACCCCAGGAGGTAGTTGACACCATCACTTCAGCGAGACCACCGTCTACGAGACACGCTTACGCCTTGAAGTGGAACCTGTTCATCGAGTGGTGTTCTTCTCACCGAGAAGACCGAAGATGCCCGATCAGAGTCATGCTGTCCTTTTTGCAGCAGGGGCTGGAGCGAAGGCTGTCTCCCTCCACCCTTAAAGTCTATGTCACTGCGATTGCTGCTAACCACGACTCCCTGGAATGGAAGTCGGTAGCGAAGCATGACCTGGTCATCAGGTTTCTTAGGGGGGCGAGCAGGTTAAATCCTTCCCGGCCCCCCTCTATACCCTCTTGGGACCTGTCTCTAGTGCTCAAAGCACTACAGCAGGGCCCATTTGAGGCTTTACAGTCAGTTGAGCTGAAGTTTCTATCAATGAAGACTCTGCTCCTGCTTGCAGTTGCCTCCATCAAGAGGGTAGGGGACCTGCAGCCATCACCCTGGCTTATCAGGCACAGGGTGTGCCCTGCCCACTCAGGTTGCGAGCTCACTCTACTAGAAGTGTTGCATCCTTCTGAGCGCTGGCTCGTGGCACCTCGCTGACAGATATTTGTAGAGCTGCGGGCTGGGCGACCCCCAACACGTTCTCTAGATTCTATAGCCTTCGTGTGGAGCCGGTATCCTCCTGTGTTCTCACCTCAAATGGGTAGAAGCACTGAGAGGCCCCGGTTAGTGTCGCCTTGCTAAAACTGCTCCAGAGAGTCCGTACTGTAGACCCTGTCGAGCTCCTCCATCACCTCGGCAGCCAGACGTGGCGGAACGTCCAGCGCCAAGCCCTCACTCGATGAATCCGTGAGAACTGGTAGAGGGCTAGGTTCCATATGTAGAGACCTAAGTGGATCCCATATGTGTAAAGTCCACGGTATAGCTTCATGAACGCATGAATTAACATTTCTGCATTTGAAATTGAGATCACAGGTTGCAATTTAGATATATGTTTGAGATGGAAATATGCAGTTTTACAAATGCTAGAAAAGTGGCTTTCAAAGGAAATATTTCTATCAAATAGCACACCTAGGTTCCTAACTGATGAAAAAGAATTGACAGAGCAGCCATCAAGTGTTAGACAGTGTTCTAGTTTATTAGATGCGCAGGTTTTAGGTCCGATAATTAACATTTTTCAGAATTTAGCATTAAGAAATTGCTCGTCATCCAGGTTTTTATATCGACTATGCATTCCGTTAGTTTTACAAATTGGTATGTTTCGCCCAGGCCACAAAAATATAGAGCTGAGTATCATCAGCATAACAGTGAAAGCTAACACCGTGTTTCCTGACAATATCTCCCAAGAGTAACATGTAAAGCGTGAAAAGTAACGGCCCTAGTACTGAGCCTTGGGGTACTCCATACTGCACTTGTGATCGATATGATACCTCTTCATTCACTCCTATGAATTGATGGCAGTCAGATACGTACGATTTGAACCATGCTAATGCACTTCCACTAATGCCAACAAAGTTTTCTAGTCTATTCAAAAGCTTGTTGTGGTCGATAGTGTCAAACGCAGAGCTAAGATCCAGTAGCACTAATAGAGAGATGCAACCACGATCAGATGATAAGGGCAGGTCATTTGTAACTCTAATGAGAGCAGTCTCAGTACTATGATATGGCCTAAATCCTGACTGGAAATCCTCACAGATACCATTTTAGAGAGATGCATGATACTGGAAAGAAAAAAACAAAACAAAAAAAACAAAAACAAAAACTGACAATGTGATGTTTTGTTTTTCTGCAATATAAATAATGATATGGAAAAAAATACAGGAATTTTCTCTTTTTCTTATTTTGTCCTTTTCTATTTGTTCTCACTGTTCTCTCTTCGAAGCTGTAAATAAGACAGATTATTAGAGTATGCTTAATAAGAAAATACTGTTTCGGTTTTTCTACTTCAAAATTTAGTTTCATTCATTGTGTTACTTGCCATTGTTGTAATTATTTGTGAAATTTACTAGAATTTACTTTATTTTTAGAAAGAATTAATCATTCTATGACTGGAGTGATTCTGTTGGGAAGTAGATATAACATAAAATACAACATAATACAACATAAAAAAACAACATAAAAATAAAAAAGCTGAAAATTAAATTTCCTCTTTAGACTTTTTGTCTGAACCATATATTTTGGTCTTTTTTATTATTAATATTTTAAAGACCATATGCCCACTGTTTCGGACCAATTAATATAACTAGGAAATATAATAATAATAGATATTATTTGCATTGTTATTATTATTATTCAAATATTAAACAAAAAAAGAAATATATTGCAACAATAAATACTATTGAACTGTAAAAACTATAAAACTACAGTACTATTATTTATGTCTTAATCTCTTCATTTTCAAACATTAAACATCTGAGCTTTTATTTTGGTGGCAAATAAATACACACACTGCAGGTTTCAGATTAAAGCGTGTCACTGTGTTGTTCATTTACACACTGATAGTTCCTCAGAGCTTCATTCTGAAACCTGCAGCGCTTATATTTATTTAACTGAATCACGGGCTTTCAAGATTTGATAATCGCACTTAGCCATATTGTGATATTGATTTTATTTCTATATATTGTGCAACCTTACATTAGACGTTATTGAACTTCACTGTGTGCTCTTAAAAATAAAGTTACCAAAAGTGGGTTTTCACAGTGATGTCATAGAAGAACCGTTTTTGCTTCCCCAAAGATCCTTTTAAGTGAACAGTTCTTAAAAGAACCATTTTAATAATCCAAATAATCTTTTTTTCACAATAAATAATCTTTTGTGCAATGGAAAGATTCCGTGGATGTTAAAGAGTCTACATCGAACAACGAGATGACAATAAAGAACCTTCAGTGTATGGACAAAAAAGCCTAAATTGGCCTCTGTAGCCAAGACATTGTAAATTGTGCTAATCAATCTCAATATGTCATACAGCAATGGGGCCCTTCTTTAGCCTAGGGTCCCTGGGCTTAATCCCAGGTAAGCCTCTGCATTAATGCAGCCCTGCATGGAGACCAAAAAGCCCTAGAAATAATCAGATAGAGTTTTGCTGTGTTTAAATCTGTGGGAACATACTGTACACAGTAGTAATGTATTTTTATACCCAGTGATGGTAACTGTCAGCAGAGATAAAGCAGCATTATCCGCGGCAGCTGTGTGCGGTAATATGGTGGGATGTGGATTTACATACCAAAGATGGAGACAATATGAATAACTGGTATATCATTTCCCATAACAGAGATCTTAATAGCACTTCTTCATTGCTTTTTGCATTACAGTGCAGTCATTTAGTGCAGTTGGAGATACGGCACCTCCTTGCATTATCAGACATCTACATGTTACAATAAAGCACTTATTTTAAGGCCGCCCATCTGAGACAGAACACAAATATCTCTGTTGAGCTCTAAGCAGCGGTTGTTTCCGCTGCAGGACATTAAAGGACCTCACACAAAGGTTTCCGTGGTTCCAGTGAGGGCTGGTCAAGCAAACCGGGCATAAAAGGCAAAGGCAGTATGACTGCAAGGGCAACTGGGGAAGAATGTAAGGTCACTGTCAAGTGTGACTTGAGGGAAGGATTTAGGACTTGAAGACTTGAAGCTCTTTAGTTTTGGTGTGAAGTGGTGTTAATCCACTGAGGACAAACGGTGACCGTGATTTCACCAAGTACAACATGTTCCCGGATCAACATCCTTGTTGATCCTGGAACAACATTCCTATCAACCAATCAGAATTGAGAGATAACTTTTCAGTAAATATCTGTTTTAGGCTTACAATCAGGGTTAGGTGCTTCTACACTCTTGTTAATCAGCTATCATTTCCCTCTGATTTTAGGAATAAATTATGGGTAAGGTTAGGTTTAGGGGTAGGGATTGGGTTAAGTCTATATTTTTGGACAGTTATGTTGATCCAGGATCAACAAAAGATGTTGATCCAGTAACATGTCTTACTTGGCAAAATCACGGCAACCGAGGACAAACACATAAAATTCAAAGACACACAGAAGGCATTCTGGGTCTTGATAATGTAAAGGGTTCAACTTTTCATTAATAGGGCACACATTGGAGATCCATTACTTTAAAGCATTACAAAAACACAGATCAGTGCGATTTAAAATGAGAAGTAGTACATGTAAAATAATACTGAAATCTAACATAAGACACATTATGTAAAATAATCACATAAAAATTAACCTTGTTAAAAATAAACCTTGTTACCACATGACTTTCTCCCTTAACAAAAAATAGATAATTCCATAAAATGTATAAATATTTTCCATAAAATTACTAGAAGTAACATAATTTGGATAAACAATTTAAAAAGTGGCAACAATAATATAATAGTATTAAACGGTATCAAACCTGTTACCACCCCCCATATTTACATAGCATCTAAAGGTGGAAACAATAATATAGCTGTATAAATCAACCCTGTTACCCTGTGAATTTCCCCCCTATTTACATAACATTTGGTCACCCAGAAGGTAATATAATTTGGATAAACAATTATCCTACATAAAATTAACACAGTATCTAAAAGTGGCAACAAGTTTTAAAACCAACCCTTTACCACATACATTTTCCCCTAATTCCATACTGGGACATCCAGGAACATAATTTGGATAAACAATTATTTAATGTAACTATACACAACATGAAAACTGGTTTTGATCATGTAACAGTATTATATTCAACCCAGTTTTGCATAATTTAACTTTATAATAATCACTGATCATTCCACGAAACTGTGACAACTAGGAAGTAACATTATTTCTATAAACAATTATCTAACCTAAAATTTATGTAGCATGTAAAGTGGCTACGATAATATAACAATATTAAAATCAACCCTGTTGCCATGTTATCCCCCCCCCCATACTTTTATGAAATTACGACAAAATTAACATAATTTGGATAAACAATTATTTAACACAACATAAAATCACTTTAATCATATAACACTATTAAAATCAACCTGTTACAGCATGAATTTCCACCTATTAAAAATAGATCATTCCATAAAATTACATATATATATAGTAAGAAAGAAAAATACAAGCAAATAATCTGAAAACTCTTATACAAATTCTACGTATGCAGCCGTTCAATCCTATTACTAAAGTTATTGTTCTTTAATTCATGGGAAACTTAAGTTAATAATTTCATCTAAAAAAAAAAACCTTTTCTGATGGCTTCATTTAAACTGAATTTTCAACCCTGTTACCCATTGTCAATTTAGCTTTTATTTCTAGAAAATAACAAACTCACACAAATCAGGGTTTTAAACTGACGTTTCTAAACTTTGTAACTGGACTGTAAAAAGGTCAACCCCATGTAATAAAACAGCTCAATCTGCCCTTCCGAAGGCACCTCCTTGTACTGACATGTTATATCACTTAAAAAAAAAAAAAAAAAGATGTAACCTCTATTTTGTGCCCTATTTGTGGAAAGTGCCAGTACAGTGAAAGTGATATAATTTGAGAGAAATTGAGAGGGTGAGAAAGAAAGTGTTTACATGTATGCGACGGGAGGGAGCCGAGACCACAATGGACGTGCCATTTGAAACTGTGGGGGTGTTAGACCTTTCTCCAAGACCGCAGAACACACTGGATAACAGATTCTTTGTTCTGTCTTCATATGAAGTTTTTAAGTCTGTTATAATTTGTAGCTATAGAAATTGATGGTACATTTAGTGTAGTGCAAAGTACTACTTCATTTCGTTTTTGCTGTTGTGTGCTAAAAGCTTGTACAACCCATAAAATATGCTTTCGCATACAACCAGTCACAAAAACAATTCAACATTACCCCCATAAAAGTGTAATATGCAATTTTTATTGTTTTGGACTTTACACTGACACCTATTGGTGCGGAGGAAGTATCACAAAAACTAATGTCATCATAAATATTGCATTACTATATAGTAATTTAATTTGCAACCAAACATTTCTAAAAATAGGAGTGTCACAGATAAAAAATTAATAGTATTAAGCTGATCATGTGATCCCAACATGGCTGCCACCATGAGGGTGGACCACCCTTATGTAAAATAAAACAGCTTGTATCCTTCTGAAAGGACTTACATCTTCATCAAATGTGGGTTTACATAATTTAACTACATTTGTAAAATTATAATTTATTTTTTAGATGTAGTGCATCTTTAATCAGACATTCTGATGTTTGCATATCACACCGTGAGAAGTTTTTCTAACCGCTTTCATGCCTTTAAGCATCACAAAACTAGAATGACAATAATGTCATTCCAACCGTGCCACGATGATAAAAAGCAGGAGACAAATTCTGCTCATTCCTCTCTGAAGTATAGCAAGATTTCGAGATAATTTTGAACAACATCCTCGAACTCGCGAAAGAAACCAGAGCGGGAGGTGCGAAAGTGGGAATGATCCCACACAGAACCGATCCGGCTTTCTGGAATCTAAACCAGCGGATTACACACTTGAGAAAGTACTAAGAGAATGCCAGCAAGTATTTCACACAAAGCAGCCTCACATTGGTGAAGCAGTCTCAGTGTCGAGATTCCTCACATAGCTGACGCTTTCTGGAATCTGGTTTGATGGGGATCGGTTTCCCGCTCTAATTTCCACCTAATTACGCTCACAGAATAATTATAGCCGTCCACGGTCATTTCAAGCATGATATTTCTCTTAAACAGTACAGAATAAGGTGTAAAACGAGCTTAATGAGGTGTGGAGAATAGAAATGTCATGTTCAACAGAACTTCTAGATGTTTTTACATGTTCTGAATGAAATGTGAACTGTGTTTACCTGTGCAAAACCCGATGCCATCATGCTGAAGTGTTGTAGGTGGTCGTCAAAGCATTGATATTTGGATGCTAGGGTATTCCAGGTGATTGCTTGCTGACAGCCTACCTGCAGGTTTCTGTGATATTCTGTTCCTTATAAATGGCTCAATTCTTCCAGCTTTATCCACCAGGTGAGAACTGTCAGATTTCACAATTATGCAACAACAACAAAAAAGATCAAGACTTTGCGGTATCATGTCGAACAACATTTAATAGAATCTTTTTGTCTATTTTGTACAAAATGGAAACAATGCTGCATTACAAACCAAAGAAGTTCCAGATAAGGCTACGGCTCGCACACAGTTCAAACTGAGAGTAAACCTACAATGGCTTTAAGATCTGCTCGTTAACATTCCCAATACTGATGCAATTCTGTGCATGAATGCAAGCAACTTGACACATAACCACATAGTGAAATAAAATGCGATTGAAATCCCATGTCAACGTGCATGGCATGGATATCCGTTATGTCACGCAGGGATGGGGAATTCGACGCCCAACCCTGGAGACGAATCAGGAATATTCTATTACCACAATCCACATCGTTCGGCTACCATTGAGCAGGACGATCCACATCAAAACACTTTCGTAACTACATTGTAACAGCTATATCGGAAATGTAAGTTATGTCAGATTCGTGAAGACAGCAGGTTCATTTTGTTGGCAAAAGAAACCCTGAGTAATGCTTCACTGGGAGCACATATCATCTGGGGAGTGTCCAAAAACCTGCTATGTTGCAAAAATGGCCATGGTTGCATATGGACGTTAAGAATTCAAAACACATGTGGCATCTTTGCTAGACCCTCTTGCATTGCACACCAGCTCTAATGTTTCGAATATAGAAAATAAAATAAATCATACACCTTATATATCGTCCATTTTGAGGGTTACATTTTGGAGCGCGAAATTACACGACTTATGAATGAGAAGGTCATCTGAGGTCATCTCTGTAAAAGTAAACTAGAGAAATAAACAAACAAACAAACATGCATTTCCTAAACAGTGTTTGGTTTCCTATTGCATTAGTGTGGCGAGTCCATGAGGAAATGAGGCCTGCGTCCACATCTTCTAATTGTCTGACGGACAGCCGAGTTGTGCCGTGGTTCACCAGTCTTACTGCTGTTTGCATTCTGCAGGAGGAGGGTCTTTCTGTAGGAACAACAAGACAGAGATAAAAGATAGAAGGATAATTTTGAATATTAATTCAGGCACTGCGCAACAGGAAGTAATGATTTGCCTGATGATGGTTTGGTTTATAAATACATGCTTTGTTTGGTAAAAGTGAAGTGTGTAATTTCTGCACCAGTAGTTGCATCAACCCTAATAGCAAAACTAATGTTTTTGAACAGGTTTTGGCTCCGCCCCTATCTGCCAATGGTTGCAAATTGGCCTCGCCCCAAAAGTACACTATAGAGTGTATTAGTGCCTGCCCACTTTTTCAGTGGTGCTGGTTCCGGAAGTATTTTTTTGTTAATTTTTCCCATAGGGATTTAAAAATAATCTTTGTTAAAGCATTACAAGCCATGAAAACCAACCAGCTACAATCTACTTCAAACTTTTTTTTTAAGATTTATTTTTTGCGTTTTTGCCTTTAATTTTGATAGGACAGATCAAAGTTGACAGGAAGCGAAGTTGGAGAGAGAGGGGGGGACGGGATTGGGAAAGGTCAGCAAGCTGGGACCCGAACTCGCGACACCTGAAGCGCAACGGCGCTACATGTCGACGCGCTGCCCACAAGGCTACCGACGCCGACCTACTTCAAACTTTTATTTGAAGCAAAAAAGTATTTAACAAAAAGACAAAGGTACAAGACTGTGTACTTAACTAGTTTAATGAGGGAAAAAAAAACTACAATTCCAAGAAGCACTGTGAATGACAATTAAAAACAATAGAGAAATATAGAACTGTGCATTTAAAGGGTTAGTTCACCCAAAAATGAAAATTCTGTCATTAATTACTCACCCTCATGTCGTTCCAAACTTGTAAGACCTTCGTTCATCTTCGGAACACAAATTAAGATATTTTTGGAATCTGAGAGCTCTCTGACTCTCCATAGACAGCAAGGACATCAGTAAAATAGTACATGTAACATCATCAGGGGTTCAACCCCAGATCGTAATTAACGCAATCAGCATTGTTTACGTTCAGCATGCGCACGCTTTCTACTGAATGTAAACAACACTGATTACACGTTGATTACGTTCTGGGGTACTCTCCAAAATGGCAGAAGACGGTAACTCGGGGAGAAGAATTGTTGAATAAATGATGTTATTATTGTTTTCTTTGCGCACAAAAAGTATTCTCACTGCTTTGGGTAAACTTACGGTTGAACCCCTGATGTCACATGGACTATTTTACTGATGTCCTTGCTACGTTACTGTGCCTTGATCATGGAAGTACCCTTGCGGTCTATGGAGGGTCAGAGAGCTCTCAGATTTCATCAAAAATATCTTAATTTGTGTTCCGAAGATGAACAAAGGTCTTACGGGTTTGGAACGATATGAGGGTGAGTAATTAATGACAGAATTTTCATTCTTACCACATAAAGAGAGTAAGGAGAGATGACTGAGGACGATGGCAAATGATTTGCAGATCGTGAGTACTACTGACAACCATCTAATCTTGTAAAATGTGTGGTAAGTATTGCCGCTCCATAGTATATAGAGCACGTGTGAACGCGAATCTCGAAAGTGAAAGTAAAAAGAGAGTGCGCAATCAAAAGCGGTTTCAATGTTCAAAGAGGCCCTGACGGCAGAACTCACACCCAGTTTGCTTTCATTATTTTACAAAAGCACAATGTTTTGTTGTTATTGTGAGTGCACACAAATAAAAGTAGACCTTTCACAGATTTGAAAGATGTATTACTCTTATCTGTATGAGCAAAAATTACGGAGTATTTTAAGTTAAATGCGAATGATCGCACCGGCAGCTCCAAGTTAACTGTCATGCAGTGAGCGCTGTTCAGCTTCCACACTCCGCACAAACACTTCAATAGCTTCAATAAGTTAATGTCAGAGCGAGCGGCCATGTAATGATGCATTTACTAACATGTTTCAGATGATAAGCCACATTTGAGGTCGATGATTGCAATGAATGTTTGCATGTCCTGACAGATGTACTGTAATTACCACACAGACCAGCTATTAATAATCTGTCCGTCACAGACTATGTGACTTCGCCACTTTGTGATTTTTTTGTCTGCGACTAAGCGATTAATACAATTTTGATCGACTGAGGGTGGACTCTCACTAGGCACGGTTGCCTTGAACTGAGCTCAAGCGAGATTGTCCCCCCCTCCCCACTCCCCCGCTGGCCTGCACTCACATTACAAGTGCTTCAAGTGCTAACGGAATTATCGTAAATACGAGTTTCTTAATCAGAAATTGGACATGAACGGCCTCTCAAGTCGTATTTACTACTGGGAAACTCAAAGAGATTATTTTGATAATTTCCGAGTTAGGCGGGCAATAAACTTTTAACATGTTGGAGGGGACAATTGGTGCTGTAAATTATATTATTTTTTAGTTTTTTTTTTTTCAACAACAACTACATCATCTTGTCATGTCGTTAAAGTAGTGACTATTTATATATATGAACAATCATTTGAAGCATATTGTATGTATTATAAACAGTGAAATAAGAATATACAGTATTTGACCGAAGTTCCTGAATCGTATCAAGCTGAATATCTAGCGTGGTGAATGTTTATGGTTATCAAACAATGGAATATTACATTTTATTCTTTCCGACAACAAATCACTTGAAAGCTACAATTTTTGAAGTAACCAGAAAGAGAAGCGCTCTTGCTTAGCACAATGTCCATTGTTTTGTTAACTTTGTGGTTTATTATTTTGAGTCGTTTGGGACGCGGTGACACACGGCCCTCTTACAATATATTGCTAAACAGATCTATCGGTTTTGCCGCTCAGAAATTTTCACGCAATCAATGCTGCACGTATCAGAAGTTCCATGCTCAGGTGTGGTTAGCGCTCACAATAAATGTGTACTGCACCCGAGCCCAACTGAACCGTGCTATGTCCCTCCTCTTCCAACCGAGACATGGACAGCTAAACGAACCCCGAACGGAGCGATCACACTAGTCAAATGAACCATGATTTAGAGGTCAAAGGCACTCGGGCACGGTTCAGATCGCATAGTGCGAGTACACCCTAAGCCTGTTTTCGTCGACAAACGGTTAGTCGACTATTAGGGGGCAGCCCTAATTTTAAGTTTACTGCAAAATATGCATATATATATTGAAATATTTATGTGTCTTGTGTGATTACGTTATTTGAGGTGCTTCATGGGAGTGGGCGGAGCTCAGTGCCTGTTTGGCGCGATCTGTTCATTGCGAGTCTCTAATTGGTGGAATTTTCTGTACAGCATCATGAGTAATGTATTTTTCACCAAGGACTCCACTGTTAAACACTATTATTTAAAACATGAGTTGAAATAATGTAAACCGATGGATTCAACAAAATTGGAAAAATCCGTATAAAAAAACGGTTATCGGTAAATATCAATTTTCCCATAGAGAAAATAAATGGCATTTTTACTGTCTGACCACTTAATATGTATTTTGACATTAAAATTACACACTTCACCTATAAGGTTAATTTAGTGAGTGGGAGTTGAGAAGTTTAGTCTTAAATGTCATTTTCACACTTTCAGTCGTTTGTTTGTTCAATTCCAAATTCGACTGTTGCATCCTCCTGGCTGATCTGCTTTCACACTTTTAGGGTTGTTTCCAACTGCGGTTCGGTTGCGAAACACTGTAACCATAGTAAACACACTCTAGTAGTATTAAGCACCTGCCATCTAAGTTCAGATGGCAGGTATTGTTGATGTTCGGCAATGATAAATTACTTTATGTATTCATCATTGAAGAAAGTATTTATTTCACTTCAAATACATTTATTTTTATTACTATTTTCAATAAGCATCTATTTATGAACAAAAATGGAAATAATATGTAACTAATAATAGTTGCGTACTTCTGGCTGATATATTTTTTTCATTATTTTAAACCACAGTATGTTTGCAAAATACTTTCACCATCAAAGTGATTAGCATCTATTTGCGAACAATCTATTTGCAACTTTATATATATATATGTGCATAAAATCTCAATTAAACTGTTGTTTTGAGCTTTCTATTGATCAAAGATATTAGGCAGCACAACTGTTTTCAATACTGATAATATCAACATTGTTATTTCAAACCACGGTATGTTTGCAAAATACTTTTACCATCAAAGTGTTTAGCATCTATATGTGAACAAAAAAATGCAAATTATACGTAATTAATAGTAGTTACATAGTTTCGCCGTGTTCACATGAAACAAAATCCGCCATTTTCAAGCAAAACTTAACAGTCCGCACACAAACTTTTCATGTGAAAGTGACATAAGAGTGAAAGCAGAGGAGGAAAGCTATAACAATGAGGGGAAAATGGATCAAAAGATAGATTGGAAAATGCGCCACATCCCTTCAGGTGTCTCTTACCTAGAAATGCATGAAGTGAGAAATGAATTATGCCTGTAAAGGGGAAGTGGAGGGACAAACACACAGGTTTACACATCAGGCATGCAGCTGATCATGAAGTACTATACAAGGTAATGCTTTCAATCCAGACCACCTCAATCAAACCCAGATCAGCAATAAGGATCTATTCAATGCAGTGATTAAGAGACGACTATGTTTGGAATACAATACTACAACTACTACTTTGCAGTATGCAGTATATAAACGGTGCACAGCACACAAAGTGTGCAGTATACAACGGAGCACACAGTGGGAATATTGTATCCCAGAATGCAATGTACTGAAATTTCTGCCAAATGCCAAAAGCTGAGACATATTTACATAAAATTGTACATAAAATACACAGTAACCAGTAAGTCGTGCGTGACATACTAATTTGTTACTGCATATTTTATACAGTTTCATACAAGTATATAGAAAAAAACAGCAAGCAGCACACAGTATCTACTAGTATGCCAGTATTTTATTTAAAAAACAATCTACAATCCCAGTAGAATTCTCAAATTTGTGATAAATGTGATTAAAATATTTAAAAATGTATAACCCCAGCTAATTACATGCTGCTTTTTGCTTTTTTAATAATGATAGCTGATAGTGCATACTAGACAAACAGATTATTTAAATGCTCACCGTGGGATCACAATCTCCCTCATCCTCTTCTTCACCTTCGTCATCCAGATCCTGAATGACACATAATAATCTGCTGTTACACTGCAATTGCCCATAAATTTGGACTATTATTAAAGGGTAAATATGTCTATTAAAGGATTCTCACCTCCTCCTCTCCCTCTTCAAGATCCTCCTCTTCATACTGCAAAACAGCATAGAATTACATATACATTATAAAATAAAAGTAATAGTTTATTTTACAGAGGGTCTGGGTGATACATTAAATATTTACAATATTTTCAATATTATTTTGGTGCCAATATAAACTTAAACAACATCACACATAGATTTTAATGCTCCTTTTGTCCATTTTTTTTTTAAATGGTGAAAATCTACTAAAAAGTGACCAGTTCCAGGAGTCTTAACACAAAATGAAATCCAATTAAAGGGGTCATATGATGCTGCTAAAAAGAACATTATTTTGTGTATTTGGTGTAATGAAATGTGTTTATGCGGTTTAAGGTTAAAAAAACACATTATTTTCCACATACTGTACATTATTGTTTCTCCTCTATGCCCCGCCTTTTTGAAACGCGTCTATTTTTACAAAGCTCATCGGTCTGAAAAAGCGAGGTGTGCTGTGATTGGCCAGCTATCCAATGCGTTGTGATTGGCTGAATACCTCGGAAATGTTATGAAATGTTATGCCCCTCACCATACTGTTGTATTCCCTCGGCGACCAGCACGGATCAGCTCTAGGCATGACGAAGCGGATATCGTCCTCTTTTGGAAGACCAAACAAAGTAGTTTCGCTTTCACAACGAAGCACACAGCGTCTTCAGGATATGGCGGCGGCAACAATACTACAGTGAGAATAAAAGTTACGCCTTCTTTCTTTGCGTGAACATTTGGGCGCATTATGCAAATATTCCCACATAGTGACCTAGATATGTGGGGGCGTGTTAGAACGAGCCGTTTTAGGTAGGCGTGGCTGACTCTTAACTTTTATAAAGAATATCTCTTTGGATTTGAGACTTTAGTCTTTGCAACTTTACAGATCTTCTTTATGCACCAAGAGCTTGTAACACTCCAAAGAGAAAGGAAAAATTGAAATCGCATCATATGACCCCTTTAAATAATAACTCTTTTATTACAATTTAAGCCAATGTATAGCATACATACATCAAAATGTATATTAAATACTTTTTTTGTTGTTGAATCTATAGTCAGTCCTAGATTTCCTTGTGATAGTAACAGTAAAAACAGCAGACGTACACTCTCGTCGTCCTCTAAGGCCTCTCCAGTGAAATAAAGCACCGCTTTGGGAATGACCCTCTCTCGGAAGAAGTGTCCGATCTCAAAATCTGTACCTAGAGTGAAGTCCAAGTCTTCATCCTGGACACAAACATACACAATGAGCATCCAATGGAAGTTTATAGAGTAAATTATTGAATTAAAAACTTTCAATTATTCCAGGACTGAAAATAGCATCTACTGAAGTCATACTAATGCCACACTTTCAATATTGTGACCTAGCGATGTAATCGAGCACTAACTGAGAAGCCATTGTGCAATGATTGTGCTTGTGTTTTTGTGCCATAACTGACGCAGGAACTCTTTAGATGTTTCTTGTTGGTGACGTGTTTTCTAAACTCGCAGAGGAGGATTGAGCTACAGTATGTGTTTGTGTAGGCAGCTAAAATACGTGTGCTGCATACGGCCATGATTCAGATGTTTACAAACACGACAAAACACAGAGCGCAGGACGTCTCACTCACCATTCCATCAGGTGACGCTAGAAAAGAAAAGAAAAGAAAAAAGTATTAATTCTGGCACAAATTCCACAAAAAAAAAAAAAAAAAGATTTTTTGTTTGTCTGTTTTCATCACAATTAACTACATTTTCAATTAAATTCACATTATCTTTGTAATTATGAAATACGTTGTTTTATTTTATATATTAAGATGATTATTACAGTTATTTTAAATTGCAATAATACTTTATTATATATACTGTATATATTTTTTTGTTATGCATTTTTGATCAAATAATTGTGCAGTCTTGGTGAGCATACGCATACATACACACACATTCTCAATTTTGTATATATATATATATATATATATATATATATATATATATATATATGTGTGTGTATATAACATTGTGGTAATGAGAATATGGGGTGAAAACGTTTATTTGTCATTAAAATTAGGTCATAATGCAAAATAGTGCTAAATTAGGCTTAATTTTCTTTCTATTTATGGTAAAATATGACCCAGACTTGTTCCGGACAGGTTTTGTGTGATTCAAACATGCAAATGCAAGTCATTTTTTGAAAAGGAGTTGATCAAAGTCTGGCCTGAAGGAGAGTCTTTTCGGGAAATCCATCAAGCCCTGAAAGCATGACATCATCCAGTTACAGCTGCACTGCTGCCACACCTGAGACGGGAATGTTGTGGAAACACCTCGGTAACAGATAAAGTACACACATCCGGCGACACGGTGATTGACGGTAAGAGCGTCTCTTTCCCACAGTCTGTGTGCAGGACGGGCGGCATTCTTTACCTGCCGCTCCATCAGAGGGGCTGACGGGAAAAATGCCGCTTAAAATGCAAAACATTCAATTCTTAGCATTTTTGGAAAGGGTGACTGAGGTGAAGGAAAAGCAACAATGTCATGGCGCTCCTTTGCTGGGAGACAGGAGGAGGGAGGGCGGGATAAGTTTACATGACACTGTTTGGCTATTAAAAACTGAAGAAGCTACTGCAGGAAGAAGCAACATCCCTGTTGTTGCAACTGTTTTCTGGTGACCTGCATGAATGAGACGGACTCAAAAAAAAAAAAAAAAAAAAAAAAGGGGCCAAAATTTAAT
>NW_015555819.1:1470036-1481305 GCF_001515605.1 Sinocyclocheilus anshuiensis
AAATAGGAGGCCTAAATTGAATTGAATCTAATTTTTATCCAATTGGATTACATGTTTTTAACATAAACTAATAAACATAATGTAATGCATATTTGTCAGTCATACGTAAATGAAACGGGTTACAAACAGGTCAGATTTCTGCACATTTAAAAAAATCAAGGTCAAGTAACTTATGTACTACTATGTTAACTATTTGCATTTATTTGATTTTATTTAAATAATTATATTTTCAAAATGCATGTATTCAAAATGTTTAGAATTAGCATTTAAATCTTTTTTACTGAAAAAAACAACGAATGCATTCAATTAAAAAGTATGAATGTGGTTAAAATATGGCTGGCTGTGGAACAGTAAACCTGTTTTTTTGTGTATTAAAAACACATTCAGTTTATTAGTACAATTTCAGAAATCTTAGCTTTTTCATTTACGTACACTACTGTTCAAAAGTTTGGGATCAGTAAGATTTTAAATGTTCTTGAAAAACGTCTCTTATGTTCATTTATTTGATCAAAAATACAGTAAAATCAGTAATATTGTGAAATATTATTGCAATTTAAAAAAAAAAAAAAATTATTTTAATATATTTTAAAATAATTTTATTCCTGTGATGAAAAGCTGAATTTTCAACATCACTACTCCAGTCTTCAGTGTCACATGATCCTTCAGAAATCATTCTGATATGCTGCACTATTATTATTAATGTTGAAAACAGTTGTGCTGCTTAATATTTTTTGGAACATGTGATACCTTTTTTAGGATTCTTTGATGAATAAAAAGTTAAAAAGAACAGCATTTATTCAAAATAGAAATCTTTTGTAACAATTTTAGTCTCTACTATCACTTTTGATCAATTTAACATATCTTTGCCTAATAAAAAGTACTAATTTCTTTCAAAAAAAAAAAAATAGTACTTTTGAACGGTAGTGTATAATGTCACAAAAGATTTAAATTATGATTTTACACCTTCTATTCAGAGTTCTTTAACCACACTCCTTCTAAAATCAGCCAATCACAACGCAGGTGATTGACCCTTATTTGTTCTCCTCTGTCACTTCCTGAGTTTCCTATTTTCTTTCTTTGTTGAAAACATATATTTGTGCCTACACATGCAAACCTATACATTTTTGACAGTTCCACTAGCAAACGTTGTCTTCACTAAAATACATCAGCAATGAATTATGAAGCACGACTCATTTTTGACAACTAACTAGATTTTTGAGAAAATTACTATGTGACACTATACGGTTTTATTATTATGTTGTCCTTAATTGGTCACATAATAGATTGTTCAATGCAATAACTATTAAAAATGTCATATTTCAGATGCATCGCTGCTGAAGATGCACACATATTGATTGACCCTGATACTTTTCTCAGCGAGGGTCAAGACGGACAAATAAAATTTGATTACAAGACATTGATTTTTTTTAAATCATTGTATAAAAACTGCTCGGATTTCCATTTGTTTGCCGATTAAAATCTGTATAATTAATAGATTCAAATGATCATACTTTTCACTGTCCAAATGTCTCCAATGAGACAGATTTGAATGGAGCTCAATGGGAGATTACGTTATCAAGCGCCCCCTGGAGGAAGACCGCTTGCATTACATACAAAATAGTATGTAGTGGATGTTTGTTATCTATTCAGGCAAAAATACTTGTGTGGTGCCCCCTGCTGTCCACAAGACACTAAAAAGTACATTTGCACACAAATATACCATAACTAAACACACACATCCCATGAAAAACACAATTTCAAAGGAATTGATATTGTTGATATTCCTCATGACAGACAGTTCTCTGTCAGTTGCTCAAATAACAGAATGAATTGTGCCTGGTTGACATATTTCCATCAGTAAAAATGACTAATTCAATCATTAGCCACTAATTGGTAGTAAGAGATATTTGGCCAAACCAACAAACCTATTCAGGAACTTCCTGATACAGAACATAACAACAAAAGCCTTTGCATGATGCAAGAAAGGATGTCAAAACATTTGAAAACACGCTCAATTATCTTAATCCCAAGATTTCAGTCTAATTAAATCATACAAAGAGGATGGCATAACTCAGTCTGCGTCACACTTGCATAATAGTAAATGATGAGATTTGTTTAGGTTTATTTCACAAACTGAGATGAGGCTTAGTCTTTTGTTGCGCTGTTAATGCTGATTCTCTGTTCTTCTGCCTGGGAAACCACATTTTCTCTTACCTTTAACCGGATTGAAGAAGTTGAAGAATGAATCCTGTGGAACCTCTTTGGTGACCGTCCGAACCGTCCCTCTGCCTTTGTGTTTCTGCTTCTTCTTAACAATTTTGATGGTCACGTCTTTGCCTTTGTGCCAGTCAATCTTACAGCTGGAGAACAATGGAAAATGCAGCAATTAGAGACACTGGTAATCCAGATTTATTGAAAAAAAATAAAAATTGAGGTGCCATTTCTGCAAAATCTGAGCAGCACATACAGTATTTTTGGAAAAATGACACTACTGGTCAAAAGTTTGCAATGGCAAGTTTGCAAGGAAGTTTCTTTGTTCACCAAGGTTACATTTGTTTGATCAAAAATGCAGTAAAAATAGTAATGTTATGAAAAAAAATCTTGCAATTAAAAATAACTGTTTTCTATTTGAATATACTGGAAAATGTAATTTATGTCTGTGATCAAAGCTGAATTTTCAGCATCATTACTCCAGTCTTCAGTGTCATATGATCCTTCAGAAATCACTCTAATATGCTGATTTGCTACACAATTATCAATTATCATTGGTGCTGAATTATTATAATAGTTATTGTTAATGTTGTAAACATTTTGCTGCTTAATATATTTGTTTTTCAGGATTCTGTTGAATAGAAAGTTCAAAAGAACAGCATTTATTTGAAACGGAAATCTTTTCTAATTATTAATGTCTTTACTGTCACTTTTGATCAATTTAATTCTTCCTTGCCGAATAAAAATATTAATTATTATTATCTTTATTCATTTTTTTTTTTTTTTAAGTACCCTAAACTTTTACATGGTAGTATATCATGATTTAAAATAAAATATTAAGCAGCACAACTGTTTTCAACATTGATAATAATCAGAAATGAGTAATGATGTTGAAAATTCAGCTTTACATCTCAGGAATAAATTGCGGTTTAACATATATTCAAATAGAAAACACTTATTTGAAACACTAATAATATTTCACAACTAGTTTTTGATCCAATAAATGCAGACTTGTTGCACGTTCTTTCAAAAACACTAAAATAATGTCCAACCTTTTCACCGTAAATATATATATATATATATATATATATATATACACTGAACAAAATTATAAACGCAACACTTTTGTTTTTGCCCCCATTTTTCATGAGCTGAATTCAAAGATCTAAGACTTTTTCTATGTACACAAAAATCTTGATATGCCACACCTGTGAGGTGGATGGATTATCTCGGCAAAGGAGAAGTGCTCACTAACACAGATTTAGACAGATTTGTGAACAATATTTGAGAGAAATAGGCCTTTTGTATACATAGAAAAGGTCTTAGATCTTTGAGTTCAGCTCATGAAAAATGGGGGCAAAAACAAAAGTGTTGCGTTTATAATTTTGTTCAGTGTATATATACCCACACGCCATTTCTCCATCTTACCCTTCACAGTCTATGATCTCCGGCCCCTCGAATGAGAATGGATCTGCTGCGTCCGGCTCTGATTTCATCTTGTAGACTTTAGTGAGGACCGTGTTACTGAAGTAGCTGTTGGGCTCGAAGTAGAACTCTAACGTGAAACTCTGTTTTGACAAACCATTGAGCAGTATTACAAACCTGTATCTATTTGTTAAAAAACGTCAGTAGTAAACAGAAGCTTGTTTAGCTGTTTGACAAACCATGGGCTGTCCAGGCTCAGAAAACTTCACAGTGATGTCCTGCAGGTGTTTCAGGATTGGCTCATCATGCTCCTACAGGAAACAAAAAGATCCCACAATGGTTAAACCAAGGCAGCATGGATTCAACTTCATGATTTCGGCACTGGGGAAAGTTTTCAGGGGAAATTCATTCAGCGAAATGGATTTATAAGGTAAAGCAGAGCTGAGAGAATCCACAGAGAAATCAGTTGATGAACTCTGAGGATGCCGACCTACTGATCACTTATGTATACTAAAGAAATTTCAAGAAAATTATACATTAAAGGACGATATGATCAGATTGTATGTGAATTCTGCGTGCACCAATACAAACTTGCATATCCTCTATAAGCTTCCTGTCACAAGAACCACATCCTGTGTAATCCACATCAATTATTTATGCAAAAGGTCAAAGCAGTCACTTTCTATAATGTTTTATGCAATGTGTTTATACTTATAAAAACAGTTATTCATTATAAAATGTATAGCTCGAGCTCCAAAATCCCTACAGTAAAACAGCCCATATTACACACACATCTGAGTCTACAGTTGATTATTCTTCTTCGAATAAAATGTATTATAATACTAATAATAAACCACAGCAAATTCAGTGTAATCACTATAATTATTCACTGTAAATATTGATTTATTATTTGACCAAATTACTGTTAAATTCTAATTAAAACTATTTATTTATTTTATTTAAATTAATTAAATTTTATTTAAATTAATTTTATTTTATGCCAGTGGTTTGTGTTGTGCATATCAGCACTATACTCTATTTTAATGGAGGTAAATTGTAATATTTTATTTTAAAATTCTAATTAAAACCCAAAGTTGAGGTTGTTATTATTATTATAATAATGTTGGTGCCGATAGCCTTGTGGGCAGCGCGCCGACATAAAGCGCCGTTGCGCTCCGGGCGTCCCGAGTTCGAGTCCCGGCTCGTGGACCTTTCCCGATCCCGTCCCCCTCTCTCTCTCCCACTTCGCTTCCTGTCATTCCTCTACTATCCTATCAAAATAAAGGCAAAAATGCAAAAAATAAATAAAAAAATGTATAATAATAATTTATTATTATTGGCCAATGGTTCATATTTGTGCATAATAACAGCCATAAACCATGGCAAATTCACTATAATGCAAGGTTACAGTTTTATTATTTATATAATTAAACACCAAATTAGAAAACAAATGTATAATAATAATAATAATAATATCAATGAAAATAATTTATTTATTATTATTATTGCCCAATGGCTCATTGTGCATAAATAGCCCTAAATCAAAGAAAATTAACTGTAATGCAAGGCTTTCTGCTTTATAATGTCACAAAATTACTGTTAATTTCTATTTAAAACTGTAATAAAACCCAAATTATCCAATATTTTATCACCTTTCTATCACAATTAAATTTAACTCAAAAAAACAAAAAAACAGAAAATGACCCCAAATCTAAAAACAGGGTGCTTAGAAAGACAGGTCCAAAATGTTAATCTGACTGCAATATAAACATGTTTCTTGCAAATGTTTTTTTGCGAAGATATTAAAGGGGTCATCGGATGCTACATGCACTTTCACAAGTTGTTTGAACATAAATGTGTGTTGGCAGTGTGTGTACACAACCACCCTATAATGATAAAGATCCACCCAGTGTTTTTTTTTTAATCTACTAAAATCTTTACCCCTTTCTCAAATCAAGCCGATCTCAGATGCCTGTCTGTGTGACATCACAAAAACAGGCCCCTCCCAGGATAGTTTGATTGACAGTAGCGTTTCAGCACAGAATGGACTGGTGTCTTACCTTAGCTCCGCCCTGAGTGAGCTGTCATCAGTCCACCATTGTTTCACCGCGGAGCAGATGTAGACAAGAATGACTCCCAAGCGATTGAGGTGTTCTGTTGTTGGATGTAATAATGAACATAGCAGTCTTCGTTTACTCCCGACATCTGAGCCGCTGAAGACGCAGTGGATTACGTTTGCCCCCGATCTACATAAATGCATTTATGTTCGCGCGAATCATTCGTGATACAGCTTCACCACCAGAAGAAGTGAGTGTAAGGTTTTTTAATGAATCTTTGCAAATTGCCTTTCCTAATAATGTGCTAATTAGCAAGTTTCACGATGAATGCGGCTAAAGTTTACCGTCTCTCAGAGAGCGGCTCGGAAGAGAGGGGCGGGGCGAGCAGAGCTTATTTGCATTTAAAGCAGAATGCAATAAAACGACTGGCTCTGAAAAGAGCTGTTTTTGACAGGGCAAAAACAGTGTTGTTCTACACTACCGTTGAGAAATTTTAACCAAACTATGTTACAGAATTTTCAATAAGACCCTAAAAATCATATCAATTTGTGGAAAATGGGCATCCGATGACCCCTTTAATTAAGGAGAAGTAATGCGACCTGCAGCATTTCTTCCAGCATATCCACACGTTTGAAGATGGTGAGCCAGAACTCCGGGATTCCTTTCGGATCATCGGCGACAGCTGAATCTGCCTGCTTCTCCTCCAGAGCAGCTTTTTTCTGCAAATCTTCCTGTGCGTGAAAATCATTTTGTTAAACAGACCATTATCATTTCATCCTCCAATTGGGCTTTTCAGTAGCTCAGGGCTTCCAGCAAAAAAAAAAAAAAGCCTTGCCAAGAAAGCAGAATGCTTGAAAATTGAAATTTGCAATTGATACGATACATTTTTTCAGTATTCTCACAAGTATCCACTTACAGCAAGATCCTCTTCCTCCCTGTCACTTTGCCATTCACATTCCTCCTCTGTGGGTTCAACAGCGCCAGCCACAAAGTCCCGTCTCTGAACAAAGGAGCATTGTGCTGTGACATCATCATTTCATATGCATGACATCACCATTTCAAGGGCAAAACACTTATAGCATTCATTTCGTAAACAAGTGTGCAACACAAAACCAAAGCAATTAATTCTCTTTGGACCCTTTGGATCTCTTTGGACAGGCCTGTAACAAGAAGGCTGGATTCCCTTTATATGCATTGTGGGTAAAAGTTGAACTACTAGCTTGTCTCCAGACAAGGAAATGGCCAGTTTTGAATGAGAGCAGTTGGCCATTCGTTCTGTTGGACTGACTTTAGCACTCATATGTGACCCTGGAGCACAAAACCAGTCTTAAGTCGCTGGGGTATATTTGTAGCAATAGCCAACAATACATTGTATGGGTCAAAATTATCGATTTTTCTTTTATGCCAAAATGTTCCATGAAGATATTTTGTAAATTTCCTACCGCAAATATATCAAAACTTAATTTTTGATTAGTAATATGCATTGCTAAGAACTTAATTCGAACAACTTTAAAGGCGATTTTCTCAATATTTAGATTTTTTTGCACCCTCAGATTCCAGATTTTCAAATAGTTGTATCTCGAACCAAATATTGTCCTAACAAACCATACATCAATGGAAAGCTTATTTATTCAGCTTTCAGATGATTTATAAATCTCAATTTCACAAAATAGACCCCTGTGACTGGTTCTGTGGTCCAGGGTCACATATTGGTAATGTACAGGCAAACAGCAAGGCCTGAAGGTCAACTTTCATGCTGGAGAAAGAGTTTCAGGTTTGTGAGGGGTTAAATACTTCAGTGGACCAGCTCCGACCTAACACAGAGCGTGTTTAAACAGAACGCCTGGTATTACAGAGAGTCCTTTGCATACCTTGTCAAAGATGGGCTGGTAGAGGCCAGCATACTTCCTCTCGAGCTCATGGACTTCTTCATAGAACTTGGCCTCTATGTTGGCGCTCTGGAGCTGGAGCCTCTTCAGGGCATAAACTCTTCTCTTTACAGTCTTGGGTAGGAGATGGAAATTCAGCGTTCTAGATAGTCAGAAGTCAGATAACTCAGTTTTACACAACATTATTACAAGTTAAAAACAAGCTTAACGGATGTTTATGAAACACATTAAAGAAAGCTTACAGATGTTTACTAAAACAAGTCACAGAGCTTAACAGATGAAACTCTTTACAGATGAAACATTTACAGATGCTTACAAAACAAATGTTTGTTAAATTTGACATTCATGAAACTTTGCAGATGTTTCCTAAAACAATAAGTCACAGAACTTCACAGATGAAACTCGTGTTTTGAAAACATCTGTAAAGTGTCAAAAACTTGAGTTTCATCTGTTAAATTTTGTAACTTGTTTTTAGTAAATGACTGTAAAGTTTCGTAAACTTGTTTCATAAACATAACATTTTAGCATACTAAGTTTATGACACTTTACAGATGTTTACATAACACAAGTAGGGCTGTGCAAATAATCGAATGAGATGTCGGTTCTGTGATTAGTAGTAAATCTCCATCACATGCTTTCAGATGGAGCAGCATTTATGAAACAAAATAAACAGTTTATGAAACAAGTTTATGAAACTTTACAGACATTTACTAAAACAGTTACAGAACTTAACAGAAGAAACGTAAGTTTATAACACTATAACATTTTTTAGATGTTTACAAAACATAACACAGCTAAATTTTACAGATGTTTACGAATCAAATTTATTAAACAGATGCTTACTAAAACAACAAGCTATAGAGCTTAACAGCTGAAACTCAAGTTTATGACACTTTATAGATGTTTACAAAACAAGACTTTAACAGCATTATGACACTTTACAGATGTTTGCAAAACACAAGTTTAGTAAACGTTACAAATGTTTACAAAGAGCAAGATTTGAAACTACAAAGAAAGTGTACAAAACTTTTCACTATTCTTTATCATCTTGGTTTTCTAAAGTCATGCATATAAATTTGTATCGTACCTTTCTACTTGTAAAAAGCCCTCTGGTTTGTCGGACTGAAAAGGTTTATTTCCTCCTTTGCCTTGGAGAAAAATGAAAGCAATTACTTCTGAAAGTCCCAATTTTATTTTTAGCATATGTATTTTCACCAAGTGTGTTTACATATTTACAGCTGTCATACAGATAGATGTATAATTTCTGGACATTACTGCTTAAAACCCTATTAAATTATTGCAATTTTTTTGGTAAATAAACTTTAATGAAACATATATTTCTTTTTTAAAAGATAAAAAATAATGGAGCTCTTTATAACAATCACATAATTGTATTCAATGTATATCATAATATATGCAAGTAAATAGTAAATACAGTTAATAAATTACACACAAACATACCTTTGGCTTCACTCTTTTCATCTTTTCTATCCATTTCCACACCTCAGCTATGTTGCAAAGAAACAAAAATAGGACAAGTAAACGTCATGCTCAAATTAAAATGTAGCATACTTTATCCTGATTAAAAAAAAGTAATCACAAAATGTATTTATTCATTTAACAGGTTATTTCTGTATTTATAAGATGTCTTTCTACTTGTAAAAAGCCCTCTGGTTTGTCGGACTGAATAGGTTTATTTCCTCCTTTGCCTTGGAGAAAAATGAAAGCAATTACTTCTGAAAGTCCCAATGTTATTTTTAGCATATGTATTTTCACCAAGTGTGTTTACATATTTACAGCTGTCATACAGATAGATGTATAATTTCTGGACATTACTGCTTAAAACCCTATTAAATTATTGCAATTTTTTTGGTAAATAAACTTTAATGAAACATATATTTCTTTTTTAAAAGATAAAAAATAATGGAGCTCTTTATAACAATCACATAATTGTATTCAATGTATATCATAATATATGCAAGTAAATAGTAAATACAGTTAATAAATTACACACAAACATACCTTTGGCTTCACTCTTTTCATCTTTTCTATCCATTTCCACACCTCAGCTATGTTGCAAAGAAACAAAAATAGGACAAGTAAACGTCATGCTCAAATTAAAATGTAGCATACTTTATCCTGATTAAAAAAAAGTAATCACAAAATGTATTTATTCATTTAACAGGTTATTTCTGTATTTATAAGATGTCAAAGTATGACTAACACCAGCATGGATTTATTTACTAAATAGGCGATTAGGATGATACTGATATGAGTAGTTTGCTAAACAAATGGACCTGTCAGTCATAGCCATTAATCATCTGACACTCAGTGTGCATCTCAGCAAAACATAGTTTATTAATTATTGAGTGATTTAATAATCACTTGTATGTCTCTTTTCCATTTCTCATTAAAATGTGAAAATTATATTATGACACTTTATTTTATTATATTACATTATGTAAGATTAACTGCCTTTTTGGTTCATTTATGTGGTTTTTGAGAAATACAACCTAAAGAGAAACTCCGACAAAAGAAGAAGCCTGAGCAACAGTAATACACTAGACTGCGTGTCTTATTGCTGTCATGCATGTGTTCATGGCTGTTAAATGTCCCATCTTATGCATGTGTTCATGGCTGTTAAATGTCCCATCTTATGCATGTGTTCGTGGCTGTTAAATGTCCCATCTTGCACATGTGCAGCATATGTCAACAACACCTTGACTATCACAGCTCTAAACCTCACAAAACACTGCGATTAAGTCACTAAAGCCTTTTAAAACCATATATATCATTTCCAAACCACGACATAAGTAATCTCAACAAAAAAAGATATCGTTTTCTTTGACTCACCCCCACGTTACGCTCCAGACCGTCCTCACGCTTCTATCAGACGGAGAAGTGCGATGGCAGGTCGCATCATTCTCCACTCTCATTGGACGACTGGCTGTCACAGGTCACGTGGACTGGCCAATCAGAGTAGCGCCTGTGTATCGTGAGACGTCATTGGCTGCGACACTCTCAGAAGAGCGCTTGTTGCAGTGCGTACTGTGTAGCGTACTAGACTGTATAAAAACAGGAGCGTACTCGTACAGAGTACATTATATCTACAGATAATGTTTAAATACGAGACCGTTCTCAAATTAATTTAATGAACTGTCATTTTATAAACTCTTTAGCTTTAATTAAATGAGTTTTGCTTTCAAAAAACGCTAATACAATGATTATACAGTTATTTAGTGTACTGATGTCATGTAAAGCGGTGCACTAATTCTTTACTGACGAGAACGGAATGGTTCAGTAGAACTGCGGGATCCTTATCCTTTCTTCTAAAAAAAAGGAAAGTAAATGTCAAATTTGCTCCTGCTCTTGCTCCGCGTTTCTCTCTGCTGAACAAGACTGTGTTTTGGCTTCTCTGGTGACTTCGGCACCATGGGGACAGACTGCTTGCTTTTCCCCGAAGTAAAAACACTGCATAGCGACCTTCATGTCTTTAGAACGCATAACTCATTATCATAGATTATGTAAAGTTGTCATATATATATATATATATACATCTATCATCTATCTATCCATCCATCTATCATCTATTTATCCATCTATCTATCCATCCATCTATCATCTATCTATCTATCTATCTATCTATCTATCTATCTATCTATCTATCTATCTATCTATCTATCTATC
>NW_015555819.1:1481595-1482203 GCF_001515605.1 Sinocyclocheilus anshuiensis
ATCATCTATCCATCCATCCATCCATCCATCCATCCATCTATCCGTCCGTCTGTCCGTCCGTCTGTCTGTCTGTCTATCTATCTATCTATCTACCTATCTATCTATCTATCTATCTATGTATCTATCCATCATCTATCTATCTATCTATCTACCCATCCATCCATCCATCTATCTATCCATCATCTATCTATCTATCTATCTATCTATTTATCCACTATCTATCTATCCATCCATCATCTATCTATCTACACATCTACCCATCTATCCATCCGTCCATCCATCTACCCATCTACCCATCTATCCATCCATCCATCCATCTATCTATCTATCCTATCCATCTATCTATCTATCCATCCATCCATCCATCCATCCATCCATCTATCTATCTATCTATCTATCTATCTATCTATCCCTCATCCATCCATCCATCATCTATCTATCTACCCATCTACCCAACTATCCATCCATCATCCATCCATCTACCCATCTACCCATCCATCCATCCATCCATCCATCCATCCATCTATCCATCCATCTATCCATCCATCCATCCATCCATCTATCTATCTATCTATCTATCTATCTATCTATCTATCTATCCCTCATCC
>NW_015555819.1:1482329-1484842 GCF_001515605.1 Sinocyclocheilus anshuiensis
TCCATCCATCCATCCATCCATCCATCCATCTATCTATCTATCCATCTATCTATCTATCCATCCATCTATCTATCAATCATCCATCCATCCATCCATCCATCCATCTATCTACCCATCTATCCATCCATCATCTATCTATCTACCCATCCATCCATCCATCCATCCATCCATCTATCTATCTAGCCATCCATCCATCCATCCATCCATCTATCCATCTATGTATCCATCCATCCATCCATCCATCCATCTATGTATCCATCCATGCATCCATCCATCCATCCATGCATCCATCCATCCATCCATCTATCCATGCATCTATCTATCTATCTATCCTATCCATCTATCTATCCATCCATCCATCCATCATCCATCTATCCATCCATCATCCATCCATCCATCTCTCTACCCATCTACCCATCCATCCATCCATCCATCTATCCATCTATGTATCCATCCATCTATCTACCTATCTACCCATCCATCCATCTATCCATCTATCTATCCATCTATCCATCCCTCCATCCATCCATCCATCTATCTATCTATCTATCTATCTATCTATGTATCCATCCATCCATCCACCCATCCACCCATCCATCCATCCATCTTCTATCCATCCATCCATCCATCCACCCACCCACCCATCCATCTATCTATCTATCTATCTATCTATCTATCTATCTATCTATCTATCTATCTATCCATCCATCCATCCATCCATCCATCCATCCATGCATCTATCTATCTATATTGCAAAATATATTTAAGCAGTATATATATATACAGTATATATATCTCCTCACTATGTCTCTCTCCCTCTCTCTATATATATATATCTTAGAATATATGGCTTAATAATTTTATCTAAAAAAAGAACGTTATATTTTATATTTACAATAGAATAAATCTAGAAGTTCTAGAAGAGTCTCAAATCTAAAATTCCTGGACATTTCAATGTTTCCCTGTTTATAGTTATATATGCGAGAGAGCAAAATCTGAATCCTTTGATGTCACATTCACAATTTACATTATAAAATATAAATATAGATATAAATATAATAGCAATCTATTTTATAAAATCATATTATATAAAAACAAAAAGTATATTGTATGCTTCATATATATTTACTTTTATTTTTTATAATATAACTTTATAAAATATATAATTTTAATTATCTATCTATCTATCTATCTATCTATCTATCTATCTATATATATATATATACTTTTCCCTGTTTATAATTACATATCCGAGAAAAAAATCTAAATCCTTTAATGTCACATGTCGCTGCGCGTGACGTCACGGCGAGGGGCGTGTCTAGTGAATTATTATTATTACATTCATTCATAGCTTACACTTAAAAAGAGCAGGCGGCGGCAAAACGGTGCGTCTCCTGAAGTCCAACAGTAATCCACACCGTCCATATCTCACGAAGAGACGTAGAGGTAAGATTCCAGAATGAATCAGCTGTATTTTAAGCAGCTGCGTGAGACTGAACAGGGAGCTCGTGCAGCGGTGAAGTAGGTGAAAGGTATATTCTGGTATAATCTTGTCCTTATGGTATGACACAGAAAACACAAGCTGATTCCGGACGGCAACGCATGTTTTCTCTGAATAAAACAAGAAAGGATGTCATTTATGTTTTTATGTATAGAAATGCATGACACTCAAGAGCACCTGGTGAATGCTGCACAACGAGGTCAGGGCATCTCTACAAAGCTGAAAGCACGTTAGAAGGACGTTCACTTAGTTACTGTTGTTATGTGCGCGCAACAACTGCGTTGGAATATGTTTGATTTTAGTTATTGATTGCAATGTTATCAGGGAACTTGTCAAAGTGTTTGTCCTCTTGCTACATAGTTTCGATTTGTTTCGGTGCCAAGTAAGTTTACTATTGATTGAGATTTGTTTTTTTGAATGACGCAACACAACAAATCAAATAGCTTCCCGCACATCCTAATTTGTTACAGTTAGAGATATTAATAACCGCTATGTTATCAATTTAAATCTGGAATAGGTAATCCAAAATGTAACATTATATTATTATTTACTAACCCTCATGTTAATCCACACTAAATGAGGTAGTATGCAGTATGACAGCATGCGGTCACTTTCACTGTAAGGAAAAACAATGCAGTAAAAATGAATGCAATTCCCTAAATTCTGGCTAACGTGTCATTTTGTGTTCCACAGAATAAAAATAGTCTTACGGGCTTGGAATAGCGTTAGTATGACCAAATTATGAATTTTCATATTTTGGTGAGCTGTCCCTTTAATTTAATAGTTCGCTCGTAGAGCAGGAACTATGCAACTAGATATACAAACATGTGTTCCTATTTCTATTGTTTGATCAAATAACTCGGTACACGTTGCGGAATATTTAATACCAGCTTATTAAAACATATTGAGCTATAATGGCGTAGTGCAGCATGTAACATCAACATAGTGCCGTGACCTTTCGCCTAGTTTCCATCTGCACCGGTGCGTCACGTGATCACCGCTGTTGTTGTTG
>NW_015555819.1:1484852-1488191 GCF_001515605.1 Sinocyclocheilus anshuiensis
GGGGGGTTTGACTTGCATTTGACATAACATGACCTTCATAGTAATTTTTTTTATTAGATCTGCGCAAGATGATGATAATATCACTGTTATACAATTATTACCATGTTATGATATATTATATTATTAATATTATTGTATTTATGTCAAATTAGAAAGGTTTGAGTGGTCGTTGAGCAAGAAAGCCTGTGTAGTTGTAATACATTGTAATGTAGTAATAATTTATAATAATAATAACAGCAATTTATTATATTAATATTATTGTTAATAATAATAATGTTTAATGACATTAGAATAGCACTTAAAATAGCATGCTGAACAGTTTATTAGTTATTGTGCATTTAAATACAAACTTTTCAATATTCATATTTGTCTTCCTGAACAGTCTCTCAGTCCCCAAATTCAGGTTGAGCCAATGTTGCAGTGTCCTACTGGTCATACTATTAATAAATGTACTTTTTTTTTTTAGGTGTGTGTGGTTGCGGTGCAACAGAATCTGTGTAGTTTCCTAATTGTTTTCAGATGGCATTGAAACCATGTGGTTACTGACATTTGCAATTAGTTTCCAAGGACTCCACAATGGACACCACTGCACAACATTAGTGCTAAAACTTGGCCACTATTCTCTGGCAATCTCTCATTACCCTTATGAGAAGGAAGTACTCTTTGACACACTTTTAAAAAAGAGGTCTTCACACGGAAATAATATTCAAAGAATACACTTCATTGCATGCTAATGAAAATGTATGATAGTTTAAATGTACATATATTAAATGCAGTTAGATGACCTTTAGAGTGTTTTTTAACTCACTTTAGTAGGAATTTGCATCATCATGTACAGTAATTTCTCAATTACTTCTACTGTCATTGAAATATGATTAGTGAGCTGCTAAATGTCCTGATTTACACTAAAATATATTTTAATGTCATTTCTAAAACTTGTATATCATGTATTTAAATATATTTGTAATAATAGTATAATTTAGTCATTTAAAATATATTATCTTAAAATGTAATATTAATAATTACAGTTAAAACTATGATTCTGTATTTTACATGTGCTTTAGTTGATAAAATATTATTAAAATAATGATTTAAAATGTACTTTAAAACTTTTGATTTGAGATGATTGCAACATGCACTTTTTAAAAATTGTACTTAATTGCCGTAAAGAGACATAGTCAAGAAAGTGAACTCTCTTCAAGTACACTTAAGTGGCCTTTAATTTAATTTCATCTGCATTATATTTCAAGATTAAATACAATTGACACACATGTATAATAGTATGGTTGTGTAGTAAATCAGTGGTTTGTAGCTTAAGCATTTGTTCATGTAATTCAACGACTGAATGAAGTTGTCTACCTGGTTCAGAGAAGAGTTCGGTCTGCCTGTTTCTTGTACAAACCAGTTTATCATCTTTTAACATAAGAGAGGTGAATACACCTTGGTTTTGAAAAAGTGACAAGGACATAAACCCTAAATACACACTTTATAATGCCATTTAAGCATTATATCTGATGTTGTCAATGATCTCAGACCTGTTATATTTATTACGTATCAAACATCCATGCGCCTTTATTTATATCAGAGCGATGTTTACAATACAAGCGCTTGTGAAAGGTCACCGAGGTCATGAATAAAGCACATTCTGTAATCCGCTCTGTTATGTCATGCAGTATAACAATGTTTGTTCATGTTCCTTTTTAAAGGAATAGTTTACCCCAATCCAAGATGTATATGAGTTTGTTTCTTCATGGGAACATATTTGGAGAAATTTGTCATTCCATCACTTGCTCAGCAATGGATCCTCTGCAGTGAATGGGTGCCGTCAGAATGAGAGTCCAAATCGTTAATCAAATCGAATCGTGAAATCAAAATCATAAATCGAATCAAATCTTGAGTTGAGTGAATCGTTACATCCCTAATTAACATCATGTGAAACAGAAAGCTGCATGTTTGTAAGAAACAAATCTGTCTTTAAGAGACTTTTAACTTCAAACCAGTAATATATTATAAATACGATATGTACTGCAATATTGTTTCTCCAGTGAAAAAGTTCTCTGGTCTGAATCAGTAGACAAATGTGCACAGATCAAGCACTGTTTACAAGAATAAACAGTACAAAACGTCTCGGGTTACTTGCATGTTCTCTGAGTAGGGAATGAGCAAGCGGCAACCTCCCGCTCTCTCTCGTGAAGCCAACAAGGAAGTGACTTAAACTGTAATTCGTCAACTGGGCGCTAGAGGCTGGCTGCAAAAGGGAGTCAATCCCATAGACTCCCCATGTTAAAATGCCCAACTTTACAGCAGAAAGCCTTAAAGTTCTGCATAATTAAGGGCGTGGCCACTTGAGTGGCAGGGGGATTGCTGCTGCTGTCTCCACCGTCGAGCTAGGTGGGCGTGTTTCAGCAACCAGCTCCCGCCTTTTTGCCCATTTTCGATTATCCGGGAGTGACACGCGGTGACGCGCTGCCAAGATGGCGACGGCTGGCTCTGCCCACTTTGAGCTTCAAAAACCTCTTCAGGAACCTACGGGTGACGTCACGGACACTACGTCCATGTTTTTATACAGTCTATGGGAATGAGACGCTGCGTAGCTATGACACAATGGGAACACCCTCTGTGTGTGCTGATTGTCTGAAGCCTGTATAGAATCACGGCAATACATTGGCTGATGGCGCGGGCGCCGCCTCGACGCTCTTACGTCGCCATCCTTATACTGGCGAATGTGCCATCTGCTCCTCAGATTTCTCTGCCGAAAAAGGCCTCTTGATCTTGTTCCCTACACAGAGAACATGGGTTATGCACGTAACCCGAGACGTTCTCTTTCATAGGTTCACTCGACGCTGCGTAGCTATGACGCAATGGGAACGATATACCAAACACGCCAAGCTAAAGCAGGGTGGCCGATGGCCGATATAAAGCTGATATAATGTTATTTATTTTAATTAATATTTAAGAAATTTGAAATCATTTGAAAATTGATTAAAATAATAAATGTGTTAAATAAACATACTTATACTTTAGGTGACAAAGTATTTTTCAGAAATAAATAAATATTTAATAAAAATATAATTAAAAAGGAAGGAAACACTGTAACCAACAGGGCACTTAGTATTCTGGGAGGTTTGTGTGCATTAATCATATTGTTTCAAATAAAGCCAAGGTAACACTCATTTTACATTTTATAGCACACAGTGAAAATGACATGAATATGACAGTGGGCAAATACATAAAGAGCAGCATAATTTAAAATCACGAGTTTAATGTTTGTCGATTGCGCATCTCCAGTGAAGCTGAACTCTCCACCTGTCCGCATTACATTCGCACGGATTGACCATC
>NW_015555819.1:1488336-1506617 GCF_001515605.1 Sinocyclocheilus anshuiensis
GTAAACACTGTAACCAACAGGGCACTCAGTATTCTGGGAAGTTTGTGTGCATTGGGAATCATATTTTTTCAAATAAAGCCAAGGTAACACTCATTTTACATAAAGCACACAGTGAAAATGACATGATTATGACGGTGGGCAAATGCATAAAGCGCAGCATAATTTGAAATCAGTCACGAGTTTAAAGTTTGTCGATCGCGCGTCTCCAGTGAAGCTGAACTCTCCTCCTGTCAGCATTCAATTCGCACGGATCGACCGTCACGCAGAATACATGCGATCATGCAGGAAACACATGCACACTTCACAAGATCTCACAACTGGATCCGACTAAGTTTGCAAGGTTTTTGAAATTATGGCGTGGTACGACTTGGCTCGGCACGGCTCAATACGGCACGGCTCGGCTCAGCTCGGTTTGCGTTTCCACTGCAGTTTAGTATCGCTTTAGAGTGGACGGGATTATTCACATGTCGTTATATTTGCACCACCTCTACTGCTGCGACTCCTGAAAAACTTTTTCATTCCGCGTCGCCCCATCAAGCTCTCACTGGATCCGCTCCTCAGCTATCAACGAGAGGAACGTATATACTTACTCAACAGACAACGATACAGCCACTTTTTGGTTGTTAAAAAAGTTGCGCTCGTTCAAAACTGTTGCGTTCGATCCTTCGCTGGCTGTGCTGATTTAAATCTAGCGGTTCTGTTGTGTTTGTGTAGCAAGTTCAGTGACGCAGGTAGTGACGATTCTCTCCGGCCAATCCGTGATCAGCAGAGTTTACACGTCACATTTTGGTAACGGTACGATTTACTTGAAACCCCAACCGAGGTGGTACTAAAAAAAGTACCAGGTACCAGGTACTGTACCCAGTGGAAAACCCCCCAAAAGTGAACCGTACCCTGCAGTACCATGCAGTGGAAAAGCACCATTAGATCTTAATTAGACATTCAAAGATTTGTTTAAATGATATAAATGCGTATTTGCTGAATGCTGACGGCAAACAAGATAGTATTATAATGTTCGCCTTTCTATTACTAATAATATAAAAGCAGTCCTTATAAGACTTTTTGTATACATTTTAATTCCTTTGTTTACCCGTTCTATCTGATTATTAGACAGACTTGTATCCGTATTTAGACAGAACTGTTAAGGACAACAGCGAACGAGAGGGAGAATGTGAGCACTGTGTGCCCAGGCGCTGCCGTTCTCAGCGCCGTCAAAATAAAAGTCCATCGCGCCGTCGAAATAAAAGTCACGCCTCGAACGAATTTAAAAAAATGCCAAATATCGGTCGATATATCGGTCGACCACTAATGGAGACAAACCGATGTCTCCCCAGATGAACTTCATCCAACTCTCTCCGAGAGGCGATGCCACGACATAAACTCTCAGGGTAGTAGCAACCGCTTGGGCTAAGCACCATGACTCAAAGACCTTCCACTTGGAGATATGCAGCCTTCTCGTGGAAAGGGCTCTGGCACTAGCGACAGGCTCCTGAACATCAGCAGGAAGACTATAAGTAAAAGCTGGTGGCCTTTTATGGGCCATACCCACAGCTTCCAGATCTCGGGTTGAGGGTGTCAGATCTTGCGTTGAAGCTGAGATAGCAGAAATTTTCTGATCGGAACCTCCCATGGAGGGCGATCTAGAAGAAAATACAGCTCCGAGAACCACGTCTGAGATGGCCAGCACGCTGCACAACACTGCCAGAATTCAACTTGACAGGCGGAAATGCTTACAGTTTCAGGTCCGGCCACGGGTGAGCAAACACATCTTTGCCCAGAGATGCTAGGGAACTCAGGGAGAACCAAAGTGGGCATTGAGACATCTCCTGTGATGCAAAGAGGTCAATTTCCGCCGTGCCTAGCAAGTCCCAAATCTGAGCTACTGTTTGGCGGTTCAACAGAAATTCCGCTGCGAGGTTCAAGGCCCCCAGGACGTGAACCGCTCTCAGGGAAAGGAGTCTGCCTTGAGCCCAAAGGAGAAGATGGCACGCATGCCTGTCTAGGGTGCGTGACCGTGAACCTTCCTTGGCGGTTTATGTAAGATACCACAGCCATGTTGTCCATCCTGACAATCACATGACACCCCCTGTAGTGAGGGGAGAAAATGTATCTGTGCCAGAGAGACGGCTCTCAGCTCCAGGCTGTTTATGTGCCAAGAGAGGAACTCTCCCGTCCAAACTCTGCACGCTGGTGTGTCCTCGTAGACCGTGCCCCAGCCCATCAGAGAGGCATCCGTCGTAACCATTTGGCGATAGTAACAGCGCTCATACTGACCCCTCTCAGAAGAAAGAGGGGGTCCCGCCATATTGAAAGGGCGCAGAAGCAACTGCGTGACACCTTTAATAAGCGAAAGGCTGGTCCCTTCGAGCGGATCCTTAAATGTTTCATCCACCAAAGGAATGGCCTCATATGAAGCAGCCCCAAGGGCAGCACCGGGGAGGCTGCTGCCATGAGGCCCAAGAGCCTGTGACAAGTGCTCACAGAAACATGATGGCCTAGCTTGAAGCGGGCCAAGCATGTGTTGAGGCGGGAAATCCAGGCAGGAGCCAGACGGACCTGCATCTGAACGGAATCCAAGTGAACCCCCAAGAAAACAGTCAGGGGGTCAGAACATTCTTTTTTTTGGCATTATTTTTTTAGGCCAAGAAACAGAATGTGGCAAATGAGAACATCCCTGTGGTAACTCACTAATTCCATGGAGTGGGCTAAAATGAGCCAATCGTCCAGGTAATTGAGTACACGGATGCACTGGAGCCTCAATGGGGCCAGAGCAGCATCCATGCACTTTTTGAATGTCTTTGATGTCAAGGCCAGGCCAAAGAGAAGAACCTTGTACTGGTAAGCCTTTGCCACAAAGGCGAACCTGAGGAACTTCCTGTGCCGCCGAGTGACCTGAATATGAAAATAGGCATCCTTCAGGTCAACAGTGACAAACCAGTCTCCTGCACAAAATCTGTGACATAATAACCTTCCGCGCTCAACATCTTGAACTTCCTTTTATAAAGGGAGAAGTTCGGCCATGCGAAGGTCTAGGATCTGGCGTAGGTCGCCATCTTTCTTAGGAACGAGAAAACAGCGACTCAGAAAGCCGCGTTCTACTTCGGCTGGAGGAAACTCCTCTATCACCCCCTTGGGGAGGAGGGAAGATAGCTCCTGCTGTAGCACAGAAGCCTCTGAGGCGCTGCTCATTAGTCAGGTGAACCCCGTTGAAGCGAGGGGGGGGGAGGTGGTTGGGGGTGGAGTTGCGACAGAACTGAAGTGTTTAACCGAACTGAAATGTGTGGCGAACCCAAGGCGATACCCCTGGCAGATGCTTCCATTCGTGAAAGAATTGCGATAGAGGAAGCAGTGTTGCAGTCTAGAGGACATACCTGTGTTGGGGTGCCGAGATGGTCTGGAGGGGATAACATCATCCACCACGAATGAGAGCCTCTGGCGTCATGATGCGGGATGAGGAAGCCCACAGGAGCCGATGTGAGGGCCTGGTCTGTGACTGGTACAGGTCTGCTGGCTCTGGGAGAGAACTGCACGTGTCTCCTATCACGTGAGCAGCAGGTGACAAAGAAATAGGTGGTAAGGGAAGAAAGCCTGGTGCGTCTCCCATCCCCCACGTCAAAAAAGAGTGAGACTGAACAATTACTGCACACCGAAACGCGCTGATTAGGGAGGCATGGCGGATGTGACAGAACCAAATGTGGAGAGCGTGTTAGAAGTGGGCAGAAATGTATGAACGGTTTGAACGGAGATTTTCACAGAATTTACACTTAGAAGCGCCGTAAACCACCTCGCGCGCATGCGCACTTACTGTGTGTGTTGTCGCTCGCAATGAAGCGAGAACAGTGCGGCTGGCAGTGACACAATTCCATGCACTTCATCGTAGGGGTGGGAGAAAAAATGTATTCTCCGATGCATCGCGATTCTCTCTTCAACGATTCTGAATCGATTCTGAACATTTCAGAATTGATTCTGAGCATGGTTTCCCCCCGCATATGGCCCGTGTGTGCGCTAGAGACAATCGCGGCGGGCTTCATTGCACAGAATATGCGCTGTGAGACACGTGCGCATTGCTTGACAGTGTCAGTATTTTATTTTACTTTAGATATGCTTTCATTTATGCCGTTTGGAATGCAGTATGTATAAGATGCATGAAACTCACGTACTGACAGACGTGTGCTTTGTGTTTGATGTCCTGAAGCTTGATCGCGGCTGCGGTTAAATGCACTTGCATCTCCGAATACTTTTATATGAAACTGTTGTAAACACAGTCAGTTATGTTTTCAGAACAGGACAAAACATTTGATATATCGAAATAGAAATGTGCATTAGTGTGAATCGGTGTGAATGCAGCCTGTTAAAGTTTCCACTGTCTGTGATCTCATCAGTAATAATCAAACAGCAAAAATGCTGAGGAAAAAAGAAAAAAAAACATAATTATGATTGTCTGTAAACTTTCGGATAGCCTACTTAAAGAACACTTATTTTTAAAATAAGTAATTATTTTAAAAGTAGCCTGCTTATATAATTTAATTAAAAAAAATTAAGTAAAATTTGCACAAAATAAATTTTATATAAAATTTATATGAAAATGTAGCCATGTGCAGTAATATTGAAAATTGAGAACGTGACACATCGTGATATTGAGTTGAATCGAATTGTTGACTTGAATTGAATTATGAAACCAGTGAAGATTCACACCCCTATTTATAAGATGGCAGTACTGACTTACAGAGATTCCAACTATAAACAAAAAGCATAGAATGTGACGCATCGTGATATTGAGTTGAATCGAATTGTTGACTTGAATTGAATTATGAAACCAGTGAAGATTCACACCCCTATTTATAAGATGGCAGTACTGACTTACAGAGATTCCAACTATAAACAAAAAGCATAGAGACTGCAATTTTGGTTAAAATGTAAAGTTGTAAAGATGTATTTGCAAAGCAGAATAAATAATTACGAAAAAATGTAGATCAAGAATCGTTTTGGAATCGGATCGTGACTCCCAGAATCTGAATCGGATCGGATTGTGAAGTGCCTAAAGATTCCCACCCCTACTTCGCAGGGAGAACAGTGTTCCACTATGGCAGTCGCCGAAGTGCAAATGAAGAAAGCTCAACGAAAAACAGTCTGAATATCGGGCCAGAAAAACCGCAACAGAAGGGCTAAAATGGCTGCTTTGTGAAGGCGTTATTATGGGTTATTGAATTTGGACAGAAGTGACATTTTAAAGTTAAAACACCCTAAAGATGGAATTGTTTCTTACAAGTAAGCAGCTTTTCACATCACAAGGCGTTAATTGATGGACTGGAGTGGTGTGGATTACTTGTGGATTATTGTGATGTTTTTATCAGCTGTTTGGACTCTCAACCTGACGGCACCCATTCACTGCAGAGGACACATTAGTGAGCAAGTGATGTAATGATACATTTCTCCAAATCTGTTCTGATGAAGAAACAAACTCATCTACAACTTGGATGGCCTGAGGGTGAGTAGATTTTCTGCGAATTTGTTGGTGACTTATTCCTTTATTTCTTTTTTTTTTTCCATTCAAATTGTGAAAAACTTATATGCTGATACAATTTTTAATGAAAATGTTGTATTAAATAGCATTTTTACTAGTGGCCTCGAATATTACTACATGATACCATCACTGTATCATGGCGCAGTAGTTGTTGTTTTATTTTTATTTTACTTTTTATCACATTATCATAGTAACCATTTAGAAAGTTCCAGCACAGTCCTCTGAACTTTGAGTCATGTATATTACCTATGTTGATTATGACTCTTGTCTAACTGCTGTCTTACTCTTCTCTGTCACAGTGTGAGTGTACAGTCAGCATGGCAGAAGCGCATCAGGCTGTGGCCTTCCAGTTCACCGTCACTCCTGATGGCATCGACCTGCACCTGTGTCACGAGGCCCTGCGCCAGATCTACCTGTCTGGCATCCACTCCTGGAAGAAGAGGTTCATCAGGTTCAAGGTGACCTCACAACTGACCTCCTTATCCAACTGATTAAAGAGTTACTGTACACGAGTAACACTATCTAATCAGCTCTGAGTGTCACTTTGAAATATCAATGTTTAATTGATTTTTTCAGGATAGTTTGTGCTTTGAAAATGATTGCAAAGCCCATTTGAATAGAACTATGTTTTATTATATTAATATTTGTTTAATATTAGATTATTTTGTGTTTCCGTAGAATGGTGTCATGACTGGAGTCTATCCAGGAAGTCCCTCGGGGCTCCTGGTTGTTTTGGTGGGTTACATGTCCACCACCAAATATGCCAAAATAGACCCATCTCTTGGGATGTTCACTAAACTGTCAAAACACCTACCAATCAGGTAAACCACTAAACAACAGTCACCTTTTTGTCATTAGTTATTAGCAATTTATTATGATACATTTGGAAGATACCCTGTAAATAAGTCAATAACATGACAATCTTGCCAGAAGTTGTTAATAGGAAAAAAGTATAGCTGTCAGAAATTCAAAGTCATATGCAAACATGAAGGTCTGATTCTTTGCTTTGTTTTAGTTTTATCTAGTTTTGTTTTGCTTTTTGTTTTGTTTTGTTAAAAAAAGTATAGCTGTTAAAAGTCCAAAAACATATGCAAACACAAAGGTCTGATTCTTGCTTTGTAGTTTTTGTTTTGTTTTGTTTTTTGTTTTGTTTTGTTTTTTGTTAAAAAAGTATAGCTGTCCAAAGACATATACAAACACAAAGGTCTGATTCTTTGCTTTGTAGTTTAACTAGTACTTTTATTGTTTTGTTTTGCATTTGTTTGTTTTGTGTTTGTTGTGTTGTTTTCATAACTTTATTTTGTAGCTGTAGCAGGAGACTTTATAGAACTTTTGAAATCCGTTGCTAATGAAAAGCTCAAGCATCAGATGTTTCTCTGTGTAGTTCTTTCAATCTAATATCTTCAAAACAGATTACAATGTTATACAAGAAATGTGTTTTATTACTACTGTATATCACGCAGTTCACCAGCTTATTTTATGAGTAGTCATAACAAAAAATTCCATGTCTCTGAAAATCTTATTATACCTTTCATCCATGTACTCATTACTTACAGTGTAGCTACAGTGCTGATAATAACAAATCATTACTTAGCATTCCTTAACTAGTGTTGAAGTAGTGATCTATGCTGATTAAATATTTTATCATTTTAATAATTAAAAAAATGATTAGTAAACCAATAATAACTAATTATTACAGTGTTTCGGAAAGGGCACTGCAGTTAATTTCTAACTTAACAGCTGTATTTCCCTTCAGTAAGTACGTAACAGAAGAAGGGCAGCGTGTTGTTGGTGGTGTGCTGATTGGGACCGGATTGTGGATTGCTGTGACTTTCGTAATGAGAAATGTCCTCAAGTACTTGCTGTCCTGGCACGGCTGGATGTTCAATCGCCATGGATCTTTGAACTTAAAAACAAAAATTTGGTTGGTGAGTGTGGCCTTGATGGAGAATCGATCACTTAAAAGAATAATTCACCCAAATAATATGCTATATTATGCAAATATTGGCCATTTTTGTAGTCCACATGACCCAGAGTTTTGGTTTTTAGGTGAACTATACCTTTAACACACCCAGCTTTGTAAATATTTCCCTAGAGTATATTCAGAGAGAGTCCAAAGTCTAATAAGTTGTTTCATAACATAATTTCAGCACTGTTCTGATAATTGCATATTTCCTTTGAAGTTTTCTCTGCGTCGTGTCAGCTTTTGATATATAGCTGTTCACTAGAACTTGTCTAGTTTTATTATTGGAAGAATCATGCTTGTCTCATGTTTGACTCTTGACCCAGTATTAACGCTATTCACACAGGTGTTAGTGAAGTTATTTTCGGGGCCAAAGCCAATGCTGTACAGCTTCCAGAGTTCACTACCACGGTTACCAGTGCCTCCTGTAAAAGACACAGTTAGAAGAGTAAGCAAAGCATTTTTATTGCATTTTAAAAAGATCTAATTTATTAATAGGTCAATGACTGATTTTTTTGTAGTGCACTTCTTTTTAAGTGCCCTCACTTCTTCACATCTTTATTGTTTGTTTTTTTTTTTGGTTTTGTTTTTTTCAGTATCTTGAGTCAGCTCGTCCTCTGATGGATGATGAACAGTACAAACGTATGGAGGGGTTGGCAAAGGACTTTGAGAAGAACTTGGGCCCCAGACTGCAATGGTACTTGAAGCTCAAATCCTGGTGGGCCTCCAATTATGTAAGTTTGCTCTTTTTCTACTTTTCAGAATCAGTCTCAACAGATTTTCTTGAGGGATTTTGGGAACTTTTTTTTTTTTTCTAAAGTGCAGTCTTGTTATATCTCATTATAAAAATGCCTCAACCTTTTTCAAGTTTGCCTTTCTTTCAAAATAGCATGAAGCTTCCTAAATAATGAACCTTAAAGGGGTCATATGATGTTGCTAAAAAGAACATTATTTTGTGTATTTGGTGTAATGAAATGTGTTTATGCGGTTTAAAGTAAAAGGGCTAGAGTGAGCGGAGGCGGGCGGGCTTGAGAACGGAGAGTCCGGCGGGCTTGCGGCAACCACATGTGACGACCCCGGGCTGGACTCCGCTTCGTCCACGGTGAAATTTATTTGAGGTTTGTGTCATGCTGTAACGTGGGATTTGGGTTTTGTTTATTGTTCAGGTTTTCTGGTCTTTTATTTTGATATTTTGCCTTGTTTTATGTTCCTGTCGTGTGTTCCTTGCCCCTCATGTGATCATGTCATGTGCTACTCTTGTCTGTGTGTCATGTTGTGATTGATTGCTTTAGTCATGTGCCTTGTTTCCCATTGGTTGGTTTGTGTCTTGTGACTCTTATTGTTTGGTATTTATAACCCTCATGTTGCCATTAGGTGTGTTCGACTTGAACCACGTCTACAGACGGCAGTCAACGAGAGTAGCCGCTTGCAGTCGAGGGTGGAGTTGAAAACGGAGCCGTCAAGCCGGACACTTTCTGCTCCCGTTAGTGAAGTGAATTAAATGCAATATTTGTCAAATACACAGACATTTCTGAAATGTTTTCATGAGCAACATAAACACTTTTTATATACTGCTTAATACAGCGCCATCTGTTCAAGAATAAAGTTCAACATAATCATATACTATTTAAATACTAATAAAGTGGGGGTAAATATGTTTTTATCAGTGTTTTATGATAAACGTGACTCAATATAACATTGCGACTACATTAAAAAACCTTTTACTGTTCTAAAAACACAGATTTGTGGCCATTATTGGAATTGAAAAGGTTATAATTAAACCCGAAACACACGTGATTGTTGTCATGCGGTGCAACGAGAGTAGCCGCTTGCAGTCGAGGGTGGAGTTGAAAACGGAGCTGTCAAGTCAGACACTTTCTGCTTGCGGTAGTGACTCTAGCGCGATGTTTGCATACTCTGTCACAGATGAAGTGAATTAAATGCAATATTTGTCAAATACACAGACATTTCTGAAATGTTTTCATGAGCAACATAAACACTTTTTATATACTGCTTAATACAGCGCCATCTGTTCAAGAATAAAGTTCAACATAATCATATACTATTTAAATACTAATAAAGTGGGGGTATATATGCTTTTATCAGTGTTTTATGATAAACTTAACTCAATATAACAGTGCGACAACAGTAAAAAAGCTTTTACTGTTCTAAAAACACAGATTTGTGGCCATTATTGGAATTGAAAAGGTTATAATTAAACCCGAAACACACGTGATTGTTGTCATGCGGTGAATCTGGCCAATTGTGAAACAGCGGGGTCGTCGTCAGAGCTCCTGCAGTCGCTCTGAAGAAACTGCAGCGGCTGAGTCAGCCGGCTGCTCTCGAATCGCTATCACGGCACTTTGATGCCACACATGACAGTCATGTGGCGTCGGCGCCGTCTCAAGTCGGACAAAATTTCTAACCGGCATGCACTGCTTCAAGTTAGAATTTGATCGATCTGTGCAGCGCTGCGTTAAGTCGAACGCACCTATTGTCTCTGGTCGAGTATGATTCGTGTAACCTGCTGTTGGTGAGTTTGTGTTTCTGTTCATGCCAAGTCAAGTCTGTTCAAGTCAAGTCTGTTCATGCCAAGTCAAGTCAAGTCTGTTCAAGTCAAGTCTGTTTAAGTTAAGTCTGTTCATGCCGAGTCGAGTTTGTGTCAAGTCAAGTCTTTCTTTGTTTGGATTTTGGATATCACTTTGTTAAATAAAAGCTGCACATGGGTTCTTACAACTTGCCTTCAGTGTACTGATTGTTACAGAAAGCTAGACCGAAAAAATTAACCCAGCAGTTGCACTTCTGCAGTTACGTCAAGGCCATCGGGCAATTGAAGATTATGTGGAGGACTTTTGTGGACTGTGCCATTTAGTAGACTTTAATGATGTGGCACTTAAAGACATTTTCCCTTTTGGCCTCATAATATATCTCAGTTAATGCCACGTCACACTCCTCACTGGACTGGCTAAATATATTGACTTTGGACTAGGGGTGGGCGATGCGAGCTAAAATTCATATCACGATATTTTACACTGTCCATGCGATATTGATATTATATTGTGATATGAGAAAAAAATTTTTACAGGCAAAATATTTTAACCTTATATAACAAGAAAAAGTGAGGGATTGGACATAGACCTGAAAAGTATTTTTTTATTGTGCCATTGTTTTTCTCAAAAAGTGCAAGCAGGCAACATGAGGTAGGCCTTTATGAATTAAATTAACTTAAATATTGGGTGTTTGAGTAGGCCAGTGGTTCCCAAACTTTTTCTGCCGGGCCCCCCTTTTGTAGAGAAAAATATTTCCCCCCCCCCCTCTTTTTTTTTTTTTGGAAAGTCTCTTATGCTCACCAAGGCTAGATTTATTTATTAAAAATACAGTAAACAATGTAATATTGCGAAATATTGTCAATTTAAATGATCTATTTGAATGTTTTAAGGCTACTATTAGGCTACTGTATTCCTGTGATCAAAGCTGAATTTTCAGCATCATTAATTTGTGCTGCTTAATATTTTTGAGGAAATTATTGTTTCATGATTCCCTTATGAATATTTGAAATTGTTCTTCGTGTCAGAGTGCTGGAGTTCGTCAGAAATAGAACGGTGCATCAGTTTACTGTCATGGATTTGTTGTGTCGCGCCACATCCACAGCAGAGAACATCACTGGGTTCTATTTGCATTTGTCAAATCGCGCCGCTCACGTCTGGTGTAGACACGTTGTTTTGGTATTTGTGAATCTTAAGTATATTCATAATCTGCTTTACGTTTACCTGGCACTGGAAGTCCTGTCACAAACTTGTAACTTTCATGCTTAGAGCAGAACCATGCATCGTTCATTTATATTTCTACATAGCTCCCTGCAATACAACTCTGATTCTTCAATCTCGCCATCTAGTGGCCTGTTATTGATACAACCACAACTGCTACAACTGATAACGGAGCGCTCAAGTGGGTACTGCGAGTCATGTTGAGGTAATTAAAATGTCAAATTAATACTTTGCATACAATTATTTACTTATCAGACAAGTGGCCACATGATAAGCGGGAAAATTATGCAGTGTAGTCTTTATCACCCTGCAGAGGTTTCTTTTGCAACATAATCTGCTGACTGTACACTATCCCTCAGCCTTGCCGCGCCCCCCAGTTTGGGAACCACTGGAGTAGGCGATTTGTGCTCTATTAATTTGGTCTGTTACGATGCTCTGTGTGTTTGATTACTAATGCCTGTGTAGTACGGCGTTCCACACAGAGGACAAAAACTTTCAGCCTCAACTCTTTATCGTCATATGTTTTAAAATTTGCAAAGCGTACCAAATTGAACAAAACTATATAAATGCAAAATTTGAATTCATGAATATATAACGGTATCCACGGTATAGCAAAATCCATATCATAGAACAACATAATACCCCAGTCACGTTCATACCGGTATAGCGCCCACCCCTACTTTGGACCCTGTTTAAGTGGTTCCTCGTTTACTGTGGGGATTGCGGATGAGGAACCTTGCTATTCCCCAGTATCTGCCACACCAGAGTATTTGCATGTAATGTCTGGAATTATTCATGTCACGTCAGAGTCTACAGAGCCCGCTCATGTTACATCAGGGTCTACAGAGCCTGTCCACGTCATGTCTGCCAAGCCAAAGCCTGCTAACGTCCTGTCTGCTACTCCAGGGCCTGCTAACATCATGTCTGCTAATCCAGGGCCTGCTAACGTCAAGTCTGCTATTCCAGGGCCTGCTAACGACATGTCTGCCAAGCCAGGGCCTGCTAACATCATGCCTGCTACTCCAGGGCCAGCTCAGGTCATGCCTGCCAAGCCAAAGCCAGCTACTCCTGGGCCTGCTAAAGTCATGTCTGCTGCTCCAGGGCCTGCTCACGTCACGTTTGTTACACCAAGGTCTTCTCACATCACGCCTGCCAAGCCAGGGCCTGTTCACGTCATGTCTTTGCAAGATGGCCGCCACTCAAGAGTCTCTTTGCAAGATGGCCGCCACACCTGAGCCCCCGGCCAATATGGCCGCCTGAGCCTCACCACACCACGGCCGTCATGTCAGAACCTCCTGCGGATGCGGAGCTTGGGCCAGGATTGATGAGACTGATTGCCAGTGTGATGGATCTACCTCTGATGTCAGTTTGAGCGGCTGGCATCCCAGTGGTCTTTACACTTTCAAGCCTCACAGCCTCAAGGCCGGCGAGCATGCCACTGTCTACTGCGCTGCCCATGATGGCGGTAGCCATCCTGAGAGTTTGGGCTGCACACTGCACTTCTGAGGCCTCTCTTGTCCACGAGTCTGCCCCAGAGGCCTCTCTTATCCATGAGTCTGCCTCAGAGGTGGTGGGGTCCTCTGCAGAACCTCCAGAGGTGGCGGCTTCCGCTGCAGAACCTCCCGAGGCGGCGACGTCCATTTCTGAACTCTCTGCCTATCCTGTCACGGCCATTCAAGGCCGTTCATGAACTCACAGACTGCCCTGTCACGTCCAAGAAGGCTGTCCATGAAATCTTTGCCTGTCCTGTCACTGCCAAGGGGGCTATCCATGAACTCTCTGCTTGTCCTGTTATGACCATTGAGGCCATTCAAGGATATTCTGCCTTTCATGTTGTGGCTATGGAGGCTGCTCACAAACTCTCTGCCTGTTCTATCACGGTCAAGTGGTCTGTCCATGTCTCTGCTCTGCCAAGGCTGCCTGCTCTGCCTGCTCCGCCATGGCTCCATGCTCCTCTGGATCAGACCTGGTGGTCTCCTGGTGTACTGCTCTACGGTCTGCCACTGCTCCATGGCCCTGGCCCTCCACTCTTTCACGGTCTGTCACTGCTCCATGGCCCTGGCCCTCCACTGTTCCACAGTCTGCCACTGTTCCATGGCCCAGGTCCTCCACTGTTCCACAGTCTGCCACTACTCCACGGCCCAGGTTCTCCACTGTTCCACAGTCTGCCACTACTCCACGGCCCTTGTCCTCCATTGTTCCACAGTCTGCCACTGCTTCACGGCCTAGACCCGCCATTGCTCCACGGTCCAGGCCCACCACTGCTCCACAGTCTAGACCTGCCTCTGCTTCATGGCCCAGGTTCACCATGGGTCCACTGCCCAGGTTTGCCATTGCTCCATGGTCCAGGTCCACCATTGCTCCACAGTCCTGGTCCTCTGCAATGCCATGATCCAAGTCCTGTTCCCCTGCATGGGCCTGGCCCTCCATCCTTACCCCAGTTCCACCTCCGCTCCACCACCCTCCTGGACTTTTTGGGTTTTGTTCGGGTTGGGTGTTACGTTAGGGCATCTGGAGCTGCCCTTAGAGGGGGGGCGGGGGGGGTTACGTAATGTGGGGTTTGGGTTTTGTTTCTAGTTTAGGTTTTCTGGTCTTTTATTTTGATATTTTGCCTTGTTTTATGTTCCTTGCCCCACATGTGATTATGTCATGTGCTACTCTTGTCTGTGTGTCATGTTGTGATTGGTTGCTTTAGTCATGTGCCTTGTTTCCCATTGGTTGGTTTGTGTCTTGTGACCCTTATTGTTTGGTAGTTATAGCCCTCATGTTGCCATTGTCTCTGGTCGAGTATGATCCGTGTAACCTGCTGTTGGTGAGTTTGTGTTTCTGTTCATGCCAAGTCAAGTCTGTTCAGGTCAAGTCTGTTCAAGTTAAGTCTGTTCATGCTGAGTCGAGTTTGTTTCAAGTCAAGTCTTTCTTTGTTTGGATTTTGGATATCACTTTGTTAAATAAAAGCTGCACATGGGTTCTTACAACTTGCCTTCAGTGGACCGATTGTTACACATACCTTGTATTATGAATATTTGACTTTGTTCTACTGTAATTCTCTCAGGTCAGCGACTGGTGGGAGGAGTATATTTACCTCAGAGGTCGAGGACCAATCATGGTCAACAGCAACTACTATGCAATGGCAAGACTGATATGCAATGGCTAATCTGGATTTTGTTAAAAAGAAAGTCAAATTGTCAAAAAAAAAAAATCAAGACGGTGAAATGTATTATGAAATTGATGAAAGTATTTCATCAAAATATGAAATTAACAAATTTACATTACGTTTTCCGAAAACAATTTTTTAATAAATCTTTCACATGTGTCATGGCACCAATTTTGCGATGTAGAATTGAACAAATTTACATTAAAGGGGTGGTTGACTGCTTTTTTCTAGGCTTGATTGTGTTTATGGGGTGCAGTCTAACATGTGTTAATGCTTCATTTAAAAAAAAACATTATTTTTCACATAATTTACCTTTATTCTGCACTGCTCTGTCCCTTCTCCTATGAACGTTCTGATGATTTCCTGGTTTTATGAAGCCCCTCCCTCAGAAATATGGAGTGGGCTCAGATTGGTTAGCTGGCCTAGTGTGTCATGATTCGCTAAACCGCCTAGTGCAGTCCAGAAACGTCACACCTCTAACCTCAGTGGCATGTGCTCCGGTTGTATTGTAAACAATGGCGTCGTCAATATTGCTTATCAGTTTGAGCCCGATTGAGACCCAGAGAATATTAGTGAAGAGGATCGTGCAGAACCTGTGCAAGCACGGCTCTTACAGGACGTTTCAGAATGGTATGTTTTTTTGTTTGTTGTTGTCTCATACTTTTAGATGCGCTGTTATTTGTAAATGCTACTGCTTATGATAGCTTTTAATATATGGTTTTATCCTGATTAAAGCTGTAATACAGCAGAATACATGATTGCGTTGTAGCATTTTTGTAACAGTAAGAAGTGTTTGCCAGCAAGTATTGCTCACTACCATGGCAATCGTGTGCACATCCGTGTTTAATGCTTCTCATTGCCATGTGAAAAATATCTGTCTGTCTATAGACATAAAGTGTATAACTGGAACTCAGTTCATTGATAGAGCTGTGACGAGCTGATGATCTGAATGAGAGAGAGAAAGAGAGAGAGAGATGCAGAGCAGAGCGTGTGCAGAGCAGGGGAACGCAAGGAAAATGATAAAAAAATGCTGCTTTAGAACATTGATTTTGAAACTTTTGAATCCATTAGAATCGTTAGAAGACAGAATCACGATTCATATATGAATAGATTTTTTCGAGCACCCCTAGTTTTGACGGCATGGCAACAACTCTTCCTCTTCTCTAAAGCAGCGCAACATGGCCTCGCCCCCTTTGTTGCATGTTCCCGGGGGTGGGGTTTATGTAAATTTCAGGGTTTGTGATGTCACCAACAGGGAAGTAGCTTGTTGTAGACCCTACGATCCGTAACTGTAGGCATTAAACTGCCATAATTTTAAAAGACAATATCTCCGTTTGCAATTGAACTTTCAGCGTTGTAACTTTGCAGATATTGTTTATGCTCAAACAGCAACATTATACACTAACTAAAGTTAAAAAAGTGAAATCACAATCAACCACCCCTACAAGTTTTGCTTGTAGCACAAACTATTTTTTTTAATCTACCATCCGGGTCTCGGCACCAATTTTTGTCATGTAGAAATTAACAACATTACATTTTTTGCTTGTAGCACAAACAATTGTTTATGTAAATCTACCATCCAGGTCATGGCACCAATTTTTGTGGTGTAGAAATGAACAAATTTACATGAATTCTTACTTGTAGTGCAAACTACTTTTATAAATCTGCCATCCGGGTCACGACACCAGTTTTTGTGGTGTAGAAATGAACAAATTTACATTAGGTTTTGCTTGTAGCACAAACTATTGTTGTAAATTTACCATCTGGGTCATGACACCAATTTGTGTGGTGTGGAAATTAACAAATTTATATTAAGTTTTGCTTGTAGCACAAACATTTTTCCGAGTCACTGCACCAGTTTGTGTGGCATAGAAATTAATAAGTTTACATGATGTTTTGCTTGTAGAGCAAACAATTTTTTATAAATCTTCTACCTGGTTCACAGTACCAATTTTGTGGTGTAGAAATGAACTAATTTACATTAGATTTTGCTTGTATCAAAAACTATTTTCATAAATCTGCCATCTGGGTCATGGCACCAATTTTTTGGAGGTAGAAATGAACAAATTTGCATTAAGTTTTGCTTGTAGCAGACTGTTATAAATTTACCACCTGGGTCACGACACTAAATTCTGTAGTGTAGAAATGAAGCAATTCACATTAAGTTTTGCTTGTAGCACAAACTATTTTTGTGGTGTAGAAATTAACAAATTTACATTACATTTTGCTTGTAGCACAAACTATGTTTATAGCTAAATCTACCATCCAGGTCATGGCACCAGTTTTTGTGGGGTAGAAATAAACAAATTTACATTATATTTTGTTTGTAGCACAAACAATTTTTATAAATTTACCATCTGGGTCACAACACCAATTTGTGTGGTGTAGAAGTCAACCAATTTACATGAAGTTTTGCTTGTAGAGCGAACAATTTTATAAATTTGCCATCCAGCACCAATTTGTGTGGCATAGAAATGAACGAATTTACAATAAGTTTTGCTTGTAGCACAAACTATTTTTTTTTTATAAATCTGCCATCCGGGTCACGGCACCAATTTTTGGAAAGTTGTTTTAACTCATTTAACTCCAGGTTGCTCGAAGGAGCTTGTTTGTATAATAAGTTCATAGCACTGTTCAATGGCAGTATCTCAGAAGAGTGACAATCACTTTCTCTGTCTTTATCAGGACTTCCTCTATGTGATCCCCACTACACGTCAAGCTGCCCGTGCTGGTAATTCCATCCACGCCATCATGATGTACAGAAGAAAACTGGACAGAGCGCAGATCAAACCAGTGAGTGTAGATTCCACAACAAACATATTCATCAATATTTCCTTAATTAAATGCAATTCATGATTTTTATACCTTCGTTCTATGCAAGGATAATGTATTCGTTTTACCACTGATGAAGGAAATCAAACACTTTAAAGTGTCATCTTGAAATTAAGCCTACATAATATATGTTAGACTCAAAGGAATAAGTTGCCCTAAACGTAAAATGTTTTGTTATGATGTCATCTGCATGTTTTGCTCTTTTTCATGGAAGATATTTTGCAGGATGTCAAGCAGCTCTTTTCCATACAACAAATTGTCAAGGTTCTAAAACAACCACAACAAATAACATAATAGTAGCCAGTATAACTCATGACTTGTATGTATACAAAGTCTTCTGAAATAATACGGTAGCTTTTTGTGAGGAACAGGCCAAAAATGCTTTCAAATTACATTAAATAACCTTATTTCTATATAAGCAGCATCATGCAAAATATCTTCTTCTGTGTTACACAAGATAATGTCATAGAGGTTTGAAATGACACAAAGGTAAGTAAAAGGTAATGAAATGCACTTTTGGGTGAATTATTCCCTTAAGTGTAATTATTAATGTTTCATAGGTCTAGGTAATGTATGGGTCAGTGGCGGTAAGCACTACTCAGAAAATTAGATGAAACATTAACTACTTCTGAAAACTGAGCTTTAACTATCACAAGATGTTTATTATATATTATATGACTATGTATATGTGTGTGTGTGTGTGTGTGTGTGTGTATATATATGTACACACTAATGATTAAATGAGTAGACATATGTTGAAAAGGCTGTTTGTCATGTCATACCATGCCTGTCTCTCTCTCTAACCCCCCAAACTCTGTGTGCATGACTGTGAAAGCGTACCCCTCATAAACAATCTTGTGTTTTGTTCCTCGCTCCCGGACGTTTCTGTGTTTGCTATGTGCGCTCACACACCACACGCACAGTTATACTTGCTGGAGAAGCGAGTGCCGCTGTGCTCGGCGCAGTGGGAGCGGATGTTTAACACGTCCCGTATTCCCGGGCTGGAGACAGGTAAGAGGAGGGGCTCGTCAGTCCCAACCC
>NW_015555819.1:1506691-1509129 GCF_001515605.1 Sinocyclocheilus anshuiensis
TGACCCACACCCTCCATCAGCTCCAGCAGCGGCCGCCTCAGACTCAGCCTCAGGACAACAGCACAGCGGACAGGAGAATACAGAGCTAATTGACTCAGTGGTCGCCTGATAAGGGCTTTTTATTGGCTGATTTCTAGAGAGCAGGGTGGATGATGGTGGATATAATTATGATTTATATGATATCATACAATTTAATGATAGCAGGCGACACCAAATCTTTCTTGGACACAACTAGCAGTAGCAGATGATAACTATAATATCCAATACCGATAATAGTGATACACCAATATAGCAGCCAATTATAGAAACAAGTAAATAGTTGCAAAATCCTGATAATTAATTATATATTATTATAATAAATAATATAATATTTTATGTTATTATTATTTGAATTTATAATTCATATTATTATTTTTTCTTTTTATTATAATAATGATATAATAATATTTTATAATATTTATGATAACATTTAATTGTATGAAGTCACATAATTTATATATAATTTTTAAATAGTATAATTAAAATTTTAGTAAGTATTTTTCATTTTAGTCACCCTAATGCCATTAACAACCTGTATGACTTCCTTTATTTGAATTTTGGTACAAGATTTTCTATATAATTATGATATATCTATATCTCGTAACTGTTGTATATACAATTTTTCATAATATAAGAGCACTTCTGGACTCCTTCTCCTTATCCACTTATATATATATTTATATACAGATTTCAATAATATCAACAATAGTGATACAACAATATATTGGCCAAATATAGAAATAGTTAAATAGTTAAAAAATAAAATACATAATACTTAGGGCTGTCAGTCGATTAAAAATTTTAATCTAATTAATTACACGATGTGTCGATTAATTAATCAAATTAATCGCAAATTAGATTTGGCTGTGAAATTACCCACAAAAGATAATTTAAAGCCATTATTGTGTTAAATAAGAAAGTATCATGTAGATATTACAAATAGTAGCTTTAGAAAGAAATATTTTATTTGATTTAACATAACATTTATTACACATAAACTTTTAAGCTACAATGGCCCAACATAAACTATGCAACATAAAAGAAGAGAAACATCATTTTTTGTTCATGTAATGAAAGTCACTGGTAACTAAAACAGTCTAGTTACCAAAAGTCTTCAAAATACTTTATTTTATGTTGTGCAAAAGAAAGTCATACAGGTTTGAAACGACATAAGGTTAATTGATGATAGAATTTAAATTTGCTGGTGAACTATCCCTTTAATGTTTTTTTTTTTTAATTAAATGATAAGCAGTAAGAAACTAAAACTGCCAGCAGGTGGCGGTAAATGTCTTTATGAGTCATTTATTCATTCATTCCTGAATGAATCAGCCGTTTGAATGAAAACTGCCAGCAGGTGGCGGTAAATGTCTTTATGAGTCATTTATTCATTCATTCATTTGATTCATTCAAACGGCTGATTCATTCAGGAATGAAGTAAACGGCTCTCTTTATGAATGTGCCTTTGAAGCATTGGTTCACACGATTCGTTCAAAACACGGATTCATTCAGAAATGAATGCTGTGGCTTTAAAGGTAATTTCTCTGCAAAACTTAGCAAAAACAGACAATATTTTGTTTAAAATATAACACAATATTAACGTCTTATTTACTGAACTGTTGTATCACATTTAAACTCATGATATTCAGGACAAAAACAACGTGATATAGCTTTCTCTGCCCGTGTGATATCATATAAAATAAATATGAGACAAATATTTTTTTGCCCCAATATCTTGAATTTTAGGGCATAGCTGCATTTATGGAGTTGTTGCCCTGCATCATGTTTGTCAACTGTCAACTATATGAAATGTAAGATGACGTACAGGTCTGGGGGCGGGGCCAGTGCGTTAACTGCGTTGAAATATTTTAATCTCGTTATTTTTTCATAACTAATTACGTTAAACTGACAGCCCTAATAATAATTCATTATAATAATAATCATAATATTAATAATATATTGATATTAATATAATACATTAGTATTATTATGTATTATTTATATTATTCATCTTATATTGTATATTTTAATTATATATTATTCATATAATATATTTATATAATTGTATAATTTCATGTAATTAAAAATGTTGTTTTTAAATGTTATTTATTTAGAATTGCTCTCATGCCATTTACAGCACGAGAGCATTTTTTTCTGTACTGTATGTTGTTCATCAGTCACCCCACACTCTTCAAATTTGCCTGAACTATTGGAAAACGCACATCAGACGACCACTATCAAATAATCCTAAAATATCAAATATCATATATTGCATCTGCCTGACTGTTATATCGGTTTTGAAAGTGTTTTTAGAAGGTATAGGCTGTTTTGTCATTTGGCAGCTGTGCTGTTATTCGGCGGCTGGTCATCACATTGAATTCATCTCTCCTGATGATCCTTCA
>NW_015555819.1:1513627-1522973 GCF_001515605.1 Sinocyclocheilus anshuiensis
ATGATATCGCTTATCATGTCATATAAATATGAGACAAAAACTCATACAGGAGCATTTTTGCCCCAATATATTGAATTTTACGGCATAACTGTATTTATGGAGTTGTTGTCTTGCTTGTCAACTGTCAACTATATGAAATGTAAGATGACGTACAGGTCTGGGGGCGGGGCCAGTGCGTTAACTGCGTTGAAATATTTTAATCTCGTTATTTTTTCATAACTAATTACGTTAAACTGACAGCCCTAATAATAATTCATTATAATAATAATCATAATATTAATAATATATTGATATTAATATAATACATTAGTATTATTATGTATTATTTATATTATTCATCTTATATTGTATATTTTAATTATATATTATTCATATAATATATTTATATAATTGTATAATTTCATGTAATTAAAAATGTTGTTTTTAAATGTTATTTATTTAGAATTGCTCTCATGCCATTTACAGCACGAGAGCATTTTTTTCTGTACTGTATGTTGTTCATCAGTCACCCCACACTCTTCAAATTTGCCTGAACTATTGGAAAACGCACATCAGACGACCACTATCAAATAATCCTAAAATATCAAATATCATATATTGCATCTGCCTGACTGTTATATCGGTTTTGAAAGTGTTTTTAGAAGGTATAGGCTGTTTTGTCATTTGGCAGCTGTGCTGTTATTCGGCGGCTGGTCATCACATTGAATTCATCTCTCCTGATGATCCTTCACTCTTTCCACTTTTTCCGTTTTAGTTTCCAGTTTTCCTCTACAGGTATTTTGGGTTTCTTCCTTGTTTTCGTGTTTGACCTTCCGTTCTGCTTCACAGCTCATGGTGTTAAACACAATCCCCATGTGCTCATCTCAGTACGAGCGTATGTTCAACACCAGTCGAGTTCCCGGTGTAGAAACAGGTAGAGCTTCCCTCTCGCCTGCTTCACTTCGCAACCAATCCGCTTTTAGATGCTAGCGAGCGACTGCTGTGGACCTGAACTGCATAAGGGTTTGTGATTTGGATTGGCTGGTGTTTCTGGAGGAAGCAGACGACGAGGAATTACTTTTGTGTGCTTAACTGATTCTTAACTTGATAACCTATTTGTGTGATTTAATGTTTAACCTGTTATCTGAAACAGGATGAATGGGGAACAGGAAATAGCATGTTTTTACACCCGTCTGGCTGTATAGTGGTGCCAGTCAAAGATGACTGTTGTTTTTATTGCTACTAATTTGTAACATACTGTAATAAATTCAAGAGGTTTTAAACGCTGAATTAATTCCAGTTTAGTAGCTAATAAATATACTTTACTCAATGACTTAATCTACAGCAAGATCATTTAGAAGATTTATATAATATAATAACGTAATAATGATAATGTGCTGTCACAGCAAAGTGGAAATATGTGGAATTGAGTTACTAATTCTTACTAAATGATAGTAAAATAAATTATTATTGAATTAAAATATAGATAAAAATAATTTAGAATAACTTAACTCGTTTAGAGTGCGTAAATATTAATGCAAAAATCAAAAAGCAATAAATAATAGTCATCAATATAATAATAATGATGATCTATTACATGATGATGATAACGATGATTAATATTGAACTATAATTTAGAGTGCATGTATACTATTAATGCAGAAAACCAAAACCAATAAAATACATATAATATTCAATAATAATATGTAATCAAAACACTTAATCAGTAATAATAGTAACAATAACAACAACAATAATAATAATAATAATTTTACTAATGATAATCATTCTAATCATTGTATAATTTTGTACTATAACTAATTATATTATTATTATTAATACCAATAATAATAATAAACTATACTTTAAGATGCATGTGTACTATTAATGCAAAAGAAAGAATAACAATATAATAATAATAAGTTTATAAATAATAAGTCTATAATTTAGAGTGCATGTACACTATTAATGCAGACAATAAAATACATAATATAATAATAATCAATAATAAAATATAATTAACACGCTTAATCAGTAATGATGATGATAATAATAATAATAATAATTTTCTATTACATATGATAATCATTAAAATAATTAAAAAACAATACTGTAATAATCAATAATAATAATATATCATCTATTTGAATCATGTTGCAGGCAGACAATTTCCTGCATAAATAATTTTATTTATATTAATATTTAATGTTCATTCGTTTAATTATTTGGTTAATAGTAATAAGTGTATGTTTCACGTATTTATAATGTGTTTATGCAAATCCAGTGCAGAAAAACAAGCCTTCTACTTTGCCTTTCTCATCTCACCTTTTGCTTTACTCGTCATTGTCTACTGACCACCATTAATCATTTAACCCCTAACAAATACAGCCTAAATATGACACATTTTGCCTAATTTAAACTGTACAAATAATTAAGTTATTTGAAATGATTGTTTTCATGCACATTGACACATCTCCATCCTCACATCCGTATTCTTCATCAGACGTCCTTCAGCACATGAACGAGAGCAAACACATCGCCGTGTATCACAAGGGACTCTTTTACAAAGTGTGGATGTTTTATGACGGACGGCTGCTGTTGCCTCGAGAAATTGAGCAGCAGTTCGAAAGGATCTTGGCCGACAAGTCTGAACCTCAGCCAGGAGAGGAGCTGCTGGCCGCGTTAACAGCGGGTGACAGGCGAGTTATTTTATTTATTTTAAATAGTTTATTTTTATTTGTTATTATTATTTGTAATACTTATTTTTTTAATTAAATTGATTTTTTATTACTTTTTTAAATAATTTTAAAAATATTTGGTAATTAATAACGCAAAATTATATTGTAAAATAGTAATAATAATAAAAAAATATTTTAAATATCATAGTCAATGAGATTGCATTAATAAATTAAATAAGGTTTCTTTTAACTGTGGACTTGAGCTGGAAACATTGTGTATGCGAAATCTACAAACTGCAGCTTTCATTCATGAACCAGACGTTGTTTCTTCTCTTTCTGTTCACTAAAATGTGATCAAAGCCCATTAAAGAACAAGCGTTGATCCAGGTCATTTTATCTCTGCTTTTGTTCCTCATTACCCAGAGTTCCCTGGGCCAAAGCCCGCTCACAGTTCTTCAGTCGAGGGAAGAACAAGCAGTCTCTGGATGCCGTGGAGAAGGCGGCTTTCTTTGTTTCTCTGGATGACACCGAACAGCGTTACGATCCAGAGAATCCAGTGCAGTCGCTGGACAGCTATGGCAAATCTCTGCTCCACGGAAAATGCCATGACAGGTGACTATGACCTCGCTTGATTAGAATTAAATCCGATTATTGTGCAACTTAATATATTTCTGTTCATTTAATGTAATTTTCAAAAGTTTGGGGTCAGTAAGATTTCTTTAAAGAAATGAGTACTAGGGGTGCGCCGATCCGATATTCGGTATCGGTATCGCTCCGATACTGGCATTTTCTGCTGGATCGGGGTATCGGTCAGACGAGACCGATCCAAATCCAATATAGTGCGTATACTATTCTGTGTTATTATTAAGCCCCACGAAAGCCACAAAAACATTATAAAGCACCATAAAGTTTCCGTGCACTATATTTCAAGTGTTCTGAAGCTTTTCCATAGTTTAATGTGAGGTACAGATAAATATTTAAGTCTTCACGTAAACTCTTCTCTCCGCTGCGGCTGTCTGTCATCCTCCATTCAGCATTCAAACTGTTTGTCACGTTCGGTTATGACAGTCAAGACGATGAAACTCTCTCCAAGATGATTAAATGTTCCTAATGATATACTTGATCTGTAAATAAAGATAAATGGTTTTGCATAAAAGGAATTTATTTTGATAGAGTTTCGTGCTGTTTCTAAATCGTGTAAATTTCTACCGGATATCTGGTTAGATCACAAGACTGGAGTAGAGAGCACTATGAATTGTTCGTCATGAGCACAGTAACTGAAATGTAAAACTGTTAAAAGAAAAGGCTCAATAAACTAACGCACATATTTAATACACTACGCATCAATATCTCTTCACTTTGTGCTTTGAACTTCTCTGTGCTGCGTGCTTTGAGCTGCTCTGTATTTGTAGCCTTTAGTATCATAATGCTTTTGTGCAATGAAAGATTATTAATAGCCTTTCTTGTTGGTCTTATCTATCATATGTTGCTGCCTCATTACTCTGCTATACATTTAAAAGAAATGTCTTTTAATTTATACAGTAGTCAACATTTGAAGTGGATTCAAAAAGTTAATCAAAGTTGCCGTAAGACAAGAATGGGTATTGTTTTGGTTTTAGGACAACTTTGATGAAAGGTTTTGATCCACTTCAAATGTTGACTACTATAGTATATATTTATATATAAATATATTACTTGTTTTTCATGAATGTATTTTACAACAATACAAAGAGCAATGTGTAGGCCTACCAGATTTAGCCCTACACTTATTCACTTTTGTTTGTTACCCACTAAATAATGTATTTTTTTTTTCACTAAAAGTTTAATATTTTATAAAATTATTGTGCCCTCATGATTTTTCTAGAGTAACTTTTGCTACTGAATTATCCATCAACCTAGTTTATAATAATATTTTTGTCATAGATTTTGATATTTTTTTGTTTGGTATTTTTTCTTTATAATGAAGCTGTCTATATTTAGTAGATTGTGTGTAACATACAAAATAGTGATGATCGACCTACACATTGAGGTATAGAAATTATACACTCGTTTAAAAAAACTGCGCTGGTATCGGATTGATATCGGTATCGGCAGATAATCAGAATTTTTGGTATCGGATCGGTATCGGTTCTAAAAAAGTGGTATCGAGCCATCCCTAATGAGTACAAACATATTCTTTAATAGTATTCATTAATTTAGCAATTAAAATTATATTTATTTATTTGATTTAGAACTTTCTATTTATGAAAGAATCATTCTGTTTATAAAAGAAAAAAGTCGCAAAAACTGTTTTCAACATTGATAATAATAAGAAATTATGCTGAAAATTCAGCTTTGAATCACAGGAATAAATTACATCTTACAATATATTTGAATAGAAAATAGCTATTTTAAATTGTAATAATATTTCACATTTTTATAGTTTTTACTGTAGTTTTCAAATAAATACAGCATTGTTAAGCAGAATAGATGTCTTTAATTAAACCTTACTGTTGGTAAGGTTGGTAAGGTTCAAAATTTTGAAAGGTAGTATATGTTTTCATTTTTTTCACTTTTTTTTTTTGTCTCCAGGTGGTTTGACAAGTCTTTCAATCTGATTGTGTTCAAGAACGGCACTATGGGATTGAATGCAGAGCACTCCTGGGCCGATGCGCCCGTCGTTAGCCATTTGTGGGAGGTGAATAAACCAGTTTATTGAGATATTGAGATGTATGAACTGTTTTGGCAAGAAAGAAAATTTGCATCATTTACTCACCCCTCAAAGTTGTTCCAAACCTGTATAAGTTTCTTACTTCTGTTAACACTAAAGAAGATATTCTGAAGAATGTTGGTAACCAAACAGTTGACGGTAGCCATTTACTTACATAGCATTCTTTTTTCTTCCATACTATGGAAGTCAATGGCTACCGTCAGCTTTTTGGATACCAACATTCTTCAAAATATCTTTTGTGTTCAGCAAAAGAAAGAAACTCATACTGGTTTGGAACAACATGAGGGTGAGTAATTGATGACACAATGTTCATTTTTGGGTGAACTGTACTTTTAAAGGGACGTTCACAATACTGTCACTTCTGATAAATTTAATGCATCCTTGCTGAATAAAAATGAAAAAAAAAAAGTTAGTATAATGTGATGTTTGTAAAGGGTTCTGTTTCTATTGTGGCAGCATGTCTTGTCATCAGATCCAGTGAGACTGGGCTATACTGAGGACGGACACTGCAAAGGAAACCCCCATCCCAACCTGCTGGGACCCCAGAGACTGCAGTGGGACATCCCAGAGGAGGTCACTTCAAATGTTTTGTCCATTTTAAACATGCTTTGCTTTCATAATTTAACAAGGAGCGGCCTCTTTCCTTCACAGTGCCAGGCAGTGATCAGCAGCTCTCTGAAAGTTGCCAAAGCTCTGGCGGACGACGTGGACATGCACATCATCCCCTTTAACGACTTTGGCAAAGGCCTGATCAAGAAATGTAAGACGAGTCCCGACGGCTTCATTCAGATCGCCCTCCAGCTGGCGCACTTCAGGGTACGAGCGATTCTTCTGCAATTCTTTGGATTTTTCCTCAGGTTCCTGTGTTATATGTTCAGATTTTCCTCCCGCAGGATAAAGGCAAGTTCTGCCTGACGTACGAAGCCTCCATGACTCGTCTGTTCAGAGAGGGCCGCACTGAGACCGTGCGCTCCTGCACCACTCAGACCTGTGATTTTGTCCGTGCCATGATGAATGACAAAGCAACGGTGGGACTTAGTTTAATGGCTAGCTCGTTTCAGTGTGTTTGCTTATTCCTGATAATTCCACCATGTTTTTTTTTTTCTTAGAGAGAAGAGAAGTTGAAGCTGTTGAAGGTGGCGGCAGAAAAGCACCAGGATTTATACAGACTGGCCATGACGGGAGATGGCATCGACCGCCATCTTTTCTGCCTCTACCTGGTGTCAAAGTACCTCGGGGAAGATTCGGCTTTTCTCAAAGAGGTGTGAGATGCGCCACAAGCTAAAATGCAATCCATTTCATAGATTTTGCTGGCTAAAAACATTGGTTGGGTTTGTTGCAGGTGTTGTCCGAGCCCTGGAGATTGTCCACCAGTCAGACTCCTCTCCAACAGCTCGACCTGTTTGATTTAAAGAGGCATCCAGAATTTGTCACCAGCGGAGGTGGTTTTGGACCTGTAAGTTCAACATTTTGTTTTGAACACTCTGTCCGTTCATGATTCAGTGAAAACTCAACTCTTGGTTTACAGTGTTGTAAAACTCTGGAGGTGGTAAGATTCTTTTAATGTTTTTGAAAGAAGTCTCTTCTGCTCACCAAGGCTGCATTTATTGGATCAAGAATACAGTAATATTGTCAAAAAGTATTACAATCTAAAGGAACTGTTTTCTATTGTGATATATTTTAAAATATAATTTATTCCTGTGATGTAAAGCTGAATTATGCTCAAGAAACATTTCTGATTATATGTTGAAAACAGCTGATTTTCTGAAATAAAAAAGATTTCTTTCTTTCATACTTTCCTCAAACTTTTGAACACTAGAGTATATATACAGTTGTGCTCATGAGTTTACATACCCCTTGCAGAATGTGCAAAATGTTAATAATTGAAATAAAAATGCATTGTTATTTTTTTATTTAATACTGTCCTGAATAAGCTATTTCACATAAAAGATGTTTACATATACTCCACAAGACAAAATAATAACTGAATTTATAAAAATGACCCCATTCAAAAGTTTACATACCCTTGAATCTTAATACTATGTGTTATTTCCTGGATGATCCACGACTGTTTTTATATTTTGGGATAGTTGTTCATGAGTCCCTTGTTGGTCCTGAACAGTTCAACTGCCTGCTGTTCTTCAGAAAAATCCTCCAGCTCCTGCACATTCTTTGGTTTTCCAGCATCTTCTGCATTTTTGAACTCTTTCCAACATTGACTGTATGATTTAGTGATCCATATTTTCACACTGAGGACAACTGAGGGACTCATACACAACTATTACAGAAGGTGAAAACATTTACTGATGCTCAAGAAGGCCACACAATGCATTACATTTTTTAAATTGGATGATCAGGGTAAATTGTTCATATTTGGTCATCTGGGAAACATGTATTTATGTAGCTTCTGAAGTCCAGTACTGAATGAAAAAATCTGATCGCGAAATACTTCCAAGGCACTCACGTGGTAAGATAAAAAGCCTTTAATGAACTGGGCTTAAATCATTACAACTAGTTAAAAGTAGATCTACGCGTTTCGGCAAAACAGGCTTCTTCAGGACACACATCAATTGCTCAACAGGTATTCTTACACTAGTGTTAATTCATGAATCATCAAAGACAGCTGGTTAAGGGGCTAAGACTAGCCTCTTATTACAAAGAGAAAAAAAGGGGAAGGGGGGAAGAATAATAATAAAAAAAGAGAGAGAGAAAGAAAAAAAGGGGGGGGGATAATAATAACAAAAAATAAATAATAATAAATAAAGATTGATAATAATAATAATAATAATAATAATAATGGGGAAAAAAACACACAATTTATGATGTCCTGATGATTTGGTCTGGTTCAGAATCAGAATTGCACAGGTTTCACCAGTATGTCAATGGCATAAATAGAAATGTAAAAATTGAGCTTTGAATATTCAGTGTCTAAAATCTATTTTCTTGATCTGAAAATAACTAAGGAGGCCAATGGTGAGCTACATACTTCGATCTTTAGGAAACCAACTGATCGAAATACGATTCTTAGAGCTAACAGTTTTCATCCACCCTGGCTGATTGAAAACATACCTCATGGCCAATTTCAAAGATTGAAATGTATTTGTGATCGAGAAGACGATTATGAAACTCAATTACAGGACATGACCAGCAGATTCCGACAGAGGGGTTATGACTCTAAAGTTTTAACCAGGGCCACAGAGAAAGTTAAATCAATAGATAGGAAACAACTATTGTGTAAGAAGAAAAAAGTGTAACAATGCTTTAATGATTATAATCAGGTGTTCTTTTCAACAACTTACAGCCGTGAAGCAACACAAATTAAGCGTATAATAAATTACAATTGGAACATTATCGAAAGTGACAGCACCCTCAGGGCAATTTTTCGAGAAAAACCAATGGTCAGTTATAGACATTCACCAGCTATACGAAATAAGGTAGTACGCAGCTATCTTCCTGCCCCTGAAAAGATAACGTGGCTTGGCTCTCTAGTAGGGAATTTTAGATGTGGGCGGTGTTAACATTGCGATAATATGGTGAGAACTAATAGTTTTACTGATGTTTCTTCTGGGAAAGTATATCCAATTAAGTCTTTTATTAATTGCAATTCCTCGAATGTAGTCTATAGGCTAGAATGTGAGTGTGGATATTTTTATGTAGGTCAGACAAAGAGGAAAATGCATTTAAGAGTGGCTGAACACAAATATGCTATTCGTGTGAAAAATGTTGTATCCTATGGCGAGGCATTATAATGAGGTGGGTCATGTCACTGAGAGTTCCCTTAAAGTGATTGGAATTGAATCTATCCCATGTTCAATAAGAGGTGGAAGTAGACAGAAACAGCTCCTACAACAAGAGACTTTTTGGATTCATACACTCTTTTTTGTTTCTGTTTGTTCGACTAAGTCCCCAGGAGTTAATGAAGAAATTGATTTTTCAATTTTCATGATCCCTCTTATTTTGTTTCAATTATTAACATTTT
>NW_015555819.1:1522989-1523139 GCF_001515605.1 Sinocyclocheilus anshuiensis
AGCACAGTAAAGATTACATTAATATGAATGCATTAATGAGGAGCGATTGCGTGTGTGAATTAATTCTACCTGGCGGCGTCTCTCTACTAGTAGTGAAGCTGTGGAATTTAGTTATTAAGAAATATATGCTTGAACTTTTCAGTTTCTAAG
>NW_015555819.1:1523445-1555822 GCF_001515605.1 Sinocyclocheilus anshuiensis
CTAAGCTATTTTATTGAGAAATCACAGAACAGTGTTGACAATACATTTCCGCGCTGAATGATTCTGTGCGCCTGATGTACGCACTACTGTCTGTAGCTGTGTGCGCGTTACAGTCCAGCAGCGCATTAGATTAGAATGGCGATTAACTTACCTGTACAATAAGCTGTTTAAAACGTGCATTCTCCCGTTCAATTTCGAGCATCCAGTAATATAATCACACATGTCTTGTGGAGCGCTTTCAGAGTACGCATTTATTTGTCATTTGAACTGTTTGGAAACTGAGTGTAAATGTGGAAGTCCTTCAAATATTTCTTATCCTGTTGCGCCCTCTATAGGACCAGAGACTAGTCGACGTCGATTAGTCGGTGCAGCCCCTAATATATATATATATATATATATATATATACATTTAGTTTTTTTTGCCAGTATATGACCAATATGTGTGTTGTTTAGGTTGCTGATGATGGTTATGGTGTATCATATATTATTCTTGGAGAAGATCTCATCAACTTCCACATATCCAGCAAACACTCCAGCCCAGAGACCGTGAGTTCACTTTATTACATCTCAAATGTAATATAAAATATCATAAAGTATACATAATAATAATTATAGTTGTTATAATTTTTATACAATTAATAATCATATATAAAGTCGTTTTTAAGATGTTTTTAAGAAATTAATTATTCAGCATCAAATTAATTCAGCAAGGATGCATTAAATTGATCAAAATTGACATTAAAGACATTCATAATGTTGTAATATTTTAAAACATTAAAATATAAAAGTTACTTTAGTTTAAATTGTAATATTTTTTATTAGTATTTTTGATCAAATAAATAAGCCTTGGTGCAGAAACATAAAAAAATCTTAGCAAAGTTACACTTTTGAATGGTAGTGTATAATAAAATTGATAATATTATTCAAATAATTCATAATGTGATGTAATAATTCTGTACATATGTAAAATAAAATGTTCCCTTTTTTTGTGATTTATAGGACTCTCACCGCTTTGGAAGTAACATTAGAAAGGCAATGCTTGATATCCTGGATCTTTTCCAGCTTGACAACAAAGCTAACAACAAGTGATCTTTCTCTTCTTGTTTTCTCATTTCTCAAAAGGGAAATCATTTTAAAATATTTTAAACAGAGGGCTGATCTTCCTTAGGCATGTACAGAGTAATTGTTGGTTTTAATTACAATTAATATTCAAAGAATAGTCATTTAAACAGGGCAGAGCATGCTATCTGGGCATCTGATAAAATTGCATTGTTGAGAGAAGATATTCTTTTTGGGTTGATAATTATATCACATATTGTATGTCGCAGAGATTTTTTTGTTTGTGCTGGGATGTATTCATGCACTGTTGCCTTAATCTCTGGAACAGATGTGAATAGGCTAGAAATGTTCAGAAGATCCTGGAAAACCTGTGGCCTTTTTGTGCTGCTGTACATTCAGACTTTCGCTTTTTCTGCTTTTGTGTTCAAACATTTTTTTTTTTTTCAGATGAATATCTCAGACTCAGGTTTTCAACTTAATATATTCACTTTATTGTGACTTGAATTGTTTTTGAAGTAAAACTGTGGCAGGTTACAGGGAAGCTATACAGGGAGGACAAGCCAAATATTTCAAACATATAGGGCAATGATACATATTTTCTTTCACTTGTGTTTTTTTTGTTTGTTATTTAAGCAAGGTCAAAGAATTGCAGCAGTGTGAACATTATCATATATATGGTTATTTTAATGTATTTAATGACTCACTAACACTCAAACAACACTCCAAATAATGTAATAATTTAGCTGTATGTTCATATTAGGACATTCTGAGTGCACTAAGAAAAAAGCCAAAAATAGAAGAAATTGGGATATCATTCCCAGGTATAAGGTACAAAAAGATTTATTTCTGTATATGTTGTTTCTCAGTGACAGAAAAGTGCTATTTATTTATCGGTTCCTCATCAAACATATCTGAAAGTGTGCTTATGGATTTAATGAATAATAATTATTCTTGATTGTAAACATGAATGCAAATGAATACAATTTAAAGGGAAAGTGTCACTTAACTTGATGTGTTGTGCAATGTATCAAATATATTTGTATCATTTTCCACAGTAGACCTCATTTTTGCAGCACAGGTGTGATATAGGAACTGTTTGGCATTGTTACTGTAATTCAAAACACATTTCAACAATAAAAGTTCACTTTTAAGATTGATCTGATCTGTATACTTCACATTTTCTGATTATGTAAAATGAGCACTGTAAGTACATTATTTTACTTTTTTTTTTTTTTTTTTTACATTGTTTCACTGAAATTTAGTTTTTCACAATGTGGTGTGTGTTTATGGAGTATAGTCATGAAATAAAGCAAGTTCATATGAATATATCACTATTCAAGTAATATTACAAATACTCAAGCAGCTCCTGGAGGGCCACTGTCCTGCAGAGTTTAGTTCCAAACCTAATTAAACAAACCTAAACCAGCTAATCAAGGTCTTCTGGATTATTGGAAACTTCCAGACAAGTGTTTGGAGCTGGCTGGAGCTAAACTCTCCTTTCTAACACTAGAAACTCCTTTACTAACGTGTTAAGCTTAATCTTTTATGCCACCAGTAGATGGCGATATATGCTACTGATATTAAATAACAGTCTGAAAATTATAAAGACACTAACATGACACATCTATGAAGTATACTTTTTATTGAGGAATTGTCTTAAAACAAAGGTACAGTGTAAGTGCAGCCCTATGAAGAAGAACTGTGGCAGGAATCACTGGGGGAACTGTGACAGGGAGTAGCCTACTGGCACCGATGCAGCTGAGACAGCGCTCTGAGCAGCCATGACAAGAACCTTTGGGCTGGCAGTGGCAGGAAACTCTTCTGAGGTCAAGACAGGATCGACTGGGACTGAGCTGACATTGCAAAGAGCTTGGAGTTGGGGGCAACCATGACAGCACCCCCTGTAGCACCAGGATGAACAAGATCTGGCTTTTGAATGGCCGTAGATCAACTGAGGTGAAGCTGAGATTGGAGCTTCTGGCTGGGGCAGTTACAGGAGCCTCTGAGGCGGCAAGAACAGGAATACTTGGGTGCTTGTGGCAGGGATCACAGGGGCAGCCATGACCTGGAACACTGGCATCAAGAAGGCAGAGACGGAGAGCTTTGGGACAGCAATACCTCAGCTTCCTTAGCAACTGTGACTAGCACCGAGGTGGCCAAGAAAGAAAGCTCCTAACATTAGGGAGGCAGAAAGCTCTGGCATTCAGAGGGTTGTGGCAGGAACCGCTTGGACTTGGAACCAAAACCAAACGTGGCAACCAAATGAACTATGTAAAAATACAATATGTAGAAATCCCTCCAGAAGCAGTGTCTCCATGTGCAAATACTGCTCCCACAAGCCAAGTCGCAAGACACTGCACAAGGCTTCCTCGCCCCGCAAAAGCGGGAGGAGAGATGGAAGTGTCTCCTATTGCAGCCTACAAGATGCTAAGCTGCATGAGAGAGCAACTAGTGTTGTCTTATGCAATGATCTGAAACAAAACAGAAACAAAATGAGAACAGATTTGACTTGGCGATTTCCATGCAATCTTTGATCTTATGTACAGTACCATGAACCAGTTGTGGTACAGGATTTGCCCCAGACCAAGCCACTGGTTTGGCTTTTCCTGCAGGAGATGCCAAGGCACAAGGCGCTTGAAAAGGCTTGCTCGCCCAGCAAGATGCAAAGGCGAGAATTGGAATGAAAGCGTATTCCATTGCAGCCTGCAAGACGCTAAGCTGCATGAGAGATGGCAACTGGTGTGGTCTTATGCAAACCAGTTTTGGGACAGGATTTGCCCCAGACCAAGCTGCGGACTTGGGTTTTCCTGCAGGAGAGCCCTGAGCAAATGGCAGCATTCTGTGAAGAATGATGCGAGGGACATCTGATTTTCACCTTAAACCAGGGTTCCTCAATTCTGGTCCTCAACTTCTACTTTCCTGCAGAGTGTTGCTCCAACCTTGATCTCTCTTTGAAACGCACCTGCCTGTAATATTCTAGTAATCCTGAAGACCTTGATCAGTTGTTCAGGTGTGTTTTATTAGAGTTGGCTCTAAGCTCTTCAGTAAAGTGGATCTTGAAGGCCAGGGTTGAGAACCCCAGCCCAAAACTTTGCACCTGCTCTGTTTGATCATTTCATTCTAAGCTGTAAGATCTGACTTCAAGTCAGAAAAAAAAACAGGAACAATTCCTGCATTTTCTAGTGGGCCATTTTTATTAAGCTACTTGTGTCTGATTTGGATTTTTGTGAAGCTCTTACCCTTCTACAGGCCAAGTTTGGACCAATGAGTCTATTTTACAGATCATAGCCCCTTGTGAAATGTCCTCACAGAATGGCAAACAACAGAACCACCAAGTGACCACACCATTGCTGGTCAACCATAGTAGTGGTTCTCTGGAGAGGACTATGCCACTGTGCCTGGAGGAAAGAGATTTAGTCTGATATGAAAGTTTGCTTTAATGCAGTGTGTTTTTTTCTGTACCTGTTAACATAAAAGAAATTAATTATTTAATGCATACCAGAGTACGACTTGTATGGTGACCTCCTCATAATCTCTCCACATCTGAAGTCAATCAGCTTGACGTTGGATGTCCCCCTGGTAATGAGAAGGTTGTCCAGTTTGACGTCACGTTGGAGCACTCAACTGAGGCACACATGTGCACAGCATGCGCCATCTTGTCGTGTTCGTCCCTCTCTGCGGCTTCAAATGTGACGCCTCATGAAGTCAGCCAGATTCTTACAGGGAGAGGGACATTTATGGACCATGACGAAATAGACAGGGTGGCCCTGCTAGTCCAACAGCCTGATGATCTCTGGCACGTTGGGGCCTTTATTTGCCAGGATTGTAAGGGCCACCTCCTTTGGAAGGGGCTTTTGATGATCAGACTAAAATACAGTATTTTATCATAATTATGCTAGGTACACACCACAAGATAATCGGGCTGATTTTGGGCCGATTTCTCCCCTTCTGACAATCCTAGGTAATCTCCCAATTATCTTGGTGGTTCTAAGCCCTCTGGATAACGTTCGCTGTCGGCTGACTCACGCCCGGTTTGGATTACTCTTTTGTCTTGCCCTCAATATACCCATTTGCCATTGTCAGAACCTTGCCTGTTTTTATGACCACGCCTTTAAATAAAAGCTTTGCAGATGGATCCGCACGTCTCACGTCTCGTTCGCCCCTTAACATGAGGTGTGTTAAGAGTGACTGAATCTGCCCGGAAGAACGTCGGAGGCACCCCAATCGCGAAACATGTTGAATATTTACGATCAGAAATCCTGATGTGTGGGGGGAACGTCACGGCACACCACACTCTATAGGAGCAAAACGGTTAAATCTAGGATTTTTTGTCCTCATGTTTGTGGTCTCTCACATTTTGAAGCTCGTATAAGATTTTAAAAATCTTTTAGTGTGTACCCAGCATTAGATGGAGGTGTTAAAGTTATGAGATATTGTTTAGATAGTGCAGCCTACCTACAATGAACATGTATTCCGTGTCTTTGGACTTTGTGAAGTATTTCAAGGCCACCTGATCAACAAAACAAACAATTAACTCTTGTGTATAGGCCATAAGATACGCACATAAGTCTTATTTACTAGTATATTAAAAGTATTCCTTACTTAATTTGAGTCCTATTTACTTAAGCCATTTAAGTTTAGTTAGCTTAATTGAATCTGTGATCTGAGGAACATTGAGAGTAACTATGCTAAAGACATCTTTGCACAGCTGCTCTCTGCCTGCTCAAGATTCTCTGTAAAGACATAATGCCGCATAAAAGCCAGACTAAATTAAGCAAGCTTTGACCCACCTCCCTAATATAAAAGTATTTGCTGTAAAATGCATTTATACTACCCCTGAGCAGCATTAAAAAATGTGTGTAAAGACACTTATATGCTACTTCAGAAGCACCTCTGTGCCACCTTTGCCATGTAAATTTGGTAAAGAGAGACTCTAAAGTGATATATCACAAGGATGAGGATAAGGGCAAACATTTTCCATCTAGATCAGGTTTAGTTTATTTTTACTCACTTTAATACCATCCTTCAGACGTCTCCTTTCACAGACCATGCTAAAACCACCTTTGCCCAGCTGATGACTAACAATGTAGTGGCTGAAGATGTGAACTATTAATAGATTAAATAAAATTAAATTTGAAACCATGAGGGCAGTGTTTAGTGATGAGGCATGCTTAATCTTAAACTTCACATAATTGTTAGTTCTAATGACTGTATTTTAACTAATAGAGACTATATTGAATATTTATGGTTTTAACATACATTAGTGCATATAGAGGTATAAAGTAATGTTTTTAACATGTCCTGGAATAAATAATCATATATATGATCTTGTATAATATGTGCTGATTTGGATTTTTGATATTGTGTGAGATGGGACTGATGATGTAAAAAGAATTTAAGGGGACATAAAAATATGGTCGAGGCGCAAGTAAAAAAAAAAAAAAAAAAAAAAGGGAAAAGGCATTACAGACTTAAGAATCATTGAGTTCCCCTAACTGATTAATACATTTTCCCATTAGTGGATACTTATAGAAGTGAATCACTGCTGTTAGTTTGTTAAGCACGTTGTTGATTTCTCCAGTAGAGGGTGTCTATTTAACATGTAATATGTCTGTGGTTTTACTGTGGAGTTTGTTGGTGTCAGTCTCTTCTCTATCATACAAAATTAGGCTATGTTTTTACTTTTTAAAATTGCTGCAATGCCCCATATTTAACTCTATTTGCCAACAGAAACCCACAAATCACTTTCTACTCTCCTAAATGCCCATTTTTTGACTATAAAGTTAGTAGGCGGTAATATTTTGATAGTGATATTTTTCACATACACAAACTCAAACTTTGACTATTAAACAGTACGCCAACCTTTGGAAAAACTTTAAGAGCAAAATCGTTGGTCGTGCTAGAAATGACATCACGACGATAGAAAAGTCGCACGCAATTCATGTTTGGTTTTTTTGATTCAAGTTGAATCAAGATAGTAAACTTATATTGAGCCCAGAACATAATTTAAATACTATGTAAAAAGTTAAGACTCACGTATACAATAATAGGCCTCCATAAAATGTGCAATCAAATTTACAGATGAGATCGTCAATTGTAATTTGTCAATAAACATTTGGAACTTTACAAAAGGCCAATAGTGTACAAGTAGTCCTACTATGGTACATCCTAAGGCATAGAGAGTTACACAACCCCCGGAAGGAGTGATTCTGTTTGGTCCTCAGATATATCAGGCAGACCCTTAAAACCATTGCAAGGTGACAAATATCTCAGAAGGGCAAAACAGGAAGCGCACACATTTTCTTTACAGAGGTATTCCCAATGAAGACATGGATTCACAAACTCATTTCCGCTGCATCTTGTATTTCGGAGATTGCGTATGTCTGCCAAGACCCCCATCAACACTTTCAGCTTGGAGATGAGGTATGTTCCACATTTATATACTCTCTCTCTCTCACACACACACACACACGTAAAAACACTGACAGCCAATCAGAATCCATTACTGTCTGTTATTAGATATATTATTATCTTTAGATATCGTTCTTGGTGTAGCCTATTGTGCATTGCATAGTTCACCCAAAAATTAATGGGGGCATGCGATGATAGAAAAAATCCATTGTAGTGATGCCCAAATTACTTCTTTTTTTTGGACAGGTAAGTGTAGACCACTCTCTGATACTAGTATCCATGCAGTTGAGTTTACAACCCTAATGTGAGTAGTACTGTTACCTCGAATAGTCTTTGGTCTATTGCATGCTATTTTTCAAAACACAACCAAAGTTTTTCCAAACCACATCTCGATTATTATCAGATACCACTTCCACACTAAACCTTTTCACTTTAACAGACACTTTAAACCTTTCTAAAATTAGCCTGAACCCCCAATTTCAGAACTAGTGTGGTTTGTGTGCAGCTGAGAAGTCCAAAGACATTTGTATTGAGTTGGCAGTATATGAATGTGACTCAGCTGATGGACTCATTGAGCTTCATGTGAAACACTAGCAGACTGAATTTGAGTGTTGTTCATTAACCAATACTTAACCCCATAAGTGTCACAGGCCCACCTGTAGGCCACTTGGCACTCTTTTTTTTTTCCGTTGTATTTTTTTCTCGATCATATATTTTAGTAATCATCATAAATTATATATCATTTGAAAGCTTAAAAGCTCAAAAATTCATCCTGTGAAAACCGTTTTGAAATCGGACATTGCGTTACCATGGAAATGGTACTGTAAATGTTGTAGGGGTCTCCTCCCCCTTTAGTGGGTGGAGTCAAGTGCCATTTTACAAAATGTATTACGGTCTTTTAGAATAAAAACTTGTTATAATCTTGACAAAATGCATATCATCGGAAAGGTCTGAGTCTCAGGATTCCATATTTGGTGGTTATTTTGTGATATAAGTAATATGACAGAGAAATGTAAACATTTGTGAAAGAAAAATTAATTAAAAAATCAATGGAGTTTGGATGGCAGCCGGTGGCTGTTCATGGTATAACGCCCTAAATAAAATCTCACAGGAACCTCAATTTTTTTGTTATCAACTTCAAATTTGGAACATAACTTATTTACACACAAGGCTTTAATTGTATAGCAATTTTGGATTCAGAAATATTTTGTAAAATATTTATTTTATATGAAATACAAAAATGGGTAGAGTGCATTTTCTTTGCAGTAAATTGAAACTTCTGTAACTTTTTGATACTTTCATATTTTGAAATGATTCCACTTGTGCGATAATCTGCAGATTGTCTTAAAACTTGTTCTTACAAAAAGAGTCCAACCTTAGTTCTGCATTCCAAAGTGTTCATGAATTATTGCAATTTAAGTCTGTATAGTGCACTTTCACGTCTATAGTCAAAAATGGGGGGTGACATTTAAGGGGTTAACGGTGAAATTTGTATGTTAAAATAGTTTTTCCTGTAATAACTATAAGCCATTCATAGGTGGATTGATCTTTCTGAAAAGTGTAACGGCAGCATTGGCTTAACCAATGGTGTGAGTTTAGGGATGGGGCTACCTGGTTTACTGACCAATAGAGTGCATTAGTGCCCGCCCAATTTTTTGGTGGCACTGGTTCCAGAGGTATTTTTCCCATATATTTTTTTTTCCTATAGGGTTTTTCAAAAAGCATTTTAAATGAACTGTGAGCATGAACCAAGCCAACCAGCTAGGAGTTGAATCATAACATGAAAAGACTGTGTACTTAACGCTGTGATTTGGGAAAGAACTACAATCCCATGAAGCATTGCGATGGAGAAATACAAAACATTCCATTTAAAGTTGTTGGTTGTATCTATAAACACAAACAATTGATTGCAAAATATGCATGTATATATTCAAATATTTAACTACTACTACAGAATTGCATTCAATACTATGATAATCAAACAATATATACTATTTTATAAAAGAAATAATAAGTATAACCTTTTTTGTGTTGTGTGTGTGTGGCTGCATGGTTCCAGAAAAGCCTGTAATGGAATAGGGCCAGTGTAAGTTAAGGTTGGGGCCCCTGAATGTGTTTTCCATATGATTCCGTTTGCATGCTTTCTGCTACTATAAATAATTCTTATTGGGTTTAAGTGGAATTAGTGCAGGTTTTCATCGTCAGCAGAGCCACTGATACTGTGAGAGCATGGACGGTCGCTTACATATCCCTGTGCACACAAGCTATATAATAAAACTATATAGGCTTACAATTTATTGAAGGGTCTTAGATGGTGGCTACTTCTACAATGACCAAGGTGGGAATTCCAACACCCCGTCAAACAGTACACATCTATAGATTGATGTATTTCTATTTCCATGCAGTACTATACATACTGTATGCCTATATTATGCAAACAGCAAGAAAGTATTTGAGATTTAATTACTTTTCAGCCCAAAATCAAAAGAAGAAATTAAGAAATTACATTTGATTCAGCAATGTAGCCTGTTTTAGGGCTGTATTGTGACATTTTCAGAACATTTAAGCTCATTATCAGTACCATAATTCATCTAAATGTTATTAATTCCCATTATTCTATGTGTAAAAATATTTTTATATAATTTTTAATAATTTGATAAAAATGTAGTTTTTTTTTCATACCTTCTTATTTGCTTCTTATAATTATTAATTTCAGTCTGCAAGCAAGGTTTCAAACAATGGGTTCCTACAGTAACAAAATGTAAACTTTATTGCAGATTGACATCTCTATTTTTCAGATTGACAGAAGACAGAAAATGGCAGTCATATGATATATGCATATTGCTGATTGGCTTGTGGCACCTGATTCCTACAAAAAAGTCGAAGATTGCTCAGCAGGGAACATTTCAGCATATCGTTTTCATAGCGCAGCATTTTAATATAAAATACAAGCAAAAAAGGCTCCCAAAACACCACTCTGCATAAGATCATCACAATTAGTTCTCAAATGAAAAGAGCATCAAGAGATTAAGACATCAACAGTGTGCTGGGGCGTAAGACATTTTCTTTCTCTTGGATTTGATATCTTTGACCTGAGAAACCTGCAGATACAGTAAACATTCAAAATCACAGTGAGGATTAAGAGGACATTCCCAGTAGGCCACACGTATCAGGTGATACTGATCAAGTTCTCGTTCTTTCTCTTCACTGTAGATTCACACGGCGGTGATTGTGATTTAGTGTTTTAGCATGGGGAACCAATCCTCCAAGTTTGGACCTTGTCACGGCATGAGAGTGAAAGTAGCAGCATCTATGGCAAGCCACATTAACATTTAACCCCTAAAACACATTTATTTTAATGCTACTAGTACTTATTTCTTTTAGCTACTACAGTAGTATCTAAGTACTAGTACTTATTCATTAGCTACTAGTGCTTTTTCTTCAGTTACAAGTAATTATTTTTCAGCTACTAGTGCTTATTTAGTTACTAGTGCTTATTCATAAACTATTAGTGATTATTCATAAGCTACTAGTGCTTATTCATTAGCAACTACAGCTTATTCATTAGTTACTAGTGCTTATTCTTCAGTTAATAGTACTTATTGTTTAGCTACTAGTGCTTATTTAGTTACTAGTGCTTATTCATAAACTACAAGTGATTATTCATAAGCTACTAGTGCTTATTCATTAACTACTAGTGCTATTCATTAGTTAATAGTACTTATTCTTTAGGTGCTAGTAAACTTTTAAAGATACTAGTTCGTATTCATTAGATACTAGTAATTATTTCAATTGTAACTAGTAACTATTCTACTGTTACTAGTAATGCCTTTCAAGTTTTTTACCATTGACTAGTGCTCATTCATTAGGTACTAGTAATTTTTTTTTAAAGATAATAGGTTTTAATCATTAGATACTAGTACCTATTTCAATCGTAACTAGTAACTATTCTACTGTTACTAGTAATGCATTTCAAATTTTTACCATTGACTAGTGCTTATTCATTAGGTACTAGTAACTTTTTAAAGATACTAGTTCTTATTTATCATTAGATACTAGTACTTATTCTTTAGGTAGTAACTTTTTAAAGACACTAGTTCTTATTTCAATCGTAACTAGTATGTATTCTACTGTTACTAGTAACGCAATTAAAATGTATCACTAGTCATTGACTAGTGCTTATTAGGTACTAGTAACTTTTTAAAGATACTAGTTCTTATTCATTAGATACTAGTACGTATTTCAGTAGTAACTAGTTACTATTCTACAGTTACTAGAAACACATTTCAACATTGTGTCAGATATCAACTATTCAGTTATGAGTAGTATGTATTCCAATAGTGACTAGAATCTTTTTACATTTTACTAGTAAGTATTCATTAGATACTAGTACTTATTAAATATTATTTAATCGATACTAGTAGTTATTCATTAGGTACTAGTACTTATTTATTAGACACTAGTATCTTTTGTAACTGTTACTAGTAACAAATCTTATACTAGTCACAACTGCTTTTTTACTCATCATATGTTATGACTAGTCAGAATGGCCACTGTAGAGTTAAATTAAAAATATTACTAGTAAAATAAAACTTTTACTACTCTTAAACTCTTATTTTAATTGATACTAGAATCTAATGAATAAGTACTAGTATCTTTATTAAGGTACTAGTACCTAAAGAATAAGCACTAGAAGCCAAAAAGTACATATTAGTACCTAATGGAATAGATACTAGCAGCTAAAAAAAAATAAGCACTAGTAGCATGAAACTAGACACTAATATGTTTTAGATTAAACTTAAAACAGCTTGCCATACATCACCTCTAGCAAATTATTATAAAATGCATCTGTATTTTGCCCAGACTCGTTAAACCACAATTCTACAGGACAATTGTTGCCCTCGGGCTGTGAAAAATCTACATCCGTTATCCCAAATAATTTGTAATGGTGCAATTCAGCTTTAGAACGATTAGTAACTACATTTCATAGGACAAAATGTACAAATGCCACTACAGTCATCAAAGTATTTCTAAAGTTAAGGCAATGAATGATCAAGTTTAGTCTGAATTGATATAAATACAAAACTCTAATTCTACCTTGAATAATGTCCTATGAATTACTTAAGATCTAGAAATACCATATTGGTTAATCTGGTCAATTGCAAGAAGCTAAACAAATAATTATTAAGATCAGCATAATATCAAAATCTCTAAAAAATGACCATTATGAAATAACAGTTTGTCCTTTGTTGTGTGTTGCATTTCAACTAAGACTGTACAGCTATGAAAATTTTGTTTGGCATCGGCTCATATTCTACTACTAATGATTGATCTTCAATATTCTTGTTTTGTAGACAAAAATAATTGTGCTATTCACCCTAAAAGCCCTTAATTTCAGTCTTCTCTATCAGTAAGTGCTTCTCTCACAGTTCATGACGAAAAATATACGTTGAAAACACCATGAGAACTTGAGGTACAGCTAAAACATTACAAAACTACAGCAAATATTCAGCAAAGTTCAAGTAAAAACCCAGCTGAGATGAGATGAGTGATGTTTTAGCGTATTTTCATCTTCATCCATTTAGCGCATTGGTTTTTCCTTGTAGAGTCTTTCTCAATTTTGCGATTTTTTTTCGATTGTTTGGTCTTCATAAAATTCCATTGATTGTTCTTAAGCAAAGAGTTTGATTTCTAGCTCTATATCATGATAACAATTTAAGAGGCTGTAAGAATCTATCAAATGTAAACTGCGTTCTGAAGAAAAAAGTCCAAAAAATGTACGAATTAAAACAAGTAGCGGAGAAAACAAGAGGGATCTAAAAATCATGAGAAAATATAAACCACTTTGATTTTTAAAGTGCAAATTATCTTCTACTTAATCTCAAGATTCCTTGAGACACAGATAATGGTCTTTATGGAAAGTGCAATTTGAGATCAGCACAAGTGAAAATTTCAAAAATAGAAAAAAAGTGGTAAATAAGCCTCAGAATCTACATCGTACAAAAACCGCCACGTCCCCAAGGCCGACTGGGTAACTTTCCAGAAACGTCCCTCCATCAAACACTTGAGCATTGTTAGTGTCCTGCCACTGAAAGTCACTCTCCGGGAGGTATATGTCTCTTTGTAAAGCTCCTTTTTCAGTAACTGGTGCAACAAGGACCTACAAAAGCAGAAGAAAAAAACTTCAAACTTCAAGTATACAATAGCAGGGATCACCTTGAAAGCCCAGTTTTGAATATGTAGCCTAGCTAGACTGGAAATCGAAAGGCTATAGGTTCAAACCCACAGGGATGATCTATAAACTATCACTATTGTGCCATTTGGTGATCACAATTTCGCCAAATAGGACTTCATCAGCATTTTTGTTAATCCTTGAAGGTTAGGATTTGAATTTGGTTTCAGTAACTACAAGGCCACACTTACTATTTAAGAAATGTATTACATGAGGTGATTAATCCCGTTTATATTCTGAATAAATGTGTGATGAAAATTTTGTCACCAGAATAGTACATGCATACCACATGCACCACTTGATTTTTGTAACCGTGCATACTTTGTACACATGCACAGGTCGCACATTTGAATTGAATTTGTTTTGCACTAATCAGTAGTTCCACAAGGTGGCAACACGGGCTGTTGTTTCACAGGAAAATACGAAACTAAAGAAATGGAACAACAACAACAAAATAGTGGAGACTGCAACAACAACAGACGCCTGCATTGACAAGCGCTTGTGCGAAGGGGTTATGAGAGAGCTGCAACTTTAGTTTAGAAGAGTACAAAGTAGGGCTGCACGATTAATCGCATGCGATATTTAACGAAATATCGCATGCGATTAATCGTGCAGCCCTAGTACAAAGACATATTTTCGGTCAATATGAGGGAAGTAGTCATATCCTTCATAACTTCTGAAATTTTCTAGAGCGCATGTATTGACTGCCTGCATTCGTGCAATCAAGTGGCATATACTATGAAAGGCTACACGTCAACTGTATGAATACGCCAGGGTTGCCAGGTCTTTGTAACAAAACCAGCTCAGTGTTCCAGGGGAAATTATGTATAAAAAAAATATGAAGTATTCTTTGGGCTTTAGATGCTAGGTGGTGCTATGGAGTCATTTTAGTTGAAAAAGTTTACCGGACACACAATAGCATAAGAAACAAACAGCCTGAGAGAGATTTCAAACCATTGACCCACATTGCTATAGTGAGTGAATGTTTGTGGGAATTTCCTCATTATAAGCAAAGAGTTTGCGGGAAAAAGTAAAATGATGTGCGCTGAAATTCTGGCTTTGAAAACCCTTCATTAACTAACATCTCGTCAGAACTTTAATTGTCGAAATCAACACTGAAAACATATAATCTACTGATTTCAGGTTAGGGCTGGAGGTTTGGGCTGTATTATTCCAAAACCAACAAATGATTCAGAAATATGTCCTACTTGGTAAAATCACAGTCACCATGTCTTCGAGCAGGGCACTTAAGCTCAGGTTACTCCTAAATGGGCTAATTATTAAAAAAGTGACTTGCACATCTTACCGTTCTACCTTCGCAGCTTACCTCATTTCCAATGAGGAACTCATCATCAATGGTGAACATGATTGGATCATTTGGACTGAGCCACCACAGCGGCCTGTAGATGGGGTTTCCGGTCTCTTGCCATTCCTCTGCGTATTTCAGTATCAAAGGAATGACAAAGTCATGGTGCTTGGCTATGTAGAATCTGGTGAGGTTTAGGACCTAGGAAGAAGGTGAAACTGTCAGTGAACACTTAATAAAACGTATATGAAAGAGGATGTGAGTTTTTGTTCAACACCGTTCTCATCTAGTTCTGCTGTGGTTTGTTTCTAACATTCCTTGAGAGGTCATATCCTTCAGTTAACATCCTAGCCAGCCTCTGGTGATGGAAACAAAGCAAAACCACGTTCATAAAAAATGTATTCTTTAGATGAAAAAAAGTTTCATGAGATTAATTTTGAATAACTGCCTGAGTTCGGCCTAATTTTAAATGGAGAAAACAGGCCTGCGGCTTCCATTCCCTTTTTCCTCCTATTTAGACCCAACATAGTCATTGGATCTCTAATGGGTGTTGGGTAATCGCACAAAAGCTAGTACATGCACACACACACACACACACACACACACACACACACACACACACAGCCTGCAGAAGGCAACAATCCAAAGAGAATGGAAAATAACGGCAAGTAAGCCTTTCAGTATGATCAACACATTTAATATTAATAATACTAATGAACTATGATTTAAGAGGGTTACGACTGTCCAGATGATATCCATGAGCCAAGATCAAAACCAACGAATGTTCCAATACCATTTTCTCAGTTCAAATAGACGTCTTAGAGTTATTAAAAGGATAATTCACCCAAAAAATCTGTCATCATTTATTCACCGTCGTGTCGTTCCAAATCCATCAGACTTTTTTCCTCAGAACACAAAATGAGAACATGTTACGACTTTTTTCCATGCAGAGTCAGTCTGATTCGAGAACGAATCATTTAGATGATTTTTTGGACCTGATCAACTGATTCAGTTGAAAGATACGACTCAAAAGAATGATTCTTTCTTTTATCGGGCAACACTACTTCCCTCATGAACATTCCATAGGCAGTCGGAGGGATGTCAAGATTTTTTTTTTTGAGAATATCAACATAAATTTCAGTTGTACATATTACTTTTAGAATATGTTTTTTTTGTTGTTGTTGATTTCTTGTTCTTTATGAAGCCTGAAAGGTTCAGTCTTCTTCATTTTTTCCCTCTTTGGCCACACACACATTGCAGCTAAATTTGTTGGTCACTTCAAACTACAGTTCTTAATTATTTTCTGTACACACAGTTCAGTAATTTATGGGAGTGATAATCATATTCTACAAATGAATTGACTCCTGAAAAAAATCAGGCTGTGGTAACCGCATTTACATAAATTCTATGCAGTGTGTATGGAAACGAACTGAACAACTAGCTGTTAATGATGTATTTAAACGTGTATCAGAGTTCTGTCTTTTCTGTATGTGCCGTGCAAGAAATCACAGGGTATGCCTGACTCATTAGTGTTGCCTGATCTTGCTAACAAACAAACAGATAAGAACAAGCCCACAATAAACTCAAACCCAAACACGTTATTTTGGAAATAAGCCACATATGAAAATATTGCGACCTCCCAGGAGAAAAAAAAGTGCACTTCCATAATGTACTTAAAGTGCTCCATTTTCACGCACTAATTTTGTACTTCATATACTCAAACTTATTCTTAAAATAATCTTAGAAACATCTGAGTGTACTCATACTTCATACACTAGTGGGTTTAAGTGTATTAAGTGGTATCTAACATTTTATTAATACAGAGAAAGTATGTCAAAAGCCCATTTTAGTTCATATTCATGGTGTCCCAAAATAGCACAGTTAGATTGAGTACACTTAGATATTCTTAAGATCATCTTAAGAAGTACTAAAGAATAATTTGTAGTATATTAATTACAAAATTAGTGCGTGAAAATAGAGCACTTTAAGTACATTTTGGAAGTGCACTTTCTTTTTCTCCTGGGCTGCAACTGCCTACTTTATTAACTCCATAAAATGGATTGCTTTATTGGCCAAGCCCAAACAACAAGCCCAAAGATGCTTAAAAATCATAATTTATATTAATTTAACATGACAACCCTTCAAGAGCGTCCACTGCAAAGTAGCCTTCCAGGGCGAGGGTGAATAATAAATTTTCAGAATTTTCATTTTAAGTCAACTGTCCCTCTACTTCCTGCTATTTGACCATTTCTAGCAATTAAATCCATTGAAAGATTCACTCCTACCAGGGATTAGAAAAAACAAACAAACAAAAAAACAATGACCACTACTTATGCTAGTCTGTAAAGTCAAATCACTAATGAAACCTGTAATTGTCTCTGGAAATGTTCTTTTCCTCTTATCCAACAATTCATTATCATTCCTGGTGCAGCGGTTCTCATTACAGTTGAGATTGAGAGTCATAAATTTGAAAGAGACGCTAATGCAGACCAGATGGACCCTTAACCACAGGTGATGTTGGGGAAAGGCCAAGCAATTACACCATGAAATGCAAGAAAAATGGCCACCTGGAGGATGCTCTGTGCCGGTCCTAAACTCAAACCGGGCTCTTAGGGCTCAAACATATCAGCGCTTGGGACTGAATATTCTGGCGTGTATTTAGGTAGTATTTTGAGGAGGACATTGTCATGGTACACCATGGAGTGAATGAGTATTATGTTTCCAATGTTATGCTAGGAGTGTAAAAGAAACCGTCTTTAATTCTGAGGCATTTAACTCTCAATGGTTAACATATTGCGCCCAGTTTTGCTTCCTGAAAACTCAAGTCTTTCTTATTGTATGACCCACTTGGCTCCATCTTATTCCCTATTTTCTGACCACAACGAGAAAGGAACTGAAGTGAAAGCTAAAACCCGGATGGGGCCGAGGACCCGCCCTTGTGGCACTCACCCATTCCTTCTCAAAGACCCATGGAGGTGTCTGGAAGCTGATGACAGGAAGAAAAGCTGCGATTCCAAGCCAGCGAACGAAAAGCTCGTCATCGGCAACCAGTTCAGCAGAGAGAGAGCCTCCTGCGATTGACAGTCCCACAAATGCATTCACATGTCAAGAAATTAATTTTTTTTGTGGACAATAACGATTTTCTAGCATTGTGATATTGTTTTTATTAGAAATCGGAAGCAAAATGTGCTTAACCCTATAAAGCCTACTGTAACATATTTGATACACAAATTTCTAAGGCCTGTAAATTATCAACGTGATCAAATCTTGCTGAAAAACCTGTTGTACACAATCTACTACATGCCTTCTGTCGTCAAATTGATAGTTTATACTTTTTTATTAAGTAAAATGCTTTTTCATGTAATTGAAAGTACTGTCATCCCTCTTCAGTTCATGGTATATGGTAATCAGTATTTACTGATTTTTATAAAGTAAATGTAAGAATAACTTTTATCTTGTTAGTAATATTTCAAGATGAACACTTACTGGACTGAAGAAACTACATTTTATGCAAGTAGTCTGTTATATAAAGATCTCATTGATTTCTATTACGAAGCTATCTGAATTTAATCTTATGTTTTGGCCATATATCAGCATCTTCACCAAATTGCATATTTTTGCTCAGTTTGGGCCTCTGAACAAATATAAGCTCCATATTTTCTCTTTCATAATACGTGGGCCATAAACCCCTGATTTATCAAATATGATACACATATGCAAACTGTTTTTTTAGATTTTGGCTAAAGGATCCATAAACTGTTCAGTTTCAGGAAGATTTTTCTAACATATGATGTATTATTACAGTATTTTGAGAATATGTGAGGAAAATGTGCTTAACTGTCAAAGTAACAATGCAACAAAGTAACAAATCTAATAGTCCTAAAAACAGGCTTCATTTTTAACAGGCTTAAAATGTAATAACCCCCCCCCCCTTTTGATTAACTGGTCAAATGTGACCTGGGAATATTCTGGACATATTTTATGAGATTTATTCGTATCATACTGTGTACTGTACAACTGTGTGCCAGTGGTCTTTTGTTTTTGTAAAGGATTAAAGAAGACAGTTGATGAAATTGGTATGAATTTTCACAAAAAATACATGTGTATTTATGCACGTGTGGGCAGGTATTACCTACTGCATCAGGAATGAAGAAATTATATCCCAGAAGACTGTGATGCAGCAGGGATGGAATGATGCCCTTCAGGCCAGAGTAACTCCAGTCTGACTGCAGCGCACTCATACGGATGAAGAGCGCTTTGTGTCTGGATCTGTGCGCACAAAATCGGCCAGTTCAAAAACAATTCGAATCACCTACAACACAATTCCAATTTGTTTTCCAAATCCAGTATTTTTTTTTCTTATGGGAAAGTCTGTTTTTTCAAATGAGTGACTGTCTACTTGACATTTTGGATCTTGTTCAAACCATAATCGATATCAGTACCTTGCCATGGAAATTGTACACAAACTGTACAAGCCAGAACAAAGCAAAGAGTCTTCTACAACAACAACGAGAAGTAACTATCATTGTGGAAAGAGAAGATGGGAAACTGCCTCTTGCTACACATGGTATATCCACAGTGCTGTTAACATGATACATCATTCATAAAATCTTCCAAAACTCCATTTTAACTCCTTCCCCACCAGCATTTAAAAAAAAACAAATTAAAAAAACCTTGCCAGCAACCACCAACATTTTTTATTATTTTTACAAAACTTTTATGGCCCCCAGAACTCGCAATATGTCAAAAGAAATAACAGAGCCTCTGCTTTTATTCTAGTTTCATGCATTCTTCTTTTAATCAAGACTTGAATGTGGGCAAGTTTAATTAAAAAAGCAACATTTTGAACAAAAAGCTGAGAAAATCGTGTCTATGTCTGGATTGGATTCAGATCGATGATCAAAACATAGATGGAGTTGATCACTTCCATCAACACCCCCAAAACTTCACAATCCTAAACCACTTCCTGGGGTCTACATTTTTTATTTATATGCTGTTTAATGCTTGATGATCACGTTATTTTACATATGCATCTGTTTTCATGTGTAATCGATTGTTTCTGCATCTTCTTCACCGTGTTTTGATCCAAATGTTCAGTACTCATCAGAAGATGTGTAATAGCACCTCCTACCATGCAACAGTGAAAACACGGAAAGATGGAAAATTCCGTCAATGGCGGGGAAAGAGTTAAATAGATTTTAAATCACATGTATGCATGTGGTTTGGATCAGACTTGTAAAAAAATCAGATTTGGTGTATTTTTTTGGAGGTTCAGACGACAGATTTGAGTCGGACATGCCAAGAATGGATTTTGGATTTTGGTTCCTTGTCTGAACAAAGTCTGTTAATTGTTCCCAAAGTTGTAGGTTGGTCATGATTTTGCCAAATGGGGCAAATTCTTGGATTGTCATGTTCAGTTGATCCTTGAACAACATTCTGCTCAAACAAACTTAACCAAACTACCTGAAAATCCCAATCCCAGCCCTGACTCTAACCTAAAACCTCACAAGGATGTTGATCCATGCACTACTTGGCAAAGTCACAGTAATTGATTGGGATTATTTAAAACATTCAACCAAATACCTTGTTCCTGAGGTCACAATGGTATTTTCCCCTATCCTCTCTGCCAGGTCAGCCAGAAGTCTGATGTATTCATCCCCAACCCATGCCAGAAGGGGGCGCAGGGCCTGTTCCTCGAAAGGGTTTCCCTCACCGCCTTCCAGGATGACATACTCCATGCCCAAATGGCTATGTAAGCTGTCCACGTTGTCCAGAAACCAATTTGTGGCTTCTGGGTTGGTGATGTTGAGCTTCACACTATACTTTCCTTTCCACTGAGTCAACAGAGGCACCTTATGAAAGAGAAATCATGTAAAAATTAAAAGTAAACAATAATAATGCACAGATAAGCATATGGGTCAAGAACAAAGAGTGTATCAATGAAAAAGAATAGGAAAAATCTCTAGTTCAAAACGTGAAAATTCTTGGTTTCATATGGCTTTGAAGAAACTTGTATACAATTTTCAAGAAAGATTTAGTTAAATGTTATGTACTGTAACTATTAAGTAATAACAGTACTTTCCTTACACCTTTAATACATATGAATGTACACCTCTTTCATATTTTCATATATACATTTTTTGAATTTTGTGCCGGATATCATGAACTTAAATCCTAAAAATAATAAAAAATCAAGTCAAAGTTTTTGGGGAGTTGCACCACATGACATATAACCTGATAAAATGATTTAATAATACTAAAAATGATTTAATAATTTATTTTCAAGAATTTAATTCATTTTAATGAGCCCCCCCCCCCCCCCCCAGACTTTTTTTCCCCATTATAATATCAGGACAGTTGTACCACCCTGACCATTTTTACTTTATGCCCCAAAAGATCAACATTTTAATTTTTAATTTACATTAAGAAATGTACAACATATTCATAGGAGACTTCAAGCAATGTATGTTTGCATTGCTTTTTTTTTTTTATTAATTAATAGGTCCAGACAAAAATGGCATCAAGCAGGATTATTATTAAGTAACTAAAACTAAAACCATAAAAAGTAATATATTAAGGGATATAAAATAAAACCTAAAATTGAAATGTTCCCTTTAGGTTGAAGTACTAATAATTAAAACTATATAGACATTTAAATAAAAAACTAGAACTTTAAAATTAGACAGACGCAGTGACAAGCAATCAGTCAGTCTTACCGGTCGTCCCTGTGGTCCTGAGGGCAGACTCAGCCAGTAGTCAATGCCTTCCTGAATGGAGGTCTGGAACTGCTGCGAGTCCACGCTCAGGTACGGGGACAGTGTGATGGAAATGTTTAGAAGCTTTACAAAAGGGAGGTCCCTTGTCTGTCTCTTAGACATCCTTTTCTTGCTATTGAGGTAGCTGTGGTCCTAGAAAAGCACAAAATAATTGGCAAATATATTAAACAGTTTGTTTGTTTGTCTAATGGCACCTGTTTAAAAAGTCATACATTTTGGTGCAGAAATGATACATTTAACCTTGCAAATCAAGCTTGTTCGATATTTCTGACCTACACAGGAAAATAAAAACTTGATGTTGTAAAAAAGTAAACATTTTAAGAACTTTCATTGGTATAACCTAGTTTAGGCTAATTCAGTCAAATAAAATAATAATTTGGAATATAATAAAATATTTTTGATATTGTAACATATTCTTTAGGTCAGGGGTTTTCAAACGTTTTGATACCAATGCCACCCAGATATGAAATATTAATGAACGCAGCTGTATATTTTCAAGTATGAAAAAAAAATGGTTTAATATAAATTTTCTATATAAAAAAATACCTTATGTATGAAGAAATGCTTTCTCAAATCTCTTATAAGGTTTATAATTTAATTCAGCAGTGCTTCTAAATCACAGTTAACAAATTAACCACATGACTTATAAAAACAAGTTTTTATTAGATCTGTGGTCCTTAAAAATGAGACAAGTGGCATAACAAAAGTCTTTATTATCAATTTGAGAGGTCTTCAATTTGAAGAAAGAAAAACAGACTAATATGTTATTAAACCTCAAAAGGCTGCGGTTTCATTCAATAAATGTGAGCGCTATGCATTTTAACGTCAAAACACGGTAGTTCACAATCAATGAATATTGCATGTGTATGATTGCTTATGATCTACTGTTGATGAATTATGGTCATGTTTACTTAATTGTATTTATATTGTAATATGCTATAGGTGATTGTGTGAGTGCCTATTTTATGTCCCTCACCTTTTTAATGCGCAGCTGGAAGTAGTAAAGCATATACATTTCAAAATCAGAGTCCTGTTGTATTTTCCGCATTATGCATACAATTTTTGGTTACATGAAAAACTGTAAAATCTAAACGTTATTTAAAGTAATTCACCCAAAAATGAAATTTTGCTTCAATTGTACTCGCCCTCAGGCTATATAGATGACAGATTTGGAGAAATTTTGCACCTCTTGCTCACCAATGGATCCTCTGCAGTGAATGGGTGCCGTCAGAATGAATTACAATAAATGCAATATTAAGACGTTTAAACTTTAAACCATCACTTCTGACCAAAATACAAGACCATAATCCATACACTGTAAAAAGTAATCACTGAATCTACTTAAGAAAAGCGAGTAAACATAACTGATTTTTACAAATTTGTAGTAACACAAATCAGAAAGTAATATGGTGTGGTTATTTCAATGCCCATAATACACTATGGGGGAGTATTAAAACAGATTATAATGGGCTGATTGTGGAAGAAATGTTAGATTGGGGACGGTTAGTATGTATTAACAATGGATGTTGTACGAGAATAGATGTAACTCATGGGCGTAAATCAGCTTTAGATATCACTCTAGTGTCAGAAAATCTAGCTAGAAAATGTGAATGGAATGTAAGTAAACAAAGTACAATGGGAAGTGATCACTATCCAATATGGTGTAAAATTGGTGTGGACATCATACAAACCTTGGTGGAGAGAATTCCAAGATGGAAATTTAATGCAGCCAACTGGGAGCTTTTTAAAGAATTGTGTCATAACAAGATGTGTGAAATAGAAGATGGTATTGAAAGTATCGAAGAGTTAAGTAAGAAAATAAGTGAAGTGTTAAGAAATACGGCAGAAGAAGTAATTGGCAAAAAGAAAACTATAAATAGTAAAAAAGCAGTCCCGTGGTGGAATAACGAGTGTAGTAAGGCAATTAGGGAAAAAAAATAAAGCGATGAAGAAAGCCAGAAAATCTGTATTGTTTAGTGAGTACATTAACTTTAAGAGAGCATAGGCAAAAGTGAGGAGGGAGGTAAGAAACGCAAAAAGAAATTACTGGAGAGAATTCTGTAATAGAATTGGGGAAGAAATTGTTTGGAATATGATTGGAATATGATTAGGAAGATGGGAGGGATTCAGAGAAATAACAATATTCCAGTGTTAGTAAATAATGGAAAAATAGCAATAAAAGACTGACAAAGCAGAGATGTTAGTGGAAGCATTCGTAAAGGTGCACAGTAATGGTAATATTTCAGATAATATGAGGAGATATAGGGAACAGAAAGTTAGGGAGAATGCTCACATTTATGTAAAGAAGAATCCATCAGGAAGTATGTTAGACTCAGAATTAACTTTGTATGAGTTAAAGAGAGCGCTTGCAGGGGTCAAACATACTTCTCCAGGCAAGGATGACATATGCTATGAGATGATAAAGCACTTATCAGAATTATCATTAAGTATGATTTTAAGACTTTTTAACAAAATATGGGAGACAGGGAATTTGCCAGAAGATTGGAAGCATGGGGTCATAGTGCCAATAGCCAAACCAGGAAAAGACAAGTCTCAGCCAATTAATTATAGACCTATTGCGCTGACATCAAATTTATGCAAACTTATGGAACGGATGGTTATGAACAGGTTGACTTATGTGATTGAAAGTAGAAACATATTTTCAGCATGTCAAAGTGGATTTAGAAAAGGGAGAAATACGATGGATTCAATATTGTGTTTGGAAGCTGAAATTCGAGAAGCTCAAATTAATAAAGAGGTGCTTGTGGGAGTCTTTTTTGATGTAGAAAAAGCTTACGATATGTTGTGGAAAGAGGGGCTTTTAATGAAATTGGAAAGCTTGAGAATTGATGGAAAAATGTATAACTGGATTCTGAGTTTCTTGTTTGGAAGAACAATTCAAGTAAGAGTAGGAACTGCTTTTTCTCAGATTCTCCCAATTGAGAATGGAACTCCCCAGGGAAGTGTTTGTTGTGCTAACAATCTGTTTTCTGTCTTTGTATTAACAACTTCAAGTTTTGAGTACAGCTTACTTGAGAAATTTAAGGCAATCTGTTTCCACACATTTGTCTAGTAATGTGAACAAAGCAGACTTGTTAAGAGAACTGTTTTGTTTGAGTTCTGTGCACTAAGCTTAACTTAAGTCTCTAAGTTGGCTGAACTTGTCAAATTGAGTTAGCAACACTCAAGTTTTCTGGTAACCTATACATATACACAAGTTACCTATACAAAGTTACAGTGAGTTTTATTAACTCAAAAATTATAAACTAATTTGCTTGAGAAATTTGAGGCAATCAGTTTCCACAGGTTTTCCAAGTAAGTTCAACTCATTACTTTTTACAGTGTAATAACTCTTCCTCCAGTAAAAAAAAAGTCCATCTCCTGTTGTCTTTCACATCAAAATCCACCAACATTTGTTTAGAGCTGTTCTGGACTGTTTTTGCTTGTAAACTGTGCTTGATCTGTGCATATTTCTCTCCTGATTCGGACAAGATGACTTTTTCACTGGAGAAAGCAATATTATGCACAGAGGAGTCATATTTTAGCTGAAAGCAATGGTTTGAAGTTAAAAATGTCTTAATAATGGACTTGTTTTGGGTTGGAGTGTTGTGGATTACTTGTAGATTACTGTGATGTTTTTTTTTTATCAGCTGTTTGGACTCTCATTCTGACGGCACCCATTCACTGCAGAGGATCAATTGAGCATATTTACATTTTTTTTGGTGAACTATTCCTTTAACACACTCATAATGTCTCACCGTTTTTACACCCACAGTTTGTAGTCTGCTTTTGTAGGCAGTCAGATATTACAGACAATGGCAGCCGTCAGCGTTAAAGTCTCAGAATTCGTATTTTGTTGATTATTTTAACAGTATGGAAAATATTACTGTTTTACCATCACTGAAAATAATACGTCAGCCCCTATTAATGTTTTTACCATGACAGTTGCTAACAGAGCCCCGGCGTCTGAGAAACTATAACAATAATGTAATTTATATTAATCATATTGTACAGGCATGCCGAACGCTGTGCTTATGAGGAATTTGTGCAATAAATAGTGAATACTGGCAAGTGTGTTTATAACCAAATTCATTCCAAGTCAAGCTGTTGGTTCCGCTTATGACTGTGTTATTTCAAGCTAAAATGGAAACTAGCAAAGAAAAAAACTGCATTGGGATTGTTTCCCCAATTGGAGTTTCGTATAACTGTCACACAAGGGAAAGTTTCCCACTGCAGTTTAGTGGTATGACTTTTATTCAGGTTGGGAAATGGGAAAGTGTGGTGCATGTATCAGATAGCACACATAATTATGCTTCATTGTGGGTTATCTGATATTTTTGTTATAAAGTCCCCAGTTTTTTGTAATAATCAAACATTTTAATTTTTAATTTGAGCCTATAGCCTATTTTTCAATACATATAGCTATTGCAATATAGCAAAATGTAAGTGTAATGGAAGGGAAAATGTGTTGTATGGAAAAAGGAACAAATATGAAAAAAAATTCAAAAGAGTAAAACCAAAGTCATGAGTTATTGTAATAGGAGGGCTGTAGTCAGCATTACATTGACGTTAATGTTCTGATAAGCCTTTTAAGTATTTTAGACATAGAGAACATTCTTTTCTTTTCTTTTTTTCTCTTTCACCTGCCTCTGATCTTTCTAGAGGAATTCAGCTGTGAAACGAACCGCTCAGTGTCATTTATACTGCTTTGAGATCAATCAAGCATGCATGCCTAAGAACAATGTCCTGATTAGTCAAAAAATTTAAACCAGCCTGTGTGTCATAAAACATAATGAGTTAATATAAACAATAAATCAAGACAGTCTAAAATTAAAAATTCTTAGGTATGCACAGATTATATTTTTTTCTGGCCGATGTCTGTTTTTATTTTATGGCCAAAAAACAATATGAAGGGCAATATTATAAATATATACAAGCCTTTTTTTTTTTGTCTAGATATATTTATTTATGATCTTAATAGCATTTCTGAATTTAAATGTATGTTGGGGGCATGAAGTCAGAAATATCAGGGTGATAACTGTCCTAATATCATAATAACCTATAATAATTATTATTATTAATTAATAATATGAATAATTATATATTACATTAATAATTAGTATTTCTTAGAAAAAAAATAATTTGCAAAATTGCTTCAGTGATTATTAATATTTGAAAAACTTGTCCGCTAAATCCAAGTCATGTGGTGTAACCAACATGCAACCCTGCAGATGCCCATGTGTTAATAAGTCTCTTATAATATCAGAAAATATGAATTTTTATGGCAAAGCACAGTTGTTCGGGTTGTAAAATGTCATGCGGTGCAGCTCACCAAAAACTAATGATATTTATGAATTAATTATTTATTTTTATTAAATTTTTTTAGGATAATATGTTATTACTTTTTATTTCATGGTTACACTACATGACCGTTTTAGACTCATTAAAATGATTAAAAAGGATATATTAAAGTTTTTCAAAATCATGTGAAACCATATAAACATAAATTTGACATTGTGATAAATGCCTTTAGCATGATATCAATAAGTCTCAGGTTGTAAAATGTCATGTGGTGCGACACTCCAAATAAACAAGTAATATTTATGAATATTATATCATATATAGAAATATTATATGTGTAAAATAAATAAATAAATAAAGTATATTTTAAAACATTCTTGAAAATAAAGATATATTCAGGGTGTAAGGAAACTCTTTTTATTTGATGGTTACACCACATGACATTTTTAGACTCATTAAAATGAAACTTTTGTTGAAAGAGGTATAAAAGTTTTCCGAAACCAGCATTAGCACTCTTATTTGTCACTGACCCAACTATATAATGATATTCCCCATAGCCCATGTTGGGGTCGTGGCTTAGTGGTTACAGCAAATGCTCCAGAGATGTTAAGCTGTGGCGCTCATGTGGGGAGTTCAGGTACAAGCCTTCAGGTTTACAGTCTGTTCATAGCTCAGCCGCTAAAACACAACCTATATATGTGTTCTGATAAAATATACACCTTGAATGCACTATAAACCTTAGATAAAAGCATTGAGAAATGCATAAAAAGTGGTAAAAAGACAAAGCTAACTTAACACAGATGGCCCACACTGGTTCAACATATCAGTCTCCTTAACACAGCAAGTATCACCTAACTGTAAACCAGTTCCCTGCTGGCATTTCAGTGAACCAGAGATGTGTGTCTTTCTCTCAGGGTTCAGATCCTGACCTCTCCTCACCGGCTGCAGATCCGCTTAGAAAAATGAAGCCTTTCATGTCCACTGAGCAGCTCGGACTTGTTTTGTTCTGTCAGAATGAACTTAACAGGCCAGCTGGTGGCTTTTAACGTGAGACGTTTCTACTTGAACACAGTGTTCCCGCGGTAACTCTGCCTGCTATGTACCTCCATATCGAAACGAAACATGTTTTGCCAGACCCTGGCCTGTGTTTGTGATTATAATGAGCCCTTCAGAAACCTCACCATCAACCGCATGAAAATGAACAGCGAAGTCTGTCATTTATGCACCACTAGTGGTCACTAGTTTGTTTTGAAAGTCATACAGGTTTGGTACAAAATGAGGGTGAGTAACTGACGACTGAAACAATGGTTTTCTTTTTTTAAACTGAGTTTTCCACCAAGTGCATGGATCAAAATAGTTTGGCGAATTATGTTTTATAATTCGGCTGAAGGCTACTAACAGTTCACAATCTGATTAAACAAAGACTTTTTAGTTCAAAATGTTACATATGCACAGTGCTTAATGCCTAAGAAGGATCTAAATCGGATTTGAATATACTTTATATAATTACTCAAGGTTGTGCACATTAGCTGACACTGATGCTGCTTGAATGCTGAAGTGAACTGTAAAATTTAACATTGATTTTAGCCTCGTATTCATATTGATTACTTAAAAAAAAAAAAAACACTCATTCTGTCATTTATTTAAACCAGATATCCACACTGGTATTTTTCTGTGGAAAAGAAAAAGATAACACTATGAAGAGAATTTTAGTATAATTTATAAACAATTTTTTTTTGTTGATATTTTAAATGAGATTTTATTGATATATTTTCTGTTTTCATTTTTCAAGTTTAATTATAGGTTTTAGTTTTAATTAATTCAGATTTACTTATGTTTGTACTTCAATTTAAACACAAATGAGAAATGTTGGATTGGCAGCTAGCATGAATAAAATGTTCTTTTCTCATCTTTTTAAATATTTTGTTTTATTTCAAATAATGTAGTTGTTTTTGTTTTTTGTTTATTTTGTTTTTATAAAAAATACAAATAAAAAAAAAATCTTTTTTTTTTTTGATCTTTTAATTTATTTAAAAATTGAATCAATTTTTTAATATATGTCTATAATATTTATTAATTTTAATTTATTCGTTTTAGTTTATTTTGTTATTTTAGTACTTCAGCTTGACGAGAAATGTTGCCTTGTCGACTAGCTAAAATAAAATGTTTTTTTTTTTTTCAGTACACATTTATTTTATTTTAATCAATGAACATGTTTTTTTTAATGGTTATAGTTAACCATAATAACCCTGTTACTGAGTTGTTGCACTTACTTGTACACAACCATACATAAATATAAACATAAACCATAAAAAAATCAATTGATAGATGATCATTTTCAACATGTACATGCAGAAGAAGCTGTCCAGTTGGCTCTGTGGGCTGTGCGAGCCGGTGGGGTGTTGAGGCGGAAAATGAAGGCCTGAAGGCCCGGAGCTACAACAGGTGCAGAGGCCGAGCCGCTGACGGCTGGAGATTAAACAGCACACTGAAGGTCAGAGATGGGGAATATACTGCAGATCACCACAGCCTCTCTGACACTGAATGACTTCAGCTTTCTCACAACCTATTTATTACGTGGGGTTCATTGTTCATTGTTTTTATTAGTGTTTATAAAACAACAAGCTACTTGATTTGACGCTTTTATATTATTGTTGCTTTTATTATTATTATTATTGGACAAATGATGCTGAAAATTCAGCTTTGCATCACAGGAATAAATTACATTTGAACATATATTCCATTTAAAATTGCCGCTGACGGCTGGAGATTAAACAGCACACTGAAGGTCAGAGACGGGGAATATACTGCAGATCACCACAGCCTCTCTGACACTGAATGACTTCAGCTTTCTCACAACCTATTTATTACGTGGGGTTCATTGTTCATTGTTTTTATTAGTGTTTATAAAACAACAAGCTACTTGATTTGACGCTTTTATATTATTGTTGCTTTTATTATTATTATTATTGGACAAATGATGCTGAAAATTCAGCTTTGCATCACAGGAATAAATTACATTTGAACATATATTCCATTTAAAATTGTGTTAATATTTTACAATATCACTTTTTGTGTATTTGCAGTGTAAATGCAGCCTTGATGAGCATAAAAAGACTTCTTTTAAAATCATGAATCCCCAGCTGATATACAGAACAGTCAGACGTTATTGTGTTGCAGGAAGCAGGCAGAGGGTGATTTAGAGCGCGTGACCCACCATGCTGGCGAGGAGAGCAGTGGAATGTTCGTCAAGGCTGATGACTCCCTCCCCCAGGTGATGCCGCTTCAGCCGGTTTGAGAAGGTTCTCAGCTCGCTCTCTAGCTTGGCCCCTGAGTCCACGTTTGCTAGAAGCTTCCAGAAAGGCAGCCTTCAGAGAAATATTGTATTTGTTAAGAGTCTTCAAACTCTAACACACCAACACATCAGGGTAATATTAACTAAAACCTTCAAAAATCATTAACAAAATAAAAATTTAATATAAATAATATTGAATTTATTGTATCTCAGCTAGTCGCCAAGAAAATATTTCTAATTTTCATTTAAAATTATATTAAGTATCAAAATAACTAAAACTAAATAATTTTATAACTTAAAACTTTATTTTAAGGCGTCCTTGTTACACATGTTACATGTACTTAGTATTATAATAAAAATAAATTTGGCATAATTACATGCAAGTAACCCTAAGCCAAAACCTAATCCTAACCCTAACCATATAGTACTGTAAGTACATGTGGTTAATTAATATTACTCAGTACTTAAATGTATAATTACACTGTAACAAGGAAAAAGTGGGACCATTTTGGATTAAAATTGAAATGAAAACAGAAAATATAATAAAAATAAAATAAAATATAATTCAAAATATTAACAAAAACTATAATAGCAGTGATACTAAAATAACATTGCACCATACGCAATAGTAAGGAATAAAAAAATCAAAATGTATATATATATATATATATACAGTATATATATATATATATATATATATATATATATATATCAGAGGTTGTGTTAGACTTTAACATTGTCCGGACAGGGTCGCAAAAATTCCGTCATAATCTACTATTACCCGCCATTTTAATTTTCATATTTTAATTATAATAACACATTTAATTGCTTGTATTTTTGTTTTCATTTTTAATAATGAACCTACAGGATGAGCATATAGGCTTATGCATTTATTTATTTATGATGAGAACAGATGAACAGAGACTGTGCGTCACTTTTCATGTTCAACAGCACACACCACATTGACAGAGGAGGCCACTAAAACAACAAAATATGCTTGGGCTGGGTAAAACGGAAAAAAAAAATCGATTTTAATAGATTCTCATTTTTATGAACCAATATCGATTCTTAAATCCCAATCGATTCTGTTTTCAGTTGATGAATGAACCGTACATAAGCTATAGTGCCTCCCATCCAGTAAATCGCAATAGACTAAGCTTTGTGCTTTGTTACTTTTGATATGAAACAAAGTCTCAGATTTCAAATTCTGTCCATTTTATTAGGAAATTCAAGCAATATATGCCCTTTTGGCGCTTTGTAATGTGGCGTGATAGATCGCTGTAGACACCTCAGATCAAGCGAAGCGGCAGCGCACATGAACTGATCATCTCTTTCGCTTTACTAGTGGATACTCGCCTGTGCACAACAGAGATTGTCTTACTATTGGGATATAAGAGGGTCTGTATTACTTACTATTGGAGAAAGCGTAACAGCTAACTTGGATCACATGTCCTTTAATAACCAATCACATTACAGCCTCGACGTCACTGAATTTCAGTCAGAGTTGTGCGACACGCAATCGCAGTTTACGGATACCATAGGAATAAATGAGAAATGCCGTAAGCTGAATCCCATGTTTCGCAAATAGTCAGTGGCTTCTTTTATAAAACGGCATTTTTTTCATAGTAAACTCTAAAAATAGTTCAATACAAAAGTATTGTTTAGTGTAAAACATGTTGAAGATTAGCAGATCAGCCGTTTCCTCTAAAAAGCTGTTTATTCAGCGTTGTGAAGCCTCTCCTCCATTGACATCCATTAAAAAAATAACGTACTGCCAGACCGGAAGCGTTAGCTTTAGCCGTTACGCTTTTTCGGCTAATGGTTGCAGGCTTGCCTTCTAGTGGCTTTGTTGTGCAATCAAAGGCATAGCAAAAGACTCGTGACAGTTTTATTTTTGTTCTGGAGCTGATGATCCCGCGCTTGTCACGATGCACACACACGAGGAACGAGGAGACGCTGGAGAATACTTTACCAAGACTTTATTTACAGGAACCAAG
>NW_015555819.1:1555875-1566986 GCF_001515605.1 Sinocyclocheilus anshuiensis
ACACACCTGGGAGCAATGAAACATCATGGGAAACACCTGGGACAAATTAAACATGGGAAAGGAAGGCACATGAGGAGCAAAACAACCACAAAACACGGAACAGAGTCTGACAGCGCTCTGCTGCCACACTGGAGCGCACTCGCCACCAACTGGACAGGGGTGGGAATTACAGTTATAAATTACAGTACAATCACCCTCACTGTAATCTGTCAAAGTGATGGACGGTCTTCAGGTTTTTCCGTCACTAATAAAAAAATTCTGTCAACGACGGAAAATTTTTGGTTAACGTGACCTCTGACATATATATATAGCAGTATTAAAATTATATAATGTTGTTTATTTCTTCATTAATTCATTTTAATTTATTATTTAATTTATTTCCATTAAAAAATCATATTATTTCAGGGGGCATTTACACAACACTGTTTTCAACTAAAACTGGAAAACTCTTTAATGCGTTTTGGCCGTTCAGTTACAAGATAATGTTTGATAGGCGTTTTGGGGACCTGAAAATGCAAACTTTTGTAAACAGTACCGTATTTGTAAAACATGAATATTAAAACGATGATGTCTTGCAAATGCATATAATACAGCGTTTTTAGTCATTTTCATGAGTCTGCGTGAACAGGGGGTTGTTTTGACAACAATGACGTTTGTATGTAAAAAAAACATGAAGGTACCCTCATTCAATCTACAATTGAAAGTGAATCAGACATTAAGAATGTACATTAAAATTGATGAATCACTTTTTAACTCTTTTGACACCTAGAAAAAGTGACGCTTAAAAAAGGTGTGCCTCTGCTTCTAATATCGGACAGGTACTGATAATCATCAAGCACTAATAATTGCGAGAAATGTTATGCATCCCGATAAATGCAAAGTTAAAGATAACAATGAATGATAACAATAAAAAAGGGAAAGGGGTTTGTAACGTTGTTGTACCGTAAGACATCCATGTTTGGCAGCTCTCGTCTGGCTGTGGAGAGCTGCTGCATTGACTCCTGATGGACGGCTCGAATGTTGTGTCCAACACACACGGTGTACTGCAGCGGCAGGCGCTCCATACTGGGCGGCGTCTGCAAACAGAACTGCTGTCTGCTCTCCATTCCTACATGAAGCGGGATGTTCGGGGCCACTAGAACTGACACACCTTTGAAAAAAAAAACACAACAACATTGGGTTACTAATGGTCAGTTTTGCAAATTTTAAATCCCCAGATAAATCAAGACTGAAGTTTTGTGGCTTTTAGTCCATGTCTGCTAACTGTGAGGTCGTTTATATGCTAGTGTACACCTAAAAGTTGGCAAAAATAACTTTGAGCAGATATAGGGCCAAATTAGCACGAGAGCACAAACCCATAAACAGTGTTGGGGGTAACGCATTACAAGTAATGCGAGTTACATAATCAGATTACTTTTTTCAAGTAACTAGTAAAGTAACGCATTACTTTTTAATTTACAAGAGAATATCTGAGTTACTTTTTCAAATAAGTAACGCAAGTTACTTTTTTTTTCCAATTTATTGATTGACAGCTCTCCTGTCCCCATGTTGAGAGAAATCAGAAGATGTTACTGTAGTTCTAAAATAAATATGAATATGCATTAATTCATCTCATTCACAAAAAAAAACACAGATTCAATATTCCTCAAAATGAATAAAAATAATGCAACTCAGAATATGACGCAAACCTGCAATAGTTAAATGTTAAACAACACAAATATCCTTTATGTCAAACAAGCAAGCCCTGTCCAGATTTAAATTACTTGCCATAAAAAGTAACTAAGTAACATAATTAGTAACTTTTTTATGGAGTAACGCAATATTGTAATGCATTACTTTTAAAAGTAACTTTCCCCAACACTGTGTATAAGACAAGTTTGTACAGTATGTAGTTGTAGTTTTTGCATCTTTTCTGCAAAGATATTTAACAAGTGATTTGTTTAACATTTACATCATGTTGAACTTTCCCCAACACTGCCCATAAAAGCATAAATGGGAGTGGAAAGTTCTGCAGTTGATCTACTGACAATTAATTAATCAAATTAAGGGGACAGCTCATGCAGAAATAATAATTACCCCGTCAACCTCACTCACCATCAAGCCATCATTGACTTTCTTCTTTCAGACAAATACAATCATAGTTTTAAAAAATATCTTGGTTATTCCAAGCTTTATAATGGCAGAATTTGTAATGCTTTTATCATGGTACGAATATGTGTACCGTTACACCCATAGTTAAAAATTTTTATTTTTGTAATTGATTCATTGATTCTAAGCTGAATTTTCAGCATTATTACGCTAGTCTTCTGTATCACACGATCCTTCAGAAATCATTCTAATATGCTGATGGTTCTTTTATGAATAGAAAGTTCAAAAGAACAGCATCCATTTAAAATCATATTTACTATCAGCTTGCACCAGTGCAAACCCTCATTTGGCGTTAAAAAACTACTGTCAAGTAAAAAAATATATATATTTTTGCGACACCTTACTGAATACGCATTTGTAGGAGTTTCCCTTTCGATTGGTAAATTTATGGGAGGAGAGTATTTAAATTAATCACGCAATGCGAATTACTAAGATTTGCACTTGTCAATTCACTGGTATTTGCGGCATTATTTAACACCCCAAAAAAGCATGTCTTAAAGTGCTCTAACGCTTATTTGCCGTTTAGTCAATTTGGCCCTAAATGTCTTTAATGTCACTTTTGATCAATTTAATGCCGCCTTGCTGAATAAGAGTATTCGTTTCATTTAAAAAGAAAAAAAAAACCTTTGAATGGTAGCGCATGTCTTCCTGTTTCAATAGGAAATACGAAATAGCTGTAATCGGAAATAACATGGTGAACAGTTCAGTCAATGAGGCTGACACTGCTGAGCCGTCAGGTGATTTCAGATCACACGTTAACTCCTGTAACTGCATTCGTGACTCTGTGTGAATGGCAGACACAGCATTAACGAAACCAAATACCATCTTTCGACCTGCTCCAGTAAAGCAGCCTTTACAGCCTGATGTACTGTATCATGGAAATTCCAAGACTGGGACGTTTGGAACAGGAAACACTGGGATTTATAATTGAATCTTTATATTTTCAAAGCTTCTTGAGAAGGTGGGTGGTATATGAGGGCTGCTTCTGATGTCTTTCTGCACCTGAAAAGTTGAGATTATGTGAAGCAGATAATGGTGTGCGCAGATGTAGCTGCCCTCCCTGGAATTCCTCCTGCTTCTCCGATTTCACCACCATGTCAATGTACCCCAGTGTCGACGCACACAGCACCATCCGTCCGAATGCCCCTCATCTCACCTAAACTCACACCACAACTTTAAAATGAGATTTTAAAATGAAACAATACATCTTTGGAAAAGTTTTCCAGCAACGAGCAGTGCATCGTTTCAGAAGTTCGGTCATTTTTTATTATTCAGATATGATGTAGTTCAAAAGAAATAGCCTGATAATCAGTTTGATTTAGTCATTTTTACTGATATTCGCCTTTTTTCAACTGTCTTTAAACTCAACGATAATTGGCACTGTTTCGTGGTTCTCTGTAGAACAGCACCAGCAATGATGACATTAAAGGGATAGTTCACCCAACAAATTAAAATTCTGTCATTAAAGGGGTCATATGATACGATTTCAAGTTTTCCTTTCTCTTTGGAGTGTTACAAGCTGTTCGTGAATAGATAAGATCCCTAAAGTTGCAAAGACTAAAGTCTCAAACCCAAAGAGATATTCTTTATAAAAGTTAAGACTCGTCCACGCCCTCCTAAAACGGATCGTTCTAACACGCCCCCACATGTCTACATCACTGTGTGGGAAGATTTGTATAACACTGCCCAAATGTTCACGCAAAGACAGAAGGCGTAACTTTGATTCTCGCTGTAGTATTGTTGCTGCCACCGCCATGTCGTGGAGACGCTGTGTGTTTCGTTGTGAAAGCGAAACTACTTTGTTTGGTCTTCCTAAAGAGTTGAACCTTAAACCGCATAAACACATTTCATTACACCAAATAATGTTATTTTTTAGCAACGTCATATGACCCCTTTAATTACTCACCCTCATGTCGTTCCAAACCCGTAAGACCTTCATTGATCTTCGGAGCACAAATTACGATATAGGTATATATATATAAAGATACATATAGGTTCCTGTGGCTCAGTGGTAGAGCATTGTGTTAGCAGCACAAAAGGTTGTGGGTTCGATTCCCATGGAACACACATACTGGTAAAATATGTATAGCCTGAATGCACTGTAAGTCGCTTTGGATAAAAGCGTCTGCTAAATGCATGAACATTCATGAGAGTACCACGACGCATGTGTGGCACTATTTTAATGATGTCCTTACTACCTTTCTGGGTCTTGAACGTAGTAGTTGCATTGCTGTCTATGGAGGGTCAGAAAGCTCTCGGATTTCATCAAAATGATCTTAATTTGTGTTCTCAAGATGAACAGAGGTCTTACAGGTTTGGAACGACATGAGGGTGAGTAATTAATGATGATGAAGATGAATGAAGGTCTTCATGAGGGAAAGTAATTAATGATTTTTGGGTGAACTATCCCTTTAACCCTGTAAAAATTACATACGAAATAACAAACCAAAAACTGGCAGTTTGGTGAACCTTTAGCCAGAATATAACAAAAGAAGCTTGCATATGTTTTTGTTGAGCATCAAATTTGATACATCAGGATTTTATGGCTCATATAGCATGATATAGTGAGAATATTGAGGTCAAACTTGAGGGAAAAAAAACAGAGGTCCAAACTGAGCAAAAATGCTATTTGGTGCAGATGCTGATATTTATAGGGCCAAAAAGTAAAATGAAATTCTGATAGCTTGTACTTCAATGAGATCTTTCAGAATAGCAGATGCTTACATAAAATGCATAGAAATATCAGTTGTCACTCTATATCTCCCAACATGGCTTAGTAAGATTATATTTAAATGCTCAGTTTTATGATCAAAGCTCTATAGTTTTAAAACATTTAATTCAATGCAATACATTGATGATTGAGAGATGAACAAATAAATGTTCCTCGAAAAGCCTGATGGATCATATTTGATACTCACATTTTAACATGATTTTCATCAAAAAGTACATTAAATACATTAATGTATGTATAATCAAGTAAGCCTTACTTCAAAGTTGCTTCAAAGTTCAAAGTTTCTTCAATCCAATAAGTGTTCATCTTGAAATATTACACAATATAAAAGGTCTTCCATTTACTTTCAGCAAGAATTTACAGCACAAAGACAAAACATGACCTGAGGGGGGATGTTTTTACAGTTACAGTATATTAAAAGGTCTTTTACTTGCTAGAAACAGTATAAACAATCATTCATATGACAGAAGGCATGTAGTAGATTGTGTACAAGTTTTTCAGCAAAGTTTTGATCATGTTGACAAACTAGATGCCTCAGCTTAACAGTTAGACATAGCATGTAAAATTGTGCATTATGTAAAACACATTTTTGACCATTTAGATTCCAAAACAAATTTGCATGTATAAAAATTTGGTATACGTTTGTAATTATTGTGGGGGATTCTGCATAACATTAGAAAAATATGTTTTTGCTGTGGACTTATTGTGAACAGACACTGTCAACTCATAACCTGTAAACCTTCTGCTCTCCCAGACTGGGCATAACTAACCCTTATCTAACATGCCACCCCACACACATTCCAAAATATTAAATTATCTAACAATAAACATTATATGAACCAAAATTAAGTAGTCAAAGTTTCTTAAAAAGAAAAATGCTAGAATAGATTTTAGGCTTGCCAAAATCAGCTGTCACTCAGTACAGGGAACCTAGTTTGGGAATGAATGCAAGTTTGTAGATGTCGGTAAACTTATATTTATCAAAAATTAAGGAAAATAAAAAAATGTTTGTTTGATGACTTGATGAATGCAGTCGACAAAACAATGAAATGTTGTTCTCGTTGTCTCGTTAGTTTCCTTTTCCCTTTTATTTTGAGAAACTTCTCTTAAATAAGATAGATTCTTTGGCAAACTTCACCATTTCCCTCGATTTATCACTGCAGATTAGACTTGGAGAGAAATGAAGGCTGCTGTCGTGGCTAGCGTTTATAAATAATAGTGTGTAAGGGTGTAACATCTATTAAATATCGCACCTGCTGTAGACTCTGCCAAGTGAAGGAAACAAGCCAAACTGTTAACCATAAGATTATGCATATGTTTTACATATTCATATTCAGGTGTTCATGCCAAAAATAAAAATTCGGTCATGGCGTTCCAAACCTGTATGACTTTCTTTCTACCGTGGAACACAAACTAATAATAAAAAAATAAAAAAATCTGTGTTTCCTTAAAATGAAAATCAGAGGAGTCTAATGTTGATTTGGACCCCATTGACTTTCATTGAATGGACAAAAACAGTAGAAACACTCTGGGTTTGGAATGACATGAGGGTGAGTAATGATAACAGAATTATCATGACTATCACTTTAAGTAGAAAAATGAGAGTATCCGTTTAACTAATCCCATCCAAACATACAAAAAATGTATTTGAATGCGCAAATAGGAGAGAATTCACAACTCTGACTAGCCAATTGGAAGACAAAGTAATGACTGAAACCTCTTAGAACTACTTTTCAGTTCTTTTCAATTGTTTTCTCCTTTGCGTATTTTTCCTTGTATCAAGTTATACAGTACTCGTATTTTCGTATTGTTCGAAAATTGTTCCACTCTCTGCTCTCATCCAGTCCATATTAGGTGAAAAAAGTGAGATGGGATGCTGTTATTCATCTTTGCTTTAAAGACAGAGTGGAAAATATTTCAGGAAAGCTGGTAGTAGTTACCGTGGGGAATTATTCTAAAAATAATAGACGGCTCCCCCTCTTTTTCAGCTTCTGTAGAGCCCACCTTGCTCATAACTCAAGCCGAAAGTCTCTTAAACGTCAGCAAATGACAGTTATTTATTCGTCTCTGTGCAGAACCCATGTTATACACACCTTAAGAATGGGGCCTCAGAGCGTTTGAGGGGTGAAACTCAAAGCGTCCGACTCTGGACGGATACAAAAAATGAACTTTGATTGCCAATCTACATGACTTCAGGCTCACGTGTGACACAACTGTTCATTAGTGGTGTTTTCCAGGTCATGCATCACTATTACTATTGCTCATACTGAAGGTTAGTGATACGGCATTGGCTTGGCAGAAAATAAATACGATTAAAATTCCCATTGACTTACATTGAGGGAGAAAGTTGAGCAATGTCCATACCTGTCAACCCTCCCGTTTTTCCCGGGATTCTCCTGTATTGTACTATTATATCCCGGTACCATTCCGTTTAATTATTTTCCCGTATTTCTCCCGTATTTTTAATCTTTCTATATATTTTTTTTTTAATCCCACTGGGCGTATTTTATATGTTTGCTACATTCGTTTCCGGTAAAACTCCCATAATTTGTATGGGCCAAACCTCATAATATGAATAATCACGACAACAAATTGCAAGATTGTCCAGTTGCCAGATCTTGTATGAAACGTATCTTTCTCACGCGATCGACGCATACAAATTTCAACCCATTTGTCCCCTCAACTTGGCAACCTACAGCCCAGCGATGCTACTGATATCTGCGCCGGTAGTACCGCGGGAAGAAAACAATGCTCAGTGTAGAAATGGGAGGAGAAGACTCAGGTGGTGCTCCAGTGAAAAAAACTAAATATACATGTAAATTGCGATATAGCTTACACTTCAAAAGGCTATGGTTTAATTGATTTGAGTGCTACACATTTCAAAGTCAGGTGCTGCGCTGCTTTGTTTACTGCGGTTACCGGGGAAACGGCTATATTCCTGGCGAAAAGCGCCACCCGCTGGCAGAGAATGAATTTGCATTTTTCAATAAGCTCTTCTGCTCTTTGTTTAGACCAAAGCCAAAAACGACCCTTATTTTTACGCAGAAAACACACAGTTGTAAATGTGAACTGGTGGATCGACAAGAAGATAATGAATTATAAAACTCTAAAGATATAGCCTACACTAAGATATATTTATGTTACTAAATTAATATAATTGTTTGATAATAATTGTTTAAATTAATATAAAAATAATATAATATAATATAATATAATATAAAAAATTTTACTTTTGCCCCCATACCCCCTTTCCCGTATTTTGGTACCCAAATGTTGACAGGTATGGCAATATCTAAAGACTTGAATTGGTGTCTTTTGACTTTTGTTAGAAAAGGTATACAGTAGCAACCACCCACAAAACTCTAGCTTGAGATTCAGCACTATTTTGTACCATTTTCAAACTAAAAATAACTGTTGCATGCTTTTTTTGTAATGCTAGACTCAGTGTGATTTTATTGAGCAGTGTGGTCAAGATTTAAACACTGAGGCAGGCCAAGTTTTAAGTTCTAACTGTTTTATTGTATCATTTGCAAATGTCTGATTTTGATTTGCCAAATACAAATTCCAAAATTACAGATAATCACCTCACTCACGTAATGTTGTTATATATCTATGTTTTAAAAAATATAGTATGCCATTGTAATGGGTTAAACATATTTTATGACATAATATCAATATGTAATTAGAATAAAATATATTGTTTTAACGACATAACATCTCGTTATTATGACATTATTGTGTGAAAAAAAAATATTACTCACACTTTTAAGTGTTCACACTCCTGTGTGTCCATATTTTTTCATCATATTTTGGTATGTGTGCGCAGACAACATTTGAGCAACCGAATTTACAGTATTATGTCAAAAATTAATTTTGATTTCGTCCACAACAGTTTTGGAAAGCCAAAATAATTGACAGACAGATTGAAATTTAAATTCTTTGATGCTTTGATTGTGTCCGTGTCTATTTACAACTTTGGTAATTAAATAAATTTGATGAATGAATTCATTATTAAATAAACTTTATTTATTTGTGTATTTTGCTAAATGAAAACTGTAATTGTTTTTTTTGTTTTTTTGTAGCTGTTGTTGGTGCATACATAGACAAAGGGGGACATCATTACTTGGAAACCATCAAAATCTAAATATGTCTCTTTATGCTTCTTTCAGTCATTATGTTGGACCAGATACAATTGTCAATTATCAGCGAACCCAGTAAAGGACACAACTTGCCTGGATACTTCAATAATGTCTCTCATCAACAAAGTGGACAAAGCTATTTGACAGGCGTCGCATGACTGAAGCTCCATATCACCAATCTGTTTAAAACCACTATCCGATTTCAAGGCCTAAATGTAAATATACAATGCTGAAAAGTTTACCTTTGGGTTTGCCCCGGGTGGGTCGCCGGGGGCTCGTTTTACAGGCCTGCGCAACAACACGCCATTTGGCTGCACAGCGATGACTCAGGAAAAACAATTATGTCCATTATCAACACACCGCCGACCAATAGCAGCCGAGAGCCGTGGCCACAGGCAGCTGCTGGGTCGCCTTACGAATCTGAGCCAACATGATTGTCATTGTTATGCCACTGGGCATTATATACCACGATATGTCTGCGGTTACTTGGCAACCCGGGACAGCTGCATTGGCAGGAAGCGCAACATTTCTGTCTTAAAAGTGAGCCAATTAGAGAGGGGTTTGAGAGGTCTCTACAAAATCAAGGCCGTCCTTTAACGAGGTGGAAAAGGGATTAAAATCATGCGATCATTTCGGTTAAACTGCTCACGGAGTTACATAAGACGCAGTGGGCCAAACAATGATCTAGGAAATCATAAAAGTCCTTTGTTTATGTCACATGACGAATATTATGTCCTTAGCTGTTGGCATGCCCTTTCTCTTTAATCTAATTCTGTTCAGCTGTCTGGGACGCAGATTACCGCTTTCACCTTTCAGCTGCCGAAAGCTCACATGCAAACTTGGAAGACACCAATGCGGGCGCAAACAATGCGGCCGTACAGAAAAAGCAGCGTGACTGTGTTGAGTAAATAGGGTTATTAATTGCTGGATTGAGCACGGGTGACAAGGTGCTGTGAGAGTGTGAGAGTGTCTCGGCTCTGAGCGGTAACCATGTTTAGAGACCAGCTGCCCACCCACACAAGCTTCGCATGGCACGCCTGCTGGTCCGAAGCACGAGGGGTCATCGCAACGTCCCTTTGGTGAACATATTAACCATTTACTGAAGATATAAAATGTCAAAGCTGGTCCAACACACTTTTTGGGCCCAAAAACATGCTTCGTTTGCACTTTGAGTGTGAGTACTAGTGGCAGCTTATTGTCAAATGTGTTAAGAAACTTAACTATGTGTTACAATGTTGTGTTACTAATTTTGGTGAACGTATATTAACCATTTACTCAATATATAAAATGTCAAACCCGGTCTGACATGCTTTTGGGGCCCAAAAAGTGCTACGTTTGCACACTGAGTATGAGTACTAGTGGCAGCTTATTGTCAAATGTGTTAAGAAACTTAATTACTAAAAGTAATGTGTTACAATGTTGTGTTACTCATTTTATTAAACATATATTAACCATTTATTGAACATATAAAAAGTCAAAGTCAGTCCGATATGCTTTTGGGGCCCAAAAAGTGCTACATTTGCACTTTGAGTCTGAGTGGTAGTGTCAGTTTATTGTCAAATGTGTTAAGAAACCTTACTATGTGTTACAATGTTGTGTTACTCATTTTGGTGAACACATATTAACCATTTACTGAACATATAAAATGTCAAAGTTCGTCTGACATGCTTTTGGAGCCCAAATAGTGCTATGTTTGCACTTTGAATGTGAGTACCAGTGGCAGCTTATTGTCAAATGTGTTAAGAAACTTGACTATGTGTTACAATGTTGTGTTACTCATTTTGGTGAACATATATTAACCATTTTCTGAACATACAGTATAAAATGTCAAAACCAACATCTATCTATAATGCACAGCAATAGCAGCTGTAAGTCTAACATGCGGTACAGGTGGTCGCCTAGGGCCCCACCTTAAGGGGAGGGCCCCGCGGCCGCGAGGTTGTCAATTAAATTTCAAGGTGTGTTCGACTTGAAGTGGCGCGGTGCAGACAGATCGGTGTTTGGCATCGAAGTACCGCGAGAGCTATATACTAATGGACAGCTCTGCATGCTTTCCTATCCTATTGCAGTACTTTGATGTCAACACCTTATCG
>NW_015555819.1:1566996-1569039 GCF_001515605.1 Sinocyclocheilus anshuiensis
CCTTTAAGTCAACACACATACAGATGACGCACCAGATGTACAGTGCGTTTAAAAACATTTAATGACGTTTTTGCTCTAAAATCATTTCATAACATCAGTCGAGTGTTTGAAATAACATCCTTTTGTGATCTGACGTGGTTTCATATCACAGAATGAGGCAAAATCATTTTATAATATTCTATACAGTAATAAAGGCTATGTCGATTAGCATAGCATTATAAATACACATTATGCATATAAAAAAATACCCGTGATGGCTTGAAGAGCAGAGATATACCATTTAGTCACAATCGTGTGTTTATTGTCTTCATTCTTCATCAGTTAAAACGTCCTATCTGCGTTTTATTCAGCTACTGCAGCGATAGAATATGCCTTTGTCCGTATTAGGGATTTCCTCCAACATGATTTTTGTGAGTATTTAATTTTATGATTTTTTCATTTATGGTTTTACTGCACGAGGGCGCCCTCCGACTACCAGTGTGAATGAAGCAGCTACAGCTACTCACTACACCTTATTTTGGGTAAAAATAGGAAAAATAATACTTTTAAGTTTTTCTCCAGTGTAGAGGAGTTTTCTCTCTGTCTCTCTCAGTGGATGCATAAAATTTCCTGACAAAAATTAAGAAATTACTGTTAATGATTTTGAATCATAATCATTTATAATAAATCCTTAGACCTTTCTAAACAATTATAAACCTCCTGCATGTTAACAGGTCATGCTGCAGTTTTCTGTAAACTATATTAATAATAATCATTATCAATAATTATTACTTTGTTTAATGATTTATTTAGTTATAACTATAATCAGAATTATTAGTAGTCATATTGATATATAAAAACAACAACACAATTTTGGGTCAAATTGTGCAGATCTACAAACAGGCACAGCAAACTTAGTGTTCTTTATAATTTCTGGCAAATAAAGAAAACGTTTATCTGAAAACTTCAGATTTTGTGTGCAGATTTTGTTGGTTCAGATTTTGGAATTGAAATGAAAGAATGATAGAGAGATTAAAGTGAAATTGTAGTAGAAATGGAATCCAAACTGTATCTTTATGGAGCCGAAAAAAAAAAGGATGTTCTGACTGCTATTCATAATATTTATTGCTTTAGTATTAGTATTTGTTTTATAAATGCAATGATGCCCACGATCACCGACAGACTTGTCATATGTTTAAATTGCTATGACAATTTTTACACTAGTGGGGCCTATTTTCGTTATCTTGCCTAGAGCCCCACAACCCTATGGGCCGGCACTGGCAGCTGTATGCTCCAGGGTGGAACTGCTACAAAGTATTATTGAAATCCACTGAAATACCCGGGTTGTTTTGTTTCGTGTTTTTTTTTTCTTTTTTTTTTTACCAAAAGTAATGTGCAAGCTCCTGAGTGAAACTGCTACTATGTACCTAAATCCACTGAAATAATGTTGTTTTGTTTGTTTCATGTTTTGTTTTTAGCAGCAGCTATCTGCAAGCTCCAGACTGGAACCACTACAAAATACTATAACTAAAACTTATGCACTGAGGTGGATATTTTTTATTTGATAAGAAAACATGCACAAAACTATGATGGAAGCACATTTACCAAATAAATTCCTTGATGCACATCAAAAAAAGTCACTTGACTTTGCATAATGGGGCGGCATAACTGGACTAAGCAGCGGACCGACTGCATCTGAAATGTTTTGGTCATTACGAAATACCTGAGCCAAATTCTGTTGTCAAAGTGGTTGGGTATAATTACCTCGCAGAACTGTCTTACACGACTGCATTACCAAACAGCAGGCATCAGCCTCCAAAAGCAAGAAAACGTGAATGAGTTTGTTACATTTCATCTGCACGCTCTGAGGCACAAATTATTTATTATATACGGAAAAAAACCCACAGTGGATTCTTCTACTGCAGAAAATTACCCTTTTCTTAGTGATATTTGGTGGCAGTTTTCAGGAATTTGCGAAAAGCATAATGCTCACACATAGGGATTGAAATGAACTTTTTCACTCACCAGCCAATTTGGCTACTAAATTTTTAAGTTACCGGCCAT
>NW_015555819.1:1569896-1570885 GCF_001515605.1 Sinocyclocheilus anshuiensis
TACCGTGGACAGCTGACTCCTAAAGTTTTTGATATATTTCATATTCTGTGTGGTCAGTTCACAGCAGTGATAGAAATTAAGCTTTTCCAATAAGTTTAAATAGATTTTTACCTTTTATGGACATTTCTACCTTTATAAAGCCATTTTTTTTCTAAAAGTGTGCATCATCTTTTAAGTAAAATTCTTACATTTAATCGGTCAATTATAATAATAAGACATTTAGGCTGTTACTAAACAAATGAAATCAGTATCAATAAAATTAATCTTTGCAGAAGTTCCATATGAAGTGGCATTTGGATGTATTTACATGTGTTAATGGAGCTTAGAGGGACATGGAATGCTTTAGCCTGCAGTTACAAATGCATAAATAATGTTTTGATATTTTAAACATGAAATGTTAATTTCATGTTTAAAATGTGAAAATACTGATATTTGAAATTATTTAAAAAATGAAAAGATACTTTGAATGTGAAATTAAAACCACCAGTAGATGGCAGCAAGTCAATGTTAAGTGAGTCATTGCGACTGAACCGCATCATTTAAACGGTTGATTCATTCAGGAACGAAACAACGTCATGTTGCTCAGAGACGCAAAACAGTACTGTGGCTGTGTTTGGAATGTTTTTTTGTTGGCGAAATAGCGTAAAAACAGCCAATATGGTTTCTAAAATGTAAGTCTCTTGATATTAACTTATTGTTTATTGAACTGTTGTATAAAATAAATATCACATTTGTAACCATGCTGATTTTTTAAAGAAAAAACGGCACTCTTCCTGTGATATTGATTAACTATATGAATTTATATAAATATATTCATTTTCTGCCCCCTTATCTTGAATTATGTGATCATTCTTAATGCATAATGTTTTAATGTTTTAATAGACTGAGTCATGCAGTGAAAGAGCGCACTATAAATCCGCACGCGCACTAAAGCCTGTGTTCAGGGCTGGACTGGGACAAAAAATCGGCCCTGGCATTTTTTGGTCCAG
>NW_015555819.1:1570934-1571518 GCF_001515605.1 Sinocyclocheilus anshuiensis
TTGACTGGTAGTGTATGTATGTAGCCTATGTATCACACTCATATCACATCTTGTTTTGGATAAGAATAAAACGTCAGGTCCGACAATATCGTGTCTTTTTTTATTTAAATCTAGCTTTATTCGCATTGGCCCATGGAAACCTCTATGAACACACTTGACTTGACTTGGCTAAAAAATCGCGGGGGACGAATTTACGTGTTATTAAAAAGTGTTTACGCATACACTCATGGCGCTCAGCCGCGCACACACATTAGGATAGGTTAGATTCCAGCCTCCGTTGCGAGTCCCTATCAAGCACTTTACCAGTTCAACTACTCTCTTCTTCTCCTCCTGCCTTGCTCTTCTTTGGCCCGCATCACTCACCGCAGAGCAAGCCTGTTCTTGATAAAACTCTTTTCCCACTGTGAAAACGTGGGAAAAGCCGACGAGGAAGAAGTTGGGGTGATGCGATCTTTATATAGGCGGAGCAAAATTCTTCATCGCTCCGTCTATAGCGCATTGTGATTGGATGTTTACGCTGTCAATACAGGAGACAAACCAATGGGCCACTGGCTGCTCGCTGTCCCTGCGTGATGGTTTTCGGC
>NW_015555819.1:1571766-1578185 GCF_001515605.1 Sinocyclocheilus anshuiensis
TGACAGCGTTCCCCGCCACAGCTGATTTTTACCCGCATTTGGCGGGTTGGCGGGTGTTAATTTCAAACCCTGCTCACACATAATACAACACTTCGTACAATGCTTGTTCAATTTAAATATACGCCAAATGCTGTAGTACATCTGGTATGACATGTATGCAAAAAAAAAAAAATGAAATCCTATTAAATGTGTTGGCCCCTCTGCCTTTTTACTGGTAAATTATGATGTGATAGGACAAAAAGAGGCAATTTTAAATAACATGAGATTCAAACTCACATTGCCCACATAAGCACCTCAATGCAATGTGTCAGAATGCATGCTCAAAATACAGCACATTTGAGCTATTTTTAAACATTAAAACATTAAAAAATTACAGACCACCAATTACTCCAAATCTCATTTGGTGGTCCCATTTGACATCCATTTCACCGATCCTGTCTTGAGCTACAGATCCATAATATGGTTAGATTGCTGCTTGTTTCACTGAAATGAAGTAGACATTGTTACTTTTAGCTAAGGCGGGTGTTAATTTCAAACCCTGCTTCACACATAATACAACACTTCGTACAATGCTTGTGCAATTTAAATATACGCCAAACGCTGTAGTACATCTGGTATGACATGTATGCAAAAAAAAAAAAATGAAATCCTATTAAATGTGTTGGCCCCTCTGCCTTTTTACTGGTAAATTATGATGTGATAGGACAAAAAGAGGCAATTTTAAATAACATGAGATTCAAACTCGCATTGCCCACATAAGCACCTCAATGCAATGTGTCAGAATGCATGCTCAAAATACAGCACATTTGAGCTATTTTTAAACATTAAAACATTAAAAAATTACAGACCACCAATTACTCCAAATCTCATTTGGTGGTCCCATTTGACATCCATTTCACCGATCCTGTCTTGAGCTACAGATCCATAATATGGTTAGATTGCTGCTTGTTTCACTGAAATGAAGTAGACATTGTTACTTTTAGCTAATGAGTCTAAATGAGTGGATCATATAATTCATTGTTCAAATCTGGTTAATTCATCAATTCACTGTTGATTTTCTTTGTCAATTACAATTGTTAGGTTTAGATTTTTGGTCAACTCATGGTCCAAAGCACTTCACAGACCACAGTTTGTGAACTCGTTTGAAAGTGATTGATGAAGTGCTGCAGTGATGGATTTTGACAGGACCTCCCATCTTTACACAGGTAATCTGAAGGTCTTCTGAGGAGCTCTTCGTCACCTCTCTGACCTTCCAGATTCTTAGAATACCACATTTAGCCAGATGGTCAATTCTAGGAAGAGTCTCAGTGGTTTCAAACTTCCATCACATGTCAATGATGCATGCATCTGGGAAGCTTGAATTTTATGGCTTTTTCCAGCTAAAGGGATTGACACATTGCTATATTAGAGGTCGAAGGCGGTTCTGGTTTCTGCTGTGTGGTCGAATAATATTTCTGGAAGTAAATTTGCATATCAATAACCACTGCTTTAAGTTTCATTAAATACTTCACGTAAATACTCAAAATATGCTGCATTTCAAGACAGATTCAGTGAATTCATTCAGTGAAGGATTTGTTAAACTGATTCAAACCAGTTTTTTTTTAATTCTTCACAATAGTCATTTCATCATGAATTGAACATTATACAATAAAATAAACTTTGCTCTGGTACTGCAGATTTAACCGTTTTATTATGTTACAATTCTGTAGCATAATACAAGTTAAACTGTAATTGGATTCAACAAAATTCACCTAAAATCACACTATGAAAAAAGAACAGGTTAAAACAGTAAACCTTTAACATTCAAAGAAGTAAACAAATAAAACTTTTTATCAACTATTTTTAAGCCTATTTTTCACACAAAAAAAATTTTTTTTAATGTATTTTAAATATATATTTTTAAATGTTTTTTTCCCCGTGTTTTCCTGAAACACAGCTAAGATCATGGGTTTGATTCCCAGTAAAATTTACATTTTAAACTTGAAAATTTACACCTTCAACACAGCATACATTTATTTGAATAAAAAGGTCTGCCATAACAAAACATATGTTTTTAACTAGGTTTACCAGTATTTCTGACAACTCAAAATGTGTTTGGGTTAAACTGACCCAGAACACATATAAGGGTTAAAAACATGCTCAGTGAATTTGCCAAATAAGGATCTCAAAAATTATTAAATATATAGAGTGAATATGAATATTTAGTTAATTAATATTATAAATCCGGGGGGAAAATTACAATTTGATTGCACATATTTTCATGTAGTAGACTTATTTCACAATAACTACTGCAAGTCTAAACTGTTGAACATTTGGAGCGGTTTGGATAATGTTTGAATCCACTACGCATCTGTCCATAAACATCTCCCACCGTGCCTCGAATCAAACTAACAGCCAGACATAAACACAATGGTTATTTAAATCTGCCTGAGATTGTTTGCTTAATTAACTCTCGATATAAACATCAGGCATCTGCTGACAAATACCAATGGGTTCAGACTCAAGTCCGATGTCCTTTGTTTTGCAATCTTTCAGCAAGCAGAAGAAACCATCCGTATTGTGTTACGCTCTCTATGTACAGTAGAGCCCTGTGATCTCAGGCCCGAGGCAGTTTAGAATTATGTACATAGTCACAAGTGAATGCATGTTTGGACTGGTCAACAAAGTGTGAAAGGGCAGGGTGGCCAAATTTGGCTAAGGGGGTCACAGTTAGAGACACAGAGCTCCTCTTTGCTTACCTGAGGATCCCAGGAAGTAGCGTTCTAAAACTGACCCGAAGCCAGACGGGTTATCCCTAAGGTCACTGACTGTGAAGGGCTGCATGGAAATGTTGGCATCGTTTATCGGCCAGTTGGGTGCATGGACACTAGCACCTCCGTACCACGAAATATTCACCATGGAGAAACAGTCCTGAGAAAGAAAGAGGGTGACTATCCGCAAACTGTATTGTTGTCGTCCATCTATACCATAGGTAGATCATTTCTTGCTTGTTAAAGGACTAAATATACAGTCATTGATTTCGTTTTTTCATATAGATTGCATAACATTTTCATTAGTGTCCAAAATCTGGACATCCAGCTAAGAATTCTTTTGGCTCTCATAACACATGAAAACAGGTGCAGAATACCTATAAGTCAAAGTATTGGACTGAACAAAGAGTTCTTAGGCTTAAATCTAAAATAACACACGACAGAGCATTACTGAGGTAGGAAATGTGGGAAAGGAAGGGATTAAACTCGAAAACGTACGAACTGCATTAGGTGCTTGCTGAACAAAGAAGACCTTGTCTTATCGGAAATCTGTGAAATGTATCTTTGTGGCCTTTTTAGTCTGGTGAACTTCAAACCCTGCTTTAAAAACTTTTTTGGCAGGTACGAATGCAAAGTAAATCTGTTTTTACGAATATGACCACATAAAAATGAAGACTATTTAAAGTCAAATAAAAGCCACTAATTAAATAATGATAAGTTAAATGCAGCAAAGAGCCATTCAGATGTTAAAATATTTATCCTTCTGAAACAAGAAACCTTTAAATAATAATTTGCATATAGCCTACTTAATTAGGGCTTGAAGCCCCCAAAGGAAGCCATAACAAAAATATGAAGTAGCCTTTATATTTTATAGGGCTATGTTTCAGTTAGGATTTCAAACATTTCAGTAACCACAAAAAAAAAAAAAAAAAAAAAAAAAAGTCGAGTATTTTCATCGAGCGATAAATAAACCCTAGCGAACAAAAATCGCGTTCGCTTAGCGGTAACCACAGCGACTATAGCGATTACCTTTAGGATCCTCACTGGCAAAACAAACACGTCAACGTTGTCACTTATTGATTTGTATATTATAAATATTAGCTAATTGTGCTAGCTGCGACTATTTGGTTTCTGTGCGAGAAATGTTCACACCATACACAGTTTTGTTGGTTCTTGCTATGGTTCTTGAATAAATTTGAATAAAAGTTCTACATGGTTCTTGAAACAAATACGGTGATTTGTTATTTTAAAGAGAGAACACTTTATTTTTGTGGAACTTCTTCAGTGACCTCAGGCTATAAAACATGTATTCTTCTATTTGGAACATATTTTCTAAAGTGTTTAAAACAAGTTCTAATGACATTTTACCTTCAGGTCCACATGACAGTGAATTGGAGTCCAGGTTACACTGTAACACTCGGTATCAGAGTCCTCCTCTGATGATTCCAAAGATATCTTCACCTCTGCGACCGAATCCCAAGTGTAGCAGAACTCGGTTTTGTTAAGCCAGCACATGTTCCTCACGAACGGAACCTCAATATCGGCGTTCCCCACGTTCTCCACGTCTATCTCCGCAAAAGTCTTGTCCTCAGTCAGTGTCTGTATGACAAGAGTTTGCGTCCGTCTCTCCCAAATAAGCCCACTAAAGCTCCCCTTCAGGATCCAGTTCTTGTTGGGCTGATCCACAACTTGCCAATAAATGATCCCAATTGTCATGACAAAAAAGACAGCAACTCCCAAGCAAGCAATAGCCCCCTTCCAGGTCTCGTTCATCTCTTTCAACCCCGTGTCCCATGTCACCTCTGGGATTGGACTTGGGTTCCTGTTGCGAGTGTGTGGCATTATGATTTCACAAAGAAGACGACGAAAAAGATCTAATCAAAAGTGATGATAAAACGTAACAATCTCTCTGCTAAAACATGCAGAATTGTCTTCATGTCGCGCTCCTTCACGCTTTGGATTGTCCGAACGTGAAGTTTTGAATTGGATCTAATTGCGTTGTTGCGCGCACCGGCCGCCGGTCATCAACGGATCCAGGTCAAGTTCTCCAAACACAATCATTCCAGAATAAATCGAAAAAATAATGCATGCTGCTTCCAGTGCTATAGCAGGTTTAAAGCATTGATCGCAGAAGAGTGAGCAGCCTTACCCGGGTTTGGCAGCAATGCCTACAAATAGCTCCACAGCGGCTTATTTGCTTGGCCTGCGCTCTTGCGCGTTGCTGTGACGTAACTCCATACTGCTTCTTCAGAAAGGTACGAGAGAAAGTGATTAGGCGAGCTTTGCGATTACCGGGGCCCCCAGTCAGGAGCCGGACAGGGCGCAGTGTACGGTGAATCACTCATTCTCACTGAGTGCAGGACAGAGCGAACGACTAGCATACATGCATCAACCCTGCGCACAATAATGTTTCAGCGTCCTGTAGCTGTTTAAGCAGGTGCGGGAACTCTTCACTCTTAAAAAATAAATGTTCTTTATTGGCATCAATGGTTCTATAAAGAACCTGAACATGGAACCTTTCAAATGCAGAAAAGGTTTTTATAGTAGAAAAAGGTTCTTTAGATTTTTTTTTTTTAAATGTTCTTCAAAATGGTTCTTTTAGGAACTGTTCACTGAAAGGTTCTTTGGGGAACCAAATATGGTTCTTCGATGGCATCACTGCAAAAAAACCTTTTGTAACCTTTAGTTTTTAAGAGTGTTATTCGCAAACTACATTTTGAGCTACTTTTGATCTAATATTCCAAGCTGAAATTTCTGTTTAACGTGCAAAGTTGCATATTACACTTGCACTAGCTATCTAAATAATGACGCCTCATACTTGTGCATTGCGTCGTTTGTGTATTGTACAATTGTATTCCTAAACTGTATTGTACTATACCACGTATATTATATTGTGTGTGTTTATTGTATTATGTGCGTCTTTGTTTGGGTCAATGACATATAAAATGTCCGGGGTGATAGGGGAAAAAATATTTTAGTTTTATATTCTTTGTGTTTAATTCAAAAACATTTATGCCGTTCTTGACAATTTAAAAAAAAATTACATAATGAAAACTTTTTTTTTTTTTTTTTTTAAATACAAATATAAAGATTTATAATTAAATACAAATCATTGCATTTAAGAAAAAAATATTTTATGGACTCCTCTCTATTTTTATTTATTTATTTTTGTCTTGCCACATGTTTCACCCCATAGCTTTGGTGGACAACTGTTTTTCAAATACAAACAGACAAAACTGCTTTTCTGAATATTTTATAAAGAAATATTAATAACATATTACACACTTACTGGCATAGTAACTGTACACCAACATTTTTACAATTTCTATAATCAAAATGTATTTTTATTAAAAAATGTAAACTGATGTATTTAAACTGTGTGTTTAATCTAAGCGTCTATATGAACACCATTTTTAATGTCATTTTGAACAGTTGAATAGATCCAAATAAAATGAGAGTTACTGTATACCCCATTTATACCGTGTATGTATTTCTTGGTAGATTACTTAAAACATTTTAGTCTATTACTGATTACAGATTACATTATGAAAATTGTAGATAATATAGGTTATTCATTTTAGGTAATGTATTATGACTACCATTTAGTAGATTACTTTTGACCTAACTTGTTTTAAAGTTTCAAGTAAATATTTTAGGGGTTTGGCTGAC
>NW_015555819.1:1578344-1578716 GCF_001515605.1 Sinocyclocheilus anshuiensis
CACACACACACACACACACACACACACACACACACACACACACACATACACACACACACAAATGGAAAGGCCTGCATGAACAAACATTATTAAACATGCAATTAACAATGACATTACATGCCCAAAGTCTTCCAGGTTTGAAATATTTTTGTCCTGACTTCCAGATCCATTACTGAAGGTCACTGGATTTGAGAAATAGTGTTTCACAGCTATACATCACCCGTGTTTAGTGACGTAAGTATTGTGTAGTAAGTATTGTTTCATACATGGTCTAATTGCATAGAATAGCATGGTTGGCAAATTTATATACACAACATTTGTGAATATAGTCAAAGCTAAATTGGATGACACGGTAGGATTGTTGTGAAGAAA
>NW_015555819.1:1578981-1579576 GCF_001515605.1 Sinocyclocheilus anshuiensis
TTGTGAAGAAAACTTTAGAAAATATAATATATATATATATATATATATATATATATATATATATATATATGGTGAATCAATGATGACTAGTTCACTGCCATTTTATGAATAATATGTAATCATGTAATCTATAAATGTAACAGTAATCTGATTGTGAGCACTTTAAAATGTAATATAATCCAATTAGGTGTACTCAATTTTTGGAATCTGATTACATAATCCATCTTAAATGTAATCAGTTACGTCTTCACTATCTGCTCAAAATAATGCAAAACAAAAATACATGAACTGAGAATTTCAACAAAAATCTTTATGTAGAAATGTTTAACATCACAAGACACATAACTTCAGTAGTCTGTATATATTTTTGACACTGAACATGGAGAATGTGTCAAGGCATGATTCTTTGGAGCAGCAGATATGAAGCAGGAGCAGTGGGAATCCCCCCCCATGACTTATGACATGATTAATGAGATGACAACATGGATGACTGGAGATGCCACCTATGGAATTTCATCTGTCAACAGCCATTGTGTTGAGCTTACCATGTGCTGCATCTATCTATCTATCTATCTATCTATCTATCTATCTATCT
>NW_015555819.1:1579597-1581644 GCF_001515605.1 Sinocyclocheilus anshuiensis
TATCTATCTATCTATCTATCTATCTATCTATCTATCTGTTCGTCTGTCTATCTATCTGTGTGTCTATCTAGCTATAGTATCTGTTCATCTGTCTATCTATCTATCTATCTGTCTATCTGTGTGTCTATCTATCTATCTATCTATCTATCTATCATCATCTGTCTGTTTGTCTATCTACCTATCTATCTATCTCATAAAACTCCTGATAAAGGGCTTCTGATAGTGAAGCACTGATGTGTTGAAGCGGCCGATAGCCTAAATGCCTTGAAGATTAGTTGCGACTGGCTCAGATTCTGTAAGTCAGCCCTTTTGCACCTAAGGATTCTGCTGGCAGGGCTGTGGTCATTGGATAAGGCTGTGGGAAACTCACCTTGGCTGTTCACTCTTCTCCAATAATCACATAACCACTAGACGGCTTCACCTATCAGCTGACTACTGACTGCCCCCATTTTCCTGCTTTAATTTCGATTAATGTTCAGATTTGGACATAGAAAACTGTTCCAGAGTGGCAGCTAAGGGTTGCAAGTTGCATCTTCTGCACTTGTCTGCGAATGAGTGTGTGGGTGATGTGTGTGTGACTAAGCCAAGTTCAACTTTACAGTGGCCTTGACTCAGGTCAGAGTTGAGCGTGCTTTGGAGCCATGTCCAAAGGAAGAGTCTCAATTTACACATCAACTATACGACTCCGTTGAGAAGTGCTATAAATAACAGCTTGAATGATTGGTGGCTGGCTCTGCTTTCCATGGACTGTGAGCATGCAGCGTGAAAAACTAATGGTAGTATGTATAGTGAAAAAAAATCAGCGAATGACACTAAACTTTGATATTGTTTTTTTTCATATGTAATTGGTATATCTGTTCAGTGGGGCCCAAAGGACCGAGACCAGCAGCAAAAATGCTTCTATTTCTCATATTACCAGCAGAATAATTATTTTATTTTATATATATATTTTTGCTATTTATTTATTTATTTCCATCTGTTGCACCTAAATAAAACAATAAATAAATAAACAACACTTTCCATTTTAAATGATATTATCAGCAGTAAAATTATTTTATTTGATTTCTGCATTTATTTATTTCCCTATTTTGTACTTTAACACATAAAAATTAAACTTGATAAAAAAATGAGCACAAGACTTTTCATTTTAAACTATAAGCAGTACAATTTTTTTATTTCCTTTTTATTTGTGTATTTATTTCCTTTTTTTGCAATTGAATATAAATTAAACACAATTAAATAAATAAAATTAATATGTTTAATTGTTGTTTATTTATTTCCATCTGTTGCACTTCAAAAACAATAAAATAAATAAATAATAATAATAATAATAATAATAATTATTATTATTATTATTATTATTATTTATTTATTTTATTGTTTTTGAAGTGCAACAGATGGAAATAAATAAACAACAATTAAACATATTAATTTTATTTATTTAATTGTGTTTAATTTATATTCAATTGCAAAAAAAGGAAATAAATACACAAATAAAAAGGAAATAAAAAAATTGTACTGCTTATAGTTTAAAATGAAAAGTCTTGTGCTCATTTTTTTATCAAGTTTAATTTTTATGTGTTAAAGTACTTCACACCTGCACCTGATCTCCAATCAACACACCTGCCACCATTCACCTCATTACCTACCATATAAAAGTAATCACCTTTCGCACCCTTATTGTTTGGTCTGTTTGTTGGCATTCTCTACACATCGTGGGATACACTTCCCTTACTCCTTACCAGCTCTACTGACTTGAATCATCATGTCCCGATCTACCTTACAGTGAATTCTCCATCTGTTCGCTCTGAGAGCCCTTGAACCTGGAAAGGGAAAATAGTACCAAGTTTTTATGACTTAAGTCCAACGATCTATCCTAAAATACTTTCTGTTCACCTGAGTTTATGCCTGATGCCTACGAAGCCTCCTTTAGTTTCAGCTACCTGTGGGTAAAAAAAAAAAGACCCTTTACTTTCCCAGTTCCTTAAGTTATGATGTTATGTTGAATTCTGAACTTAACTCATTTCCTGTCCTGATCCCAGCTTCG
>NW_015555819.1:1582531-1586481 GCF_001515605.1 Sinocyclocheilus anshuiensis
GCTGAACTCACTTACCTGTGATCTGTTATCTGTTTCGTGACAGAAGACCAGGCCACAAAATTTGCCTTACAACATGGGCATTCTCCTCAACCCTCAAGACCCAGCTGACCTGCTTCTCACATGCTTTCAAGATGGCCGACCAATTGAGGACTACGTAGAGGAATTTTTATTCTCTCATTGCTGGAAAATATAATGTAGCGATTCAGTATTTAAACGGTTATTAATAAAAGTCGTGGGGCAGCATTGACGAGTATCTTTGCTCCTGGATGTGTGTCAGCGCATTAATATAGAACGGTAATTAAAGGCTCTAATGCACGCCAGCACACCAGTATAGGTGTGTGTATTGTAGGAGCTAGATGACGTAACGATATATTAGTGGTGTCCCATTTCTTAGGGGAATATTTACACCCATACCCCTTGACACTCTGTTTCAAGGGGTAGGGGTAGGTGAAGGGATATAAAATAGAATTGGGATTGGGCCATAGACAATTCCTCTACATACTTGAACATTGGAACCATCTCACCTGCCCCAGGATTCACGCCAGTCATCAAATCTCTCTCAGCCTCGAAGATCAGTTATAAGTCCATGCCTGTTCCAGAATCTGTTCACACCCATGAGCCAGCACCAAAGCTTGGGACAAACTCAGAGACTGTTAAAACCTCAGCACTTCTTTTCAACTCTGCCCAAAGGAGGAGGCATAGGAAGAAGAGATGGCCCTCTGCAAGTCCGGCCTTTAACTACCACTTGATGTCTATTCTGATTTCTGAACCAACCCCTGAATCCACTCCAGTCCCAGAGTTCCACAATGTGTCCGCACCAGTCTCTGAGTTCTGTAGTGAGTCCCTTCTAAGTTTACCTTTAGTCCTAAAGTCCGTACAAGAATTCCATCCAGACCAATCACACATCATGGCCACCGATCGTCTGTCATCAACCATCATGGCCGCCAGTCCCAGATCTGCACATAACGGGTGCTTCTCAAACGGAAGGCTGCATCCTACTGAGGCTGCGTCCTTCCTAGCTGAGTCCTTCAGAGTCTTGTAGGCTAGAGTCCTCCTCGGCAATAAACGCTTGAATTAGACAGTCTAGTATGTGTGTGTGGCTACGTCACATATGTTCCCGCCCTCACTGCCATGGCACGAAAATACTAATAAAACGTAGTTTTGGAAAAATACTTTGTATTACAAATCATTATGTTATTTGGCTTTCTATTAATGCAATACAATGAATCACAGCCGTCTAGTCTACCAGTGGCTTACATTATTGGCAGTTTAGCGTTTAGTGAGTCATTTACACCAAAACAAAAAAATAACATATGCTTTCATGTCTGGAAACATTATTTTGTCTTACATTTCATAATAAATGGTCACTCCAAAGCCCTGTCCAGTTCCCGTGTCAGTTATAGAACCCAGTCCTACACCATCAAAGTTGGCCAACCCCTATCATCCCAGTTCACCTTCTGGTCAAACGTATTCATGAGAAATCCCCCCAGATTTTCCTGTACACACGGAGCACAGACAAGACGTGGCTCTGGACCCTGACCTACAATCAGTGATGTCTCCAGCCACTAATTCTGGGTCTGTGCCCAAACATATACCTCCTCCCTGAGTTCCTCCCTGAACCTACGCTATCCACAGAGCATTGTCTAGAATTGGCTCCAGCCACTGACCAAAGTCCAGTGCGGGCTCTAGCCCCTGACCAGAGTCCAGTGCAAGCTCCAGGCCCCGACCAGTTCCCAGTAAAGGCTCAAACCCCTAACCAGAGTCCAGAGCATTCTCCAGTTCATGACCAAAGTTCAGTGTCGGCCTCAGCCCCGGAGCAAGGTCTAATGACAGCTTCAGCCCCTGATCAGAGCCAAGTGCCGGCTTCAGCCCCCGACAAGTGTCCAAAGCAGGCTCCAGCCTTTAACCCCCTGGGGTTGACAGTTCCGCCAGCGGAACTTTTTGCAGATTTGAATGATGACAGCAAAAATAACTAAAATGCTCCTTCACACTTGACCGTACATATAAGAGGAATACAGCATTTAAATCTGTAAAGGGTCTACTTTTATTTGTGTACACTCACAATATCAACAAAACATTGTGCTTTTGCCAGGCCCCAAAACACCCTCGGACCCCAGAGGGTTAACCATAATCCAGTATAGGCCCCAGCCTTTGACCATAGTCCAGTGCAAGCTCAAGCCCCCGACCAAGGTCTAGCTCAGCTACAAGCCCCCGACCAGAGTCCAGAGCACATTTCAGCCCTCGATCAGAGTCCAGCGTTGGCTTCTGCCCCAGACCAAGGTCTAATGCTGGCTTCAGCCCCAGACCAGAGTCCAGTAAAGGCTCCTGTCTATGACCTGAGTCCTAGACACATGGCAGTGAATAGTCAGGGAGAAGGACTAACTTTAGGTCCCCTCTCTAAGAAGTCTAAGTCTGTTATCACGGCCAGGAGTGCTGTTCCTTCTTCGGTTGAATTAAATCCCCTCGTTTCAGCCAGGAGTGCCGTTCCTTCTTCAGTCGGATTAAGTTCCCTCATAACGGCCAGGAGTGCCGTTTCCTCTTCAGTCGGATTAAATGTCCTCATCACGGCCAGGAGTGCCGTCCCCATCACTGTAAGAATCAGCTACCCTATCATGGCCAGGAGTGCTGATCCTCTCGGTGAGAAATTTAACTTCTTCGATACAGCCAGAAGTGCAGTCCCCTGTACTGTGGAACCCAGATCCCTCGTCATGGTCAAGAAGGCCATTCCCTATGCTGTGAAATCCAGCTCCCTCGTCACGGCCAGGAGTGCCGTTCCCGGTACTGATAGATTCAGCTCCTTAGTCACGGCCAGGAGAGCCATCCCCACAGTTGTCAGAATGAGCTACCACGTCACAGCCAGGAAAGCCGTTCCCTCTTCAGCCGGATTACATTCCCTTGTCATGGCTAGGAGAGCTGATCCTTCCACGGCTGAATTAAGTTTCCCCGTCATGGCCAGGATTGCCTTTCCCTCTTCAGTTGGATTACTTTCCCTAGTTATGGCCAGGAGAGCTGTTGCCTCCACGGCTGGATTAAGTTTCCCCGTTATGGCCAGGATTGCCGTACCCTCCGCTGATAGAGCACACCTGCACCTGATCCCCAATCAACACACCTGCCACCATTCACCTCATTACCTACCATGTAAAAGTAGTCACCTTTCGCTCCCTTATTGTCTGGTCTTGTCGTTGGTATTCCCTACAGGTCGTGGGATACACTTCCCTTACTCCTTACCAGCTCTACTCACCTGAATCATCGTGTCCCGATCTACCTTCCAGTGAATCCTCCGTCTGTCCACTCTGAGCCCTCGAACCTGGAAAGGGAAAATAGTACCAAGTTATTATGGGATAAGTCCAACGATCTATCCTAAAAGACTTTCTGTTCACCTGAGTTTTTGCCTGATGTCTACAAGGCCTCCTTTAGTTTAAGCTACCTGTGGATAAAAACTATTTACTTCCCCAGTTCCTTCGTTAAGTTATGATGTTATGTTGAATTCTGAACTTACCTGATTTCCTGTTCTAATCCCGGCTTCAATAAACCTGCTGAACTCACTTACCTGTGATCTCTGTTATCTGTTTCATGACAATTATTAGCAGTAAAATTATTTTCTTTAATTTTTTTTTTTGCATTTATTTATTTCCCATTTTTGCACTTAAATAAAACAATTTAAATAAATCGAATTTGACATGTTTATTTATTTCTATCTGTTGCACTTAAATAAAATAGAAATAAATAAAACAACATTTGTCATTGCAAATAAATACAACTTTTTGCATTTGAAATTATATTATCAGCAGTAAAATTATTTTATTAATTTTTGTATTTATTACCCAGTTTTGCACTTAAACAAATAAAACCATTTAATTAAAATAAATAAGTAAATAAATATACATTTTAATTTTAAATATTATTTATTTTTGTATTTATTTCCTTATTGTGCATCTGAATAAACATAT
>NW_015555819.1:1586730-1595082 GCF_001515605.1 Sinocyclocheilus anshuiensis
TATAATTAATTAATGAATTATTTACAAAGTGATCACAGATTTTAGATGTAACTGAAGAGCTCAATTCTTTGCGTCTGCACATGCATCCATCTCTTCTATTCATGGAGCAAGTCTTCTGGAATGTTTTGGACCACCTTGATTTTTACAGTTGCAGATCTTTTTCATGTACATTCATGTAACATAATATCCCAGTCAATGCAATAATGGAAAATATGAGTGGCATGGCAGTCCCTCAAGGAAATATAAAATGTTGTCTGACAAAAGTTTAAAAGAAAAGAAAAGAAAAACCTGCAGGCCTTTACAAGCACAAGTATTCACTTTAACAAAAAGACTTTTCCATCTTCCTGTCTGGATCTTCACTTTACAATTTCCCCTTCCCTTTGGATATTTAATATAACCCGAGCTGGGAATGTTTCCATGGCTTTTCTGCACTCCTGGCGTCTCCGCTGCAGTTAACCCCAATCTTTATTTTTTTATTTATTTTTCTGCTGCACATATTTCATCTAGCTAAACAAATTTTCATCCTGATTGCCCTGCTGACCGATTTTCCATGCAAAGAAAAATCATTTTTAAATAGAATTGGGTGATGGTAGCAGTTGTAGCAGAACTTAATATTATTTTTGAAATTTACTAATTAATTGATTAAAGTTTTACACTTTTTATTAGTTATTACTCTAAAAAAAAAAGGAAAACAAAATACATTAAAGGGGTAGTTTACTGTTTTTTTCTAGGCTTGATTGTGTTTATGGGGTGCAGTCTAACATGTGTTAATGCTTCGTTTAAAAAAAAAAAACACATAATTTTTCGCATAATTTACCTTTATTCTACACCACTCTGTCCCTTCTCCCATAAACACGCTGATCATTTCCTGCTTTTATGAAGCCCCTCCCTCAGAAATACGTGCTGGGCTCAGATTGGTTAGCTGGCCCAGTGTGTTGTGATTCGCTAAACCGCCTCTAGTGCGCATCTGAATGTCCCGCCCCTCACCTCAGCGGCATGTGCTCCGGTTGTATTGTAAACAGTGGCGTCGTCTATATTTGAAAATGCTACTGCTTCTGTTAGCTTTTAATATACGGTTTTATTTAAAGCTGATTAAAGGTTTAATACAGTACGGCAACCGCAAGCGCGTCCATGTATAACGCCTCTCATAGCTATGTGAAAATAAGTGTAATAAGTTTAATCACTTAAAGGGGTCATCGGATGCCCATTTTACACAAGTTGATATGATTCTTTAGGGTCTTAATGAAAAGTCGCACACTGTCAATGCTCTCAAAGATTCGCAGACGGTTCCAAAAATGGCAGATGGCTTACGTATCACGGCCCATAGAAACAGTCAATAATGAGGCATATAGGCATATATATCTATGGAGCATACTAAACTTCAGCCGCGAAACTGGCTATGAAAGTACCGTTAATCCTCTGCGCCTTCAGTGGCTCAGATGTCTGGAGTAAATGACGACTGCTATATTCATTACTACATCCAACAACTAAACACCTCAATCGCTTAATCTGAGACATTCTTGTCTTCCCCTGCACCGGAGTCGACACAATGGCGGACTGATGACAGCTCACTCAGGGCGGGACTAAGGTAAGACGGCCTTGTCAATCAACTACTGTGGGAGGGGCCTGTGCAGAACTACGTCATTCTGACAAGAATCTCAGAACAGCCTGACTTGAGAAAGGGGATTTTTAAATAGGGATTTTTATCATTATAGGGTGGATGTGTACACACACTTCCAACACACATTTATGTTCAAACAACTTGTAAAGTGAATTTTGCATCCAATGACCCCTTTAAAACTCAGAGCAGACTAACAGTGACTACGTTTACATGGACATCAGTAATCGAATTATGTACCTTATTCTAAATAAGACAATATTATGATTAAGGTGTTTACATGAGTTGCTTTTAGAATATTCCTTTCATGTTACCGTTTTACATGTTATATAGATTGATTAATGGTGTACATCATTACGTCCCCACGTGACGCCATCCGACATCCCCTCCAGAATTTCACGTATGAACATATAGTTCGTCTTTGTGATGATGCAATATACAGTTGTGGGTGTTTCATTTTTAATTTTATGAAAGCTTCAAGTGAAGTTAATTATTTGTACGTGCATACAGACGACGGCGGTGTTGAAGCTCTTTTATTTGCTGTCAAACCACGTTGACCACTGCCGTGTGTGTATCCTACATGACGGTAATAATGTGATTAAGGTGTGTACATTTCTATTCTGCACTTCAATAATGCGACTAAAATAGGAATACTTCACATCTTAATTTGATTTGTGTTTAATTCGACTATGACTTTAGCCAGATTAAGGTAATCAAAAATCTCTGTTTACATGGTAGATTCTTAATCAGAGTATTGTCGACTGATGACAGCTCACTCAGGGCGGAGCTAAGGTAAGACGCTACTGTCAATCAACTATCGTGGGAGGGGCCTGTGCAGAACTACGTCATTCTGACAGGAACCTCAGAACAGCCTGATTTGAGAAAGGGGATTTTAAAATAGGGATTTAAAAAAAAAAACATTGGGTGGATTTTTATCATTATAGGGTGGATGTGTACACACACTTCCAACACACATTTATGTTCAAACAACTTGTAAAGTGAATTTTGCATCCAATGACCCCTTTAAAACTCAGAGCAGACTAACAGTGACTACGTTTACATGGACATCAGTAATCGAATTATGTACCTTATTCTAAATAAGACAATATTATGATTAAGGTGTTTACATGAGTTGCTTTTAGAATATTCCTTTCATGTTACCGTTTTACATGTTATATAGATTGATTAATGGTGTACATCATTACGTCCCCACGTGACGCCATCCGACATCCCCTCCAGAATTTCACGTATGAACATATAGTTCGTCTTTGTGATGATGCAATATACAGTTGTGGGTGTTTCATTTTTAATTTTATGAAAGCTTCAAGTGAAGTTAATTATTTGTACGTGCATACAGACGACGGCGGTGTTGAAGCTCTTTTATTTGCTGTCAAACCACGTTGACCACTGCCGTGTGTGTATCCTACATGACGGTAATAATGTGATTAAGGTGTGTACATTTCTATTCTGCACTTCAATAATGCGACTAAAATAGGAATACTTCACATCTTAATTTGATTTGTGTTTAATTCGACTATGACTTTAGCCAGATTAAGGTAATCAAAAATCTCTGTTTACATGGTAGATTCTTAATCAGAGTATTGTTAAAATCGGAATATTGTTGTCCATGTAAACGTACTCAGTGAGTCTAATGTTATAAGCACTATGGTTTCTACTAATCTGAATGAGTATGAATACTAAAGCTAATTAAGATGTATTTTGTGAGAAGTAATACTGATAATTTCATATTTTACTCCACAGAAGTACAGGCATCAGTTTCAGTCACAAACAAACTGCATGGGCCAATCTATAAATGGCAGCATTGGAAAAACAGTGTGTGAACAGACCTTTGCTTGAAGGTTGAGAGGAGTCGAGTTGCATGAGTGTGTCTCCTCTAACCCACCCGAACCCACCCTTTGCTAAACATTGGCACCTAGACAAGGAGCTCTCGCGCTGTGATTCAATTACAAGAGCCTCGGCCAACTGTCCAAACCCCAAGAGCTCTTTCTAATCTCACTCAGGTACCTGATAAACAATTACATTCATGACCATGTACCGCTTGTCTCTGCTGAAAATATTGTAAGATTTTTTGATTAATCAAAGTCACGTAAAATATGAAAGAACTGATCAGGACACTAATTTCCAAATTGACAATTCCGACATGTTTTTTGACAGTGGCAAATATTGCAAAAGTCACACGCATTTACTATGAATAAAATATGCAGAGCTGAAATTACAGGTCCTGCAGTAACAACAGTGAAGAATTTTAGGCTTGTCCTTGTTAGGAGATGGTTATTTTAACACCCTTAAAATGCAAGTCAGTGTTGGTTCAGGTTTGAGGATAAGTGGACAAGGTTTCCCTCTTCTGTTGGGAAATAGCTTTACAACATGGACACTCAAAGAGCTACTCAAGTTTCTTCTCATTTCTTATTTGTGCATCTTCGTTTCCTTTCCTCGCGTCTTAGCTCCACCTCCTTAGGATATGAGGGAAGGATGCAAGGAAAGGAAATGAGGATGGAGGAATCAAGGGATGAACATTGGAATATTCTTGACCACTCAAGCGTCACTTAAAAGCGTCATCAGCTGCACTAAAGAGATCTGCCCTTATGTTGTTAAAGTTCGTTATTTAAGGAATTCATAATAAATATTAATAAAGCAAGATGCCCTGTTGAAATATATGACATGTATGGTTTACTTAAACTGCAAAGGTAAAATATAAATGTAAATTATTACGACAGATGTGAAGGGGGAGGAGAATTTATATGTGCATCAATTTTTTCGCCGAAAAAGACTTAATACACCTGTGTATCCACGCTCATGACTCCTCAGGAAGCCTCCTCACTCCTCGATCCTCGCCTCCTCGCTGTGCAATTAAGAGAATTGAGATGTCCTATACAAGATGGCTGAGCTGGATCGGTTTCTGGGTCATAGGATGGAGGAAGGAGGAGTGAGGAAACGAGGAGGGATATTGAGAAGCACCCAATGATCTGCTGGAGAAGAAGTCTTCAGCTGTAATGCCTGTTGTGATAATGACAATATTACTAATTTTTAATGGACAAAATTGTTGCATTTTAATGTAAGGTGACCAGGTTTCAAATGAAAACAAATGGCATATTTCCTAGTTTAGTGGCTATCATTAAATCTCAATCATTAAATCTAAGTTTTTTTTTTTTTTTTAATTGTTGCACATTACCCACATATTCAAATTATTAACCATTTGTATGATGTTTGTGGGTCAAACTGACTAACTGGTTTTAATACAATTCACCAGAAATCACACTGTACAGGTGTCCTCGATCCTCGCCTTCTCGCTATGCAATTAAGAGAATTGAGATGTCCTATACAAGATGGCTGAGCTGGATCGGTTTCTGGGTCATAGGATGGAGGAAGGAGGAGTGAGGAAACGAGGAGGGATATTGAGAAGCACCCAATGATCTGCTGGAGAAGAAGTCTTCAGCTGTAATGCCTGTTGTGATAATGACAATATTACTAATTTTTAATGGACAAAATTGTTGCATTTTAATGTAAGGTGACCAGGTTTCAAATGAAAACAAATGGCATATTTCCTAGTTTAGTGGCTATCATTAAATCTCAATCATTAAATCTAAGTTTTTTTTTTTTTTTTAATTGTTGCACATTACCCACATATTCAAATTATTAACCATTTGTATGATGTTTGTGGGTCAAACTGACTAACTGGTTTTAATACAATTCACCAGAAATCACACTGTACAGGTGCATCTCAATAAATTAGAATTTCGTGGAAAAGTTCATTTATTTCAGTAATTCAACTCAAATTGTGAAACTCGTGTATTAAATACCACGACATTCTAATTTATTGAGATGCACCTGTATATAGACTACTGCATACAGGAATTACAAAATTAAATTTTAAGTTAATTTTGATGTTTTTCTTTTTTAAGTTTGTAAATGGATTTGTACCATCCCTATAGAGAATGTGAAGCTGACGTCACGCCAAGTTGAGTTCTGGGAAACTGCTTTGTTTATCCGCCTTCCGTCATACTGAGAGGATCGTGCTGCTGTTCTGCTATTGAATTTAGGGCAGTATTTTAATTTTCTGTCATGATTGTGAAAAAAGTCACCATTTTATTGCACACTGAGTCCGAAATTCTCATCCGAAGTTTTCGTACGTTAAAAAATAAATACAACCTCATGTTGTGTCAATCACGTTTACACACCGCCTCCGAAACTTTTGTCCATCATAAAAAAATTCAGATCAGGTTCAATTTTCTATGTTTTCGTATCCGTAGCAAGCATTTTGATAGGAAAGGATGATGAATACGAAAAAAAATAAAAAATTCGGACTCAGTGTGCAAAGACCTTTACTCAGATCATTATTCTGAGAGATAACTGGACAATGCAATATGTTTTTTCACCTTTTCTATGTGTAACAGGCAGTGCACCGCTGCAGACGGGATGAGGAGGAGAAGAATTGTTGAATAAAGTCATTATTTTTGTATTCTTTGCACACAAAAAGTATTCTCGTAGCTTCATAAAATTACGGTTGAACCCCTGATGTCACATGGATTATTTTCTTAATAAAAAAATATCTTAATTTGTGTTCCGAAGATGAACAAAGGTCTTACGGGTTTGGAACCACATGAGGTTAGTAATTAATGACATAATTTTCATTTTTGGGTGAACTATCCCTTTAATTTCAGCATTTGTAGCAGCAGGTGATCCTCCCAGTTTGGCGGCACCCCAGCATGCAACGCGGCTTGACTTAGCTTCACATTCTCTATTCGTTTGTTAAGTCTGACGTCACGTGTCACCGCTTCCGTGTCTAAACGCTCTATCAGATACCACGAGAAAACAACAAAAGGTGCTAATATACACTCACAATGTGATATAATACTACCAAAAAAATTTTAATCCTAACCTTTAACTCCATACCAAAATCCCAGATAGCCAGACAATGAAAATATAAATAAATAAATATATATAAAAATTATTTGTGTTTGGGACGCTGTGAGCATGGAGACTCTAGTGTAGACCGTAAGTTTGAAAACGTTTAACTTAAATGTTTAATATGAATAAACAGTGCTCACAAATGGCTGCTGAGGTAGTATTCTCAAGTGAAGCGAGTTGAGGCTTGGACCCGGAAACAGCGCTTCTTACTTCACCACTTAACAAACGAATAGTCTTATTATTTTGCATATTAGGCTCATTTTGAGCACAGTGTGCTTTCAGCTAATATAATTGTTGCATTTTTTTATTTAGCCTATTTGTTTAGTTTATCGTTTTTAATTATTTATTCATATTAAGGTGCACTTCACACACGTGGTGTAAGATAGAGGTGCGTTCACGCCATATTATTACATCAAGGTTGTGTGGGAATTAGGCCGTTAAGGCCCTGTTATAAAGCACAAACAAACAGTATTACTTTGATTTAATGTGAAAATGTTACTAGTACTACCTTGAAACCGATAACGGTGTCTCTTCTGATAACTGTCGGTTCTTCATGACTGAAGTAGCAGCAATAATCAGTGTAGTTCTCATCGCCCTCTGCTGGTGAAAATAATCACTACACAAGTGTTCAGGAAACATGTAATGGTCGGAGCTTTTTTTGTAGTGTAAAAACGGGGACATTTTAGGGGAGAGAGGACACCAAAACTGGGTTCGAACGAATCTTTATATCGATCTGTAGAAAGATATTAAATTATTTGAAACTATATTCAATCAAATGTGACTTTTTTTTCATTCCGACAACCTTTCATTAAACCATGTATACAAAATTATATAAATCTCACAACAAGGGTTAACAAAAATATGACATTAGGAAACACAGAGCAGAGCAGAGAACGGACGTCAGGTGACGTTATAATTCCATCAAAATAAAAGTTCTAACAGTGTTTGAAATATATATTAATATCCCCATTTTTATAAACAAAACCCATAGTTTAAAGTAAATATTAAACGTATATTTATTTAATTATCCTATCTATTACAATAATCCACATTTAACCGCACTGTGCAATCCAAACGACAACAGTGTTGCAAAAAGACTTTTATTTTGAACATTTTCTAACGCTTGTCTGCGCAGTTTTCACAGCAGTCAGTTTTCTAGGACCTTGAGCACATGAAAATAAAATAAAAACGGCACATGTGATTGTAGAAGTCAAGCACATTTACAGGACATGGCGAAACGGATAATGTGAGTGTTTTCGTGTTTGTTTACAGTGTGTAATTATGGTGATATGAGCCGATGTGTTGTATAACAACAGTAAAGATTACATTATTGTTAGTTTGTCCTTCCGAAAATGTGTACCTGAGTAGATTTACAGTAACGTTATGTACTTACACTTGTAGTACTCCTTCAAAAAAGTGCCACGGCGTTAGCCTGTTTTGAGGTTGGTACCATGGTAGTATAATATTTTGGACATGGTATCCAGGTAATACTATGCTTACCAATACCATGTTTTGTTTGGACGTGATACCAGGGTAATACTATGCTAATTTCGACATAGCATGAGAATAATACCATCGTTCTCGTTTATTAGTACCAATGACCCTGCTGAAAAAACCCCCCAGCTAAAACCAGCATTAGCTGAAAAAAAAGGATATGCTGGTTAGGTGGTGCTGGTTTAAGCTGGTCCTTTGCTGGTTTATGCTGGTCCTTTGCCAGCACATGGCCAGCATAAACCAGCAAAGGACCAGCTTAAACCAGCAAAGGACCAGCATAAACCAGCAAAGGACCAGCATAAACCAGCAAA
>NW_015555819.1:1597051-1604772 GCF_001515605.1 Sinocyclocheilus anshuiensis
AGTTCTATGATAATACATTGGAATATGAATAAATGGAATGGTAATTTCCTTTAATTTATTTGATGTAATTTCCCTATTTGTTCAGATATCCTTTATACCAGCTTGGTAACCCACAGCTGAGAATATTCCGGCCCACCTTCAATCTGACCCTGGTCAGACCCGGCAAAGAACAGCCACCTGATACAGTACAGTTTCGCATTCCTATGGAGTAAGTGTTTCATGTCATTTTCATCGATGATACCAATTGTGTCAAATGTTAACATTGTACAATGATGTAGTTACATTATTTTCTACTAGGTGGCAGACAAATCCCACAAATCTAGTGAAGTGAGTGAGTGAAGTGACATGTGGCCATGGAGTAAGTATTTAATGTCATTTACATCAATAAAACCAATTGTGTTACTGTTAGGTTGAAAGTTTACTATGATGTAGTTGTATTATTTTCCGCTAGGTGGCAGACAAATCCCACAAATCTATTTCGTCTTGTCACTGTAAATTGCAGAGTGGGAATCTTATTGCGCATGATGATCACAAAGAATTAAAGCATCTTAAGTGATGCTTAACTATAATTGCAGACCGGTTAGATGCAACACAGCATTTCGTAACAAAACCCGGGATGACGTTTCCGTGTGCGGTTGCATGGCTGATGATGCCTCGGAGCTCCCTTGCCTCTCTCAAGATTTGTTTACAGCTCTTTCACCTACTTAAAATCCGACATCTCGTTCCTTTACTGATGACGTTTGTTAAACGTCACTAAAAATACAGCCGTAATTATTGCATTGCTGCGGTGTAATACGAAACAGGCAGTCAGACTGTTAATAACGGGTCTAATCGGAGTCCACACAAGAAAAGAGGACAAAGTCTGCTTTGTCTTCTGGAGAACCTCAGGGCGTACATCTAAAGCAGTGACGGTGGAGCCTTGTTCCTCAGTTATTATTTCGCCAGTATGTGTTCCAAACCGCACACGTTTGTAATTGGGCTATGTTATCACATGCGCAAGTGCTCAGAGGAAGGTTTTTTTTTTTTACCTGCTTTTACTCCTTTGTTTTTACAAACTGTTTTGTGATCTTAAGTGTCTCAATCTGCACCGGGCATCCTTGTCACCTGAATCTAAACATTTCGTGCCTGTGCAATCAAAGGAAGAGGTGTTTTTTTTTTTTCTTGTTTTGGAGCCACTGCCGCCTCATTGGACATCAAGAACTGTTTTGTCTCCTCCGGAGCTGCATTTGACACAGTCACATCGCAAACAGTATGAAAGTAGACAAAGCAACAGAGGTATCATTAAAACATCCCCCTCTTCACTTTCTACTTTTCAAAGATACCCTTCACTTTGGCAAGCAACCTGGTTTGCATAGTGATTATCAGGGTCAAAGAATTTCAAAGCACTTGTTTTTGTGAAAGAGGGCCTCTTTACAAAGTGTTTGTACTTGCAGGATTTGTTTAACCTCGTTTATTTACCATCCTATGGGCCTTTTAAGTATTTGATCCATCGTCAACATCTTTCATCTTTTTATTTACTTTCTTTTTTGAATAATTTCATTTTAATGATCTTTTCTTAGTTCGTTAAAGCTATTTGTCCACTCTCTTGCCGCCTTTATAGTCCCAGTGGTGTGAATGTAACCTAGAGGTCACCGGCTAACAAAAGATCCCCCTTTTTTTTTTGGATTTCCTCAAAATTTGGAGTGTTTTGTCCCTCTGCTTCTGAGTCACCTACTTGGAAAGCCTTTGAAATGGGCGGTGTGAGCGCACATGTTTAGAGATGAGCGTGGACTGTTTATGTGTGAAGGGTGGGGCGCATCTCGCAGTAGAGAGGATTGAACAACTAGGAGGTCTCTATCTTTATAAGACGTCAGCGCTTACAAAAGATAAGCCACACAGGCGCAAGGCACTGTTTACATCTGCTGAAGGTCATGACCGTGTTGCCGAGTGCTTCATTTAATTGATTCTATGGAGTGGAACTGAGAAGCATTGTCCAAACACATAAAACAATTTACAGTATAATTTAAGTGATTATTAAAATTGCAATTAAATGACTTGTCACTCTTCACTGTTATGTCTTCATGTATGAGATTCCCATTTGTATTTTGTTTGTTTTTTTGTTGTTGTTTGTTTGTTTTGTTTTTGGGCCAAACCTCTCCGACCTATTTTTTTTATTTTGTTTTATTTTTTATACTTAATATTTCAATAATTCAACAACACTATATGGATTTATTTTAATTTTATAATAAAAGTAAATAAACAATTTTAAAATAAAAACAATATTACAATAATCAATTATTACAAACTCCCTGCAGTTCCGTCATGAACCCACAGGGGTTTGCGAACCACAGTTTGGGAAACCCTGCTCTGTATGATAGATGAAGTTGAAAATGATACAAAATTATCATCGAAAGAAAGAAAATATGATAGGAATATGTCGTAGGCCAAACTCAGACCTCGATTTCCCACATTAAACAGCAATTTAAAACTCTAACCCTTTTGTTTTTCTGCCTTCCAAGTAGGCATGGGCCGATTACCGGTTCCAAGGTATACCGCGATTTGAAAATGTCACGGTTTCAAAACCACTAATATTTTCTGTTATACCGTTCCTGCGGTATGCGCTGTTTTTCATGTCTCCTCAAAGACTGAAAGTGTAGGAATCCCTCAGGTTGAGTGAAGTGTAGAGAGTAACACGACCCTCCTCCTCCTGTTGGTGCGAGCGAGCGGTCAGTCACGTGTGTGTATGATGGACGAACTTAAGGAGCTGCCCCTGGAACTTACGTGATCGGCAACCGGACGTTTTTTGTCTTATTGCAAGTAGGGATATGCCGATATTAAAAAATTTTCATGTTGCGATTAATTGCTAATGCTTTTATCACGGTATTATTACATTACAGATTTAGGTTAAATAAAGATGCCAGTCTTTATTTTTCTTCTTTTTAGGAAACAAATCAAAGAAAACATAAACAAATTCTACTGTTCCTAATTTTCTGTATGTTGCTCAAAAACAAAATATATTGTGTTCAGCCGAAATGTTATTATTATTATTTTTTTTACCCATTCATTTAAAAATAACACATTTTAGAGCTGTAACGACAACACCGTGATATTTTTGCTTAAGGTTATCATACCGTCAAAATCTCATACCGGCCCGTGGCTACTTCCAAGGTAAAGTGTCAAACATGTGGCCTAGTGATTTGAATGCATTTTCCAGATGCATTGAGCTCCTGTGGGGTCGAGTCCAGTCAGTTTGTTTTGCTCCTCTGACCTAAACTATTTACTATTATAACTTAATATTTCAACGATTTAACAGTATTTTTTACACAATTTAACAAAATATTAAATCTTTTTAATACATGTTTCAATTAGATATAATTTTTACAACAGTCCTACACGGAAGCAGCTCCGGGCGGTTGGCTTTGCGCATGCGCCTCTCAGAAGCGACGAACGTGGAAGCGCAGGGGAGAGATCGAATCAAAACAACGGTCCTTTGCTAAAGTAAGGAAACTTTGCTTCCTTTGCTCCTGTTAACAAACGTTGGTTTTCACGAGACTCACCGGCTCATGCGAAACGCTGACCTCATACGTCATCAGCCCGGAGCTGCTTCCGTGTACAACTGTTGCCGCAAACTAGATTAAAGTGATTATTATGTTTTGAATATGGATATTTTTCTTACAAAAATGCATCGATTCGCTACAGAAGGCCTTTGTTCACCCCCCGGAGCCGTGTGAGACACTTTTTTTTTTAATGGATGAGCGCTTTTTATTTCACTTCTTTTGGACTGAAGCAATGCAACACACGCTAAGTGCCATTAAACAGCTTGAAAGATCAAAGACAATTTTTAATATAACTCCGACTGGATTCGTCTGAAAGAACAAAGTCATATACACCTAGGATGACTTGAGGGTGAGTAATTTATGGGCTAATTTAAATTTTTGGGTGAACTAACCCTTTAATGCATTTTCCAGACACATTGAGCTGTGCTGCTCATGTGGGGTCGATTCCACTCCACATCCGTTCCCAATCCTCCATAAAAAGCCTAAAAAGAGACAGACAGAAAATTAGATCTTGTCATTTAACTCATACATTACCATCAGATGCTCCAGCTCTATACAGCACTAGACGTGGATGGGGAAGCAAAGGTCCTTCCTGTTGGCAGAACTGTCAAGGTCACCAGGAGGCCGGAACTGAAAAAGATCTCACCTTCTCCACTCCAAGATCTCAGAAAGCACTTGGGTCTACTAACTATTCGTCTCACTGTGGCTCGAGTGCTCTGCTCTCTAGGAATCACCTCACTCTCTCACTTTCACACAGACAAATGCGCTTGTATGCATCTCCTCTCTCACATAAATTACGTGGCCAAAACTTCATTGAAATCTGAGCATCACACTCTGGTGCTGACTTGGAAAGATGTGCGTACAATACTCTTTCCGAAGGAGCATCTGTTTGTTAGGTTTCTTGGAAACCCTCTCCTTTACAAAAAAAAAAAAAATTACATGGACTGACTGTGAACAAACATCCTTGTTTTTCAAAGCAGTTCATTATGTTCTTCCCGTTAGCTCCGGCATCATATTTTCTGAATGGTTCTCGTTGGGTTTTCAGTAACTGAAAACATAATGATACAGTTTTGTTTTGTTTTGTTTGTTCATGAAAGCATGTCACAAAAGGCATTTTACGTAATTTCAGTCCTCGAAAAACAGAGTTTAAACATGGGATTCTCAACCTTAGGGTCTCCAGAGATGCAGATGAACGTAATTTGCCACCTGTGAGATTCTAAAGCATTCATCTTTAATTTTGTAATGTAGGTGGGTGGGATGGGGTTGTGGGATCACAAGAATTTTGGAACTTAAAAGATGGATTGTGGACCAAAAAAAGGTTGGGAATCTCTGTATTAAATGCTTCCATATGACATGAATCTTAAGGTCTTACTTCAATACGCCATAGATTATCATATTTTGTTCTCTTACTCCATGGCAACTCTGAACCTCTATCCGTTTCAATTTTCTTCAAGAATGACCAAGTTTGATGTCAGAAATTATCTAGAGAAGATCTACAGCGTTCCTGTTGCAGCTGTACGCACAAGGATCCAATACTGTGAGTAAAACTTTGTCATTATATTTGATCTAGAGTGATTAATTACAAATTTTAAAGCAGGTTTTTGCAGTTTGTTTTTATTAAAACATTTTATTACAAGACAAAATGTAAAAATATATTTTATCCTATTTAGATGTAAACTATTTAATGTATGCCATTTCTCGGCTGATGTTAAAAAGTGTAAAACTGTATCGGTGATTGTGATTATGATTTTGTTTACTAAATTTTTTTTATTTTTTTATTATTAAATTATATTTGCGTTTCTGTTGGTAAATTGGTAATACCAATTTAAATAACACAGCTTTATTTGAAAAAGAAACATTACGGTGTTAAACTTCCAGTTGCATCAAGTGTCAGATCTTTTTAGTATCTTGTGCTCTAATAGTTGCATTTTTAAGATGAATTGATTAGAAATAATCTCTTTCTAGATTAGAAAGAGTGTCAAGGCCTCTCCATTCTCGTCCATTCCAGTACATTCCGCTGTTTTTGCATGCGAGAGCATGTCTTGTGAGCCCCCTTCACTCTTTTGCACCTCTGCTCACTCTGTTTTGTGGTCGACTTGCCTAACAACGCAAGCCAAACTCAGCTGACAGCAGCAGTGCCATCAACTGGCCTGAACTTTATGAAGCCCTTATACAACAACTCGCCAATGTTCTATGTTTATCACTTGTGTTTGCGCTCCTGGGGTGGTCGGTCACCTAGATAGGGGTAGTATGAGTGTTAGTCAGTGAGAATGATCAATACTGACAAGATGTTTTGGAGATACTTGACAGCCGAGCGGGAGTTAGAATTTTATGTATAAACATATGGCTAATTCAGGGAACTGTGTTTTGCGGAATTCAGATCAAGTGGGAGACACTGAGGGAGGGAAGGAGAGGGAAGTGAAAGAAGGAGTGGTTTGCGTGATTCCACTCACAGCTGCTTATCTCTCCATCCATGGCTGTAGCGTTCCAGTCGACAGTTGTCCTAGGATGCCCTGCCCTGTTTATTTCTTCACAAAGTTTGCCAGAAGTGTTACACAACAGTGTTTTTTTTATTTTATTTTTTTATCGTCATTATTATAGGAGTAATTCACCCAAACCAGAAACTTTCGTCATTTTATTTTTAATTCGTTTAGTTATTTACTGTCATGCCATTACAAACCTGTAGGCTCAACACAAAAGGAGATTTTTTTTTTATCTTCACACAGCTTCAATGACAGTTCATAATGAATCACATCTGTAAGGTGCCAAAAATAACAAAAAAAATTCAAAAGGTCCTGAACCCACATTACAGCTTTGTGCGAGAATCACATTGAAATATAACGATTCAGAAGAATCTTCAAAAGAAAATGTATGTTGTTGGTCGTCCTTCAATATGTTTTGTTTTATTTATTTATTTAGACCTTGTCATTTTTTTTAATCGAAATGTCATAATCCTCTACCTGTAAAACATCAGACTTTTGGCAAAGCATGTCATGCTTCTCCAATCATTTTGTCCGAATAAACTCCACCCCTTCTTACAATAGAGTGCATTAGTCCCTGCCCCTTTTTTCAGCTGCATTTTTTTCCATTTATTTTTCACATATGGATTTTAAAAACGTCTTTGTTTAAAGCTCTATAAGCCATGAACCAAGCCAACCAGCTATGATGTTAATCACAATAGTACAAACTTTGTATTGAAGCAAAAATGACAATGAAAATAACAAAAACACAAAGGTACAAGACCTTGTACTTAACAGCTCTGAGTCCAGTGTTGGGCAGTAACGTATTACTTAGTAAGGTGTTACTGTAATTGGATTACTTTTTTAGTAACGGAGTAATTTAACCCGTTATAATTTTCAAAATAGTAATTAGTATAGTTACAAGCTGATGTCTTTATACGTTACTGCCGCGTTACATTGCTGACAGAATGCAGTGATTTATAATCTAGATTGTAAAAAGGGTGAAGCTCATGCACTGTCGAGTCAAGTGCCAGTGGATTAGAGACCTGCTCTCCCGTGAGACCGGATGCAACAGCGGGACAAGACTTGATAGGTGACTGCAGAGACTCGTGTGTGTGCGGGATGCTGGAGAATAAAATTATTCACGGGACTCCCGCACAATAGAAATATCTAAACATAAAATATCTGAAACAAATAAATTGTTATTCATCTATTGCACAAAAGCAACATGAACTAATATAAAATATAAACGATTAACAGATGCAAGCGTATGCAAAGTTTCTATTTAGGCTAGAACACGTGTTTGCAGCGTTGAGCAATGCAGTGCTGAAATCTGCGTGCTCACGAATCCTCTCATTATAACACACGAATTGTAGACATTATGAAAGATTCATTATGCATATATTTATAGTGTTATAACAGAGATTTGTGAGATTGCGATGAACTGAGATGTCTTTTAGAGATTATAAATGCAGCGCTCTTTGCTTGCATTCTGCCATACCAAACCATGCATGCAGCAGCCGCTTGCTTTAGTTAAAAATAACAGTGTTCTGTGAATGTTGATGCTTTAATAACAAATATTAATCAGGAGCGTGTATGCTGGGATTTCATACATTTCATGGAGAAAAAAGTAACGTAGCTAGTAATGTAACTAATTACTATTTACTTTTGAAATAAAGTAATCAGAACAGTAACGTGATTACTTTTAAAAGGAGTAATCAGTAAT
>NW_015555819.1:1604864-1605552 GCF_001515605.1 Sinocyclocheilus anshuiensis
AAAATAGACAAAACTATCTCAACATCTTTAATGCAATAAGGGTATAGAGCTAAAAACAACAACAATGTGCATAGCAGATCATCTTTGGTTTAAGGAGAATCTGATGGGCAATGTTTGACTTGGAAACTCACGTGAAACTCTAGAGGAGACTTGTGTCTTTTTCTTTAGAGAAACATTTGAAAAGAAGAAAAGTCTCCATTTAATCTCTGCAGTGTTGGGCAGTAACGCATTACTTAGTAACGCGTTACTGTAATTTGATTACTCTTTTAGTAACAGAGTAATTTAATGCGTTATAATTTTAAAAATAGTCATTAGAGTATAGTTACAAGCCGAGGTCTTTATACGTTACTGCCGCGTTACATTGCTGACAGAATGCAGTGATTTATAATCTAGATTGTAAAAAGGGTGAAGCTCATGCACTGTCGAGTCAAGTGCCAGTGGATTAGAGACCTGCTCTCCCGTGAGACCGGATGCAACAGCGGGACAAGACTTGATAGGTGACTGCAGAGACTCGTGTGTGTGCGGGATGCTGGAGAATAAAATTATTCACGGGACTCCCGCACAATAGAAATATCTAAACATAAAATATCTGAAACAAATAAATTGTTATTCATCTATTGCACAAAAGCAGCATGAACTAATATAAAATATAAACGATTAACAGGTGCAAGCGTATGCAGAGTTTCTG
>NW_015555819.1:1606600-1608818 GCF_001515605.1 Sinocyclocheilus anshuiensis
GGAGTAATCAGTAATTTGATTACATTTTCAGAGTAACTTGCCCAACACTGTCTGAGTCAAAGATCTAAAATCCTTTGAACCTTGGTGAATGACAGAAATGTAAAACTATCCATTTAAAGTTGTTGATTGTACATAGAAACAATATATTTTAAAGGTTTTTTTTTTGCAAAATATGCACATATATTTTAGTGTTTTGACTCTATTACATAACTTGTAGTTCTTCATGGGAGTGGGTGGAGCTCTGCGCTTGTTTAGCACAATTTGCTTGCTGCGACTCTGATTATAAATGTAGTTTGGTGATGTAGTTTTTCACCAGGGACTCAGCTGTTAAACTTTTTTTATGATTGTTTAAAACATCAGTTGAATAATGCAAACTGATAGCTTCAGCATTGTTAAAAATCCTATGGAGAAAATGAATGGCGTTTTTACTTCCAGAACCAGACTATTGTGCGCTATAGACTGCAAGCTCGCATTCAGATCTGCCTCCATCCAACCAACAACCAATGGATAGAAACATTCAAGATGTTTAGGCATAATCGGTTTTGAGCTTTTTCTTTTCAGTGAACTGGTTGATCTGGTTGGCAAACCGGACAGACAGTTCATTCACAAATCTAAGTTCTGAACTCAGTGACTCAATGATCTGTTCGCAGTTCTCAAGTTAACAGCTTACTGTGGGGAAGATTATCAGTGAATAGAATTTAGGTATGTTCCTCACAAAAATATCCAAAATATTGTATGACTTCAGAAAACATTGAATATAGTACTTGGGTTGTATCGACCACTTATAATGGTGCTTTTAGGAAAAAAAATCTTATAGCTTAACAGCTGTGGCCACTTTGAGCTGTCATGGTATGGAAAAGATTTGCATACACTTTTTTTTTTTTTTTATCTAGTTTTCCATATAAAAAAATAGGCCATATGGTTTTGGAACAACATGAGTGTGACTAAATTGCATAATTTTAAAAATGGAACTATTCCTTTAAAGCATAAAGGTTACGGCAATATAACATAAACAATAATGCTTAAGGGTAAGTAAATAATGCTGGGGTTATTACAGGCTTTACCGTCTGGTTAACGCAGAGGGAACCACTTTTACGAGCTGCCAGTTGGGTTTACGCCACTGGGATTTTTCCGTGCGGTTTCCACACCAACGCTGGAGAGGGTCAATAAGCAAAGTGGCCATTTTTACAGCCACAACGTAAAGGCAGAAAAAAATGCTCTGTGTCATGGGCTCCACTCCACTGATGGTTTAAAGGATGTGGAGAAAAGGGGGGCGCGGGTGGAACCCCCAGCCTCAAGGCGTCTATTCTTTTTCCTACTGAGTATTTTGGAAGGGGTTTCTATAACTACCCCTCAGGCCTGGGATTTGTAACATAATAGTAGCCAGCCAACACACAACCTCAAAAGAGAGCTTGATTGAATATTTATTTATACTATATAATGCTGGGTGGGAGTACGGGAATGGAAACAGGGTTCGCATACATGAACAAAAGCGCTTCTCACCTGTTTTGCGGGTTGACCGTTCATTTGACCCTAAATGGAGGGAGTGTTTGTGTGTTTAGGGTTTCGTTGTACTAGTAAAGGAAGACTGCCAATCCTGTTTAAGAAAACTCGTCACACAGGTCGTCATTTAAACTTTTTTGTTGAGCAGGTTTTAAAGGGTTAGTTCACCCAAAAATGAAAATTAGCCCTTAAATTACTCGCCTTCAATGCATTCTAGATGTATATGACTTTCTTCTTTCAGATGAATCCAGTCGGTGTTATATAAAAAATTGTCTTTGATCTTCCAAGCTGTTTAATGGCACTCAGCGGGTGTTGCAGTGCATTAGTCCAAAAGAAATGAAATAAAAAGTGCCAACCATAAAAAAAAGTGTCTCACACGGCTCCGGGGGGTGAACAAAATCCTCCTGTAGCGAATCGATGCGTTTTTGTAAGAAAAATAATTATATTTAAAATGTAATAATCAATTTAATCTAGCTTGCGGTCACTGTTGTAAACGGAAGCAGTTCCGGGCGGACGACGTATGAGGTTGACTTTCCGCATGCGCCGCTCAGAAGTGACGAACGCGGAAGAGCAGGGGAGAGATCAAAACAAAACAATGGTCATGAATTAGAAGTACAAAATGAGGATTTGAAAAGAAGAATTTTCGGAGGATTTCGATATAAGCCAAGAGGAGACTGGTTTTCCTTTGCTAAAGTAAGGAAACTTTGCTTCCTTT
>NW_015555819.1:1609193-1625197 GCF_001515605.1 Sinocyclocheilus anshuiensis
TATTTTTCTTACAAAAACGCATCGATTTGCTACAGGAGGCCTTTGTTCACCCCCCGGAGCCATGTGAGACACTTTTTTTATGGATGGGCGCTTTTTATTTCACTCCTTTTGGACTGAAGCAATGCAACACCCGCTGACTGGCATTAAACAGCTTGAAAGATTAAAGATAATTTTTTATATAACTCCGACTGGATTCGTCTGAAAGAAGAAGTCATATACATACTGGTAATGTATAGCCTGAATGCACTAAGTCGCTTTGGATAAAAGCGTCTGCTAAATGCATAAATTATTATTAAATTATTAATTATTATTAATTATATACACCTAGGATGCATTGAGGGTGAGTAATTTATGGGCTAATTTTCATTTTTGGGTGAACTAACCCTTTAAGGAAAGATTTCACTGCAAAATCTTGACATTACTATACCACTCTCATATCATTTCAAACCTTATATCATTGCAGAACTTTCAACAGGAATCTGAAGAAAATTCTGTATAACAACAGTTCCTTGTGACAGTACAGCTCTTAAGCTCCAACACTGACTGTCAGCAAATCAATAAATACTTATACTTTGGCCTGTATTGTATGGCTTCGGAAGACCTAAAATGTAGCACACATTATATGGACCCAAGTTAAATTGAATTTTGGTGTATTTATTGGTCTTTTTTGGAGCTAAGTAGACATGGTCACTATGAACTTGTAGTATGAAAAACTATACCTTTAAACTTTCTGACTGAATGAACCAAATGTCATGCTGTAAAGATATTTTAATGTAAAACAATGCTGTTATTCACCAAGTGTGTTATGTTTTTAATGATTTAATCTTTTTACTCTTCTTGCACTGTCTTGTTTTTTGGAAGTGATTTGGTTCAGATGTACTTCTTGACTTCTTTCTCTGGGTTCTTGTGAATATTACCCAGCAGGCTTTGTGCAATTACATCATGGCTAGCTGGGAAAAGGTTAACATGCATTCCACGGTTAACATGACTGAAAACATGGGCTTCTTAACAGAGAAACCCAACCCCCTGTTACCCTAAAATACATATTGGGTATCTAAGATATTATGCAAAAAATAACAATCTTCTTTGAAGGTGTAATTCTGTCAATGTAAATATACCCAGCTGCAACACAGTTGGAGAGGTGATTTTTATATCACCTGAGGTCTTACTATAATTATAATAATTTGTTACATTTATATAGCACTTTTCTGGGTACTCAAAGCGCTTTACATGGAAGGGGGGAATCTCTTCAACCACCACTAGTAAGCATTAATCAGATATTACTGGTTTATTTATTAGTTGTTAGACAAACACATTGATAGTATTTGCTTTGTTGCAGTATGCTTTATTTTTTAGACATGTAAAAACAAGTAGTTTTCATTAACTGTGTATCTGCAATTTGTGCCTCCTCTAGTGCCACCAAACATAATTGTTTACTAAAAACATAATTTCTAAATTAAATTCAAAATAAGTGTTGTATTACGGTATTGAGAATGAGCAATTGTAAATTAATAATTACAATAATCTTTTAGCTAAATATTCATCACCTCCTTTTTTTCTTCTATCAAGGTACAAACAAGAAACGAAACCACTCAAACCAGCGAGTGAAGAGGCCAGATTACAAAGTGGCATACGTTCAACTGGTGAGTGTTATTCTATTGAGGCCTAGATTTGAAAGTGCCTGACATTCATTGTTAAAGTCCCTGTGTGTACCTGTGGTCTCTTCTGTCCATCTTGATTTTCAGAAAATGCCCCCATCATTAGCACAGGACCATTTAAATTCCCTTTTTAAGACTTTATTGATTATGGGTGCTTGGGTCAGGTGGATTGTTTTAGTTGAAGTTATTGAACAAAACAAGAGAAATGGGATGCTTGGGTATTTAAGCCCTGCATTTTTGTTTCTTCTTTGTTTTGAGGGCCCATCACAGCTTATGTTCCCTTAAAAAAAACCCAAGGCACAGGTACTCTTTGATGCGAAACCCTCACCTTATTGTGTTCGACTCCCTGAGTCCCATCGCTGCTTGTTTAGTTTCTGTCTCTCACACATATTCGCCCCTGCCCTCCTGAGAAAGGCGGCAGTTTGGGTTCTGGCTTTGGCCAAGAAGGCAAGAGGTCGTCTTTGGTTACATGCCAGACTTTGTGCAGGAATTATAGTACAAAGTTCTCAGAGAGCTATGGTTATTATCATGGGCGGATGGGAGAGTTGTTTCTTGGGGCATCAGAACGTTAGCATTGGTCGCGATCCAGTGGCGAATTGCGCTGCTGGGTTCACACCTGTTTTTGGGCAGAGCCCTGGGCTGTTGATACCGACTGTGTTTGAAGTATGCTGGCATGAAAATACCTTAATCTGATCTCCTTTGATTCATTTAGGAAAGCTGATTTTGTTTCTTTACGGTTTTTAGTTTTCAAGAGAAGCATTGGATTGTTTGCTCTCTTTTTTTCAGCCATCAATCAAGGCAGGGATAAATAATTAAACTTGTCAAAACAGAGCGGCTTGTAATGGGTTACACAAGCAAAACACAAATTAATATTTAAAGGTGAACTTCCGCTTGACAAGAGTTGAATGACTTCCTGTGTGGCTTTGCGCCATCTATTTAACCTTCTCATAAACCCAGTTAGGGACTTGGATCCAGAGAATTACTGCATCCTGTTCCTAACATTTGTCTTCTTTCAAATGCAGTGCCATATTTGCTTAAACATTTCTGGAGAGAACTACTTCCTTGTTGTCCAATCTTTCAGAAAGTCATGCTTATTTATATGTGAATAACATGCAAGCTAAAAAATCTCAGACCGCAGCGAAAAACACTGATATGAAACCACATTTCCGGCCTCTTTCTTCTCCTCCAGCAGGTCTGCAAAAAAACACTGCCCAAGAAAAGCCCTCCTTTCTTTTCAGTGGTGGGTGAAAACAAGATTGTTCCTAATTGACACCACATGTGGGGGAGTGTTCTGTGGTTGGATACCCTCAACGGTTCCCCCCGCCAACCCTTCCCCCCCAACGCACTACATCAGCTAATATTCCAGAGGCAATACGGTGAGGAACGCTCTCTACGACTCCGAACCCCCCAGATTTTACAAACTCCAGGCTCGTTGAAAAAGCCGTGTGTTAGTACGGTTCTTTGATGGCCACTCTCTCATCAGACCTCCCCACGGTGGGGAGGAGTGCGGGAGGAGAGAGAGTTCATCAAGGAGGAGGAGGGGGTTACGGATGGATTCGACACATGAAGCGAGGTGAGCGAGGGCACTATGGAGCCGTGCCAGAACAGGGAGGTCCAGACAGGGGTCAGGGAAATCTTAAGCAACATAAAATCTTGAGACAATATCAAGGTTTTACGTACGACCGCTTTGCAAGTAACGCTCTAGTTAAATGAAATGATATCCTGTGCTTCCCTTTGCAAGGCTGTGACCTGTTCGGTCCTGGTATAAAGGTTCTGTTTGTTGATGTTGCGTCTGTAGTTTCCCGGGCTGGCTGGCGTAATGCACATAGCACATGTTATTGTATAGACGCTCCCTATCAGAATCACTTACCCCCTACACTGAATTTCATTGATCTGTAATGTTGTATAATTGGCATTTTGCTTAACTATATACCTCATTGAAACTGATTTTGGGGGAACACTCCAGCTTGCCCACTTGTCCACAACAACTGTTTATATTGCCCCCCCCCACCACCCTGCTTTTTCCACAAGGGTCTTGTTGCAGGCATCAGTATTTGGCAAGACAAGGCAACTGTTGTTGGTACTAATGGATGTTTGTTGTTGTTGTTTGAAAGCTTGTTGCCGAGTCGTTGTTTTTTGGGGCTGTGTTTCAGTCTGGATCACCTGGTAGCCAGGCTACCTTTCAGATCGGATCGCGATGTTCCACCTGAACTTGTGAGCACACTCTGCTCAATTACCACTCAACAAAACCGAGTGAAACTCAACCATGCTAAGGCATACTATTATTTTTCTATTCAAATGGGTTCCTTCCTGTTACACACATCTCCCCCACTGATTGCCATGCACAAATTAATACCCTTTCCGTTTCTGCTGTTTTAAGTTGATGGCTCGTGAAAGTTCACATTGTGATCTTATCAACACTAGATGGCAACGTTTGGCTTCAGTGGTGCTGAATGAATGTAGGGCCCTACAACATTACTGTCATGTATTCCTTGCAGTTCAGAGTACTGTAAGCCAAAGTAATGAAAGAAGAAAACTGACATGTCTATGAGTAATTCACGTGTTGCATGCCTTCGAACACGTTTAGAAAATGTACAAGGTAAGTTTGTAATTAAGAAAAGGTATGAGGCACATTTATAATTGAATTTTGCAGAACAGAAAAGTTAGGAGGTAAGTTCATCAATTAGAAAAGGTACAAGGCTCATTTATCATTGTTCTGTAGAAACAAAACTTATGAGGTAAGTTTGTCAAATTGAAAAGGTACGAGGTGAGTTTAACATTGTAGCAAATGTATGAGGTAAATTTGTCTTTGTATTATAGAAAAGGTACAAGTTACGTTTGTCATTATTCAATAAAAAGCAACTAGTTAGGTTTGTTATTATAGAAAAGATACAGTGTAAGTTTAAAATTGTACATCAAAAAAGGTATGAGTTATACATTTGTCATTGTAGATAAAAAGATGCAAGATAATTTTGTCATTGTAGAATTATAATAAGATGTTTGCCGGCATTTTTTTTAAATGGTGGACTAGGCTAGGTATAAAACGTTGACACTGTTTATCAGATTTGGTTGTGCATGTGATTAGGGCATTTTTAGGCAGATTTTTTTTATCTAACTACAATTTTTAATTGCAAATGTACAGTATTTCATCCACCACAAGGGCTTTCGTAAGGCTGTGCTCGGATGAAAGGAGCACAGCATGAATAATGGAAAGGCCAGCGGGGTCTCTGGCATCCTGTTTGAAGCAAACACACACACTCAGTTCCCCAGTGTACGTCCACTACGAGACGGCCTCTGTGAGTGCCAGCAGACGCGAGCAAAGGAGATGATATTGAAGCCCTGCCTCCACCTCCACTCCACGTCCTTTATGAGCTGTGTATTTCTTGCGTTTCCCTCAAGCCACTCTCATTTAGTATTACTACAAACACTCATTGTCATTCTTTTTCCACCCCATTACTGTTTTATCAGTCTCTCGATGTCCAGGCACCACCCAGCTTTATTTCTGTATCATTTTCATAATAAATTACACCGAAACTAGCAATACTTTTCCTGTTATGGTACCACCTCAGTTGTCCTGCTTCTGTCTCTGTCTCTCACTATTCCTTTCCCCCTCTCTTTTCTTTTGTGTGTTTTGTACACCGGAGATTGAGGGAGAGGTTCAGGACCCTACATGCAAAAGTAGGGGTTATCTTTGATTGCTGTTGACAGGGTCCAATATCCTGGGGAACCAAAAAATAGCGAGGACTTGGGCAAGTCTGAACAAGTCGACCGGTCACAACTGTCATCACTGCAAACATGGAACGAGTGACTCAGTGGCTTAAAATGACATGAAGGCTTATACTGCTCTGAATGGAGACTTTGCCACCCCTTCCTTTAGACTGACCGCTTGGCTTGACCGTAATGATTTAACAAGCCAGACTGTGTGCCAGCCGATTGTCTACGCCCGTGTGTACGAGAAACAGTTCCCCAGTTGCAGTGGAAACCTGCTTCTGTTTACAGTAATGGGTACAAAAACGTCTGTCTTATGGCTGTCCTCATCGAGGAAATATAATATGCTTTGTTTAATTTTTCCCTCCGCACACTTTTCCCTGGCGTTGAGGATTCATTAGAGTGGTTTTGGGAACAAAGGCTCTGGACCCCCACACATGTTTGGCAAGGCAGCTGTGTCTTGGCATGGGGAAAGCATTGCATGAATCATGTTCTCTACTGCTGTGGCCAGTCAGGTTTTGACAGCTGGGCCACTATACCCATGCCCGAAGGAAGTGTTTATGCACAAACGCTGGTCCTCTTCTGGGAGGCAGTCAAGGCGTCAGAGTGAAGCAGAGCAGACAGACAGACTGGCACGGGCCCAGATAGGCCTCAGCTGGGCCTCAGATGGGCCAAATCCTTGGTTCTCTCTGAAACGCTTTACATTAGCACTATTGGTCTGTGCTGTTTTTCACAGAGGGTGCAACAAATTCGGATACAAAGACTGACCAGTGCTTTTGGTGTAATAAACTTGCCTCATTCGTGTAATTCCATACCTGTTGTAGTAGTCAACGTTTTTGTGTGCTTATGTTACATTTACAAATTTGGCAGATGGTTTTATCCAAAGTGGTTTACATTCAAAGTAAACTTTTTTTTTTTTTGCTTCATGGGTTCCCTGGGAATCAAACCATGATTTGTATTGTTTCTTGAGATCAAATATGAAATGCTACAATAGTCCCATTGTCTTTATTGTTTTTACACATTTTTGGATTGTACATAGGCTGCATTCCACTTAAACACAATCATACTTTTATATAAACAAACCCATCCACATTGCATTTTGTTGGTCACTGTGGTTTAAAGGTTGCACCAAATTTGCGAGTTTATTGAGATGGAGTAGAGGTCATGCACTCATTGAGAACATCCGACTCCTCCCTTGTGATCAAGTCTGGGAGTTTTCCATTTGTTTGTCCCAACCTGGGTCCTCGCTACTGAGACTAGCCTTGGAATTCTTGTCTAGCCATAGAGCTGCTCTGAATTACCACTTTGATTTGCAAGAACCATTAAAGCTACAAATCATCTCTTTATCAGGAGCCTGTCCCCACTATCCCACCATCGTTTTGACTTTTGGCTCAATTCAGGCTCATTTTTTGGTATGGTGTGTGTCAAGACCAAGAGATATGAGGTGTCTCAGGGCAGCCAAATATCTGTGGTTAGTGAGTATCAGTTGTCAGTTAAGACTGTGGACTCAGAGGAAGTAGCAGTGTGGCCCACCCAGTGAGACTGGCAGAGGGAGCTGTTTACAAGCATTTCCCTGCATTTCCTGCTCTCCTGTCTGGTAATGAACTTGTTAATAGACTTCCAACATTACGCAAACATGCCCTCATCATTAAAAGTCCTGAAAATGTGGTCACATACAAAGAATGTCTCAGATTTATACATTTTGTTTGGCTTTAACTCCTTGGTGCAAAATAAATCAAAATTGTGATAGTTTCATTCTTGCAGCAGTGATTGGCCAAGGGGAAATAGCGAAGCATGAGAAGAAAAATGAATGTCTCTGAGGAGATATCGGCAAACACCCAGGTCTTGATCTCACTCCCACTGGAGGGTTTTGCTAGTTAACTTGCTAGTACATTTAAATAGTACAACTTTTTAATTTATACTCCCAACCCAGTTCATTCTGTTTTCTTCTGGTACTTGCATTTTTTTTTCTGAAGATAACATGTTAATTATTTTTTCCCCTCATCTATGGGAATATAAAGAGCATCGTACACATTTAAATTGGAGCTTCTGCTTCTGTCTAATAGTTTAGCCATCGTCATAGAGCAAACAGTGATAAGGCAGCGACTAAAGGGGAGAGGGTGGTGCTTTATGTACGGAAACCCCATCTACTGCTAATCCTTTCAGACTGGCCCAAGTCATGCCAGTTGTTCCTGTTTGACTGATCGTGGAAGTGATTGTGGGATGTGAGTCACTAGAGTTCACCAAGAGTGCTAGTGTTAGGGCAGTTACTGATTTGGGGTGACTGCAGACTCTATTCATTGAAACTAACTCTAAGAATCTTTAAAGGTGGGCTAGTAAATGCTATATAAATCAGACTAAAGGTGAAGTCTGTGATTTCTGACACTAGCATCACCAAACAGAATTGCCAAAAATAAGGACTGTTTCCTGAACACTCACCCTTTTTTTAATAAATACATTTTTTTTTTTCAATTCTGAGTGGTCCTTGCCATATACAATTTCCCACCACAATGCTGGCTGACAAACTATGACAACCTTCCATTTCCTAATAGGTGTCCCGAGTTGTTCCTAATGTCAGGATGATTGTTTGGATGCTTGAGAGTTGCTATGGTGTTCTGAGTAATTGCTGGGCATTACTAGGTGGTTGCTTATTGGCCCAAGCCAACCCCTAAGTTTATATATGTTGGTTGCTAGATATGACTCAAGTTCCTCCTGTAACATAAGTATGTGCCCCCTTTATGAAATATCTTGAGACCAAAAGCAATAATACATATTATTCACAAACCATTATGAACCAATGTATTTAAATGAAACATTAATGCATTGTTTCCTGTTCTTTTCTTTTACGTTTTTGACATTTACTGTTTTTTCAGTCATTAACTCCTAATATAATTAGAAACTTCTCTTGCTCACAAGGGCTCAGAATGCACGTCTATCCCTGATGTAAAGCCACTGAATGTACAGTTTATGGTGTAAGTTCAGGGCCTGACTTATAGAGGGGTGGAGGAGGGGGAGAGTCGGTTAGTCTAACAGGAACAGATGTTGGGTTGAACCCAACAACAACATTTTTGTTCCATGCTTTAGTCTTCCTTATTTCGATTATTTTACGCACAGGGGGTGTCAAATAAGACATGTCAATGCGTAATTGATGCATCCAGCACTTTCTGGATAATGTATTACATGCTATTCCTAACGACTACTTTTATTACATAATAAACATGAATATGAAGTGCTGCGTTTAAATTTGAAATAGTAATATTAATACTGTTCTGTTAAATCAAACTCTGGAAGTGTTTGCCATAGCCTGAGACAAGAGTTTGTACACATTATGTATAAACATTAGTGCTAGCCAAGAATAAGGCACTTGTTTAAGGTACATTAATGTTTCGGTGGACAGTCATGTGGTGACTTGTTTTTGTTAATCAGCCTCTCTTGTCAGGACTTCCAAACTTTTCAACTCCACTCTTGGATTGTCATGCGAACGGGTCCCCCTGCCGGTCTTTAGTCATAGTGTTTTTTTTTTTTTTCAAGTAAAGTTTACCACAGGTGAAGGAACAAACATTTTTTTGGCATCCATTTTAGTACTCCGTTACTAAGGTCCTGCCTGTTTTTAATAGGTTTGGTTCTTGTACTTTCACTTGGCTGGACTCCGTGTTTATAGTGTGGGGTTTTGCATTCCTAGATGGTAGGGTTGGAGCGCCACTGCTGAGCCTTGGAGGCCAAGCTGTTGATTTTAAGTGTTTCACTTGTTTTGTTCACCCTCCTTTTTATTCCACTATTCGTTGGTCATTTTACTCACTTAAAAGTTACTGCATTTTTTTACAAAGAACAGGCCAAAATAATAGATCATCCCAGTAGAAGCATTTGTTTCAGAAAGGCACTGCTTTTAATTAACTGTTAACTCACTGCAGTCCCTGTTTCCTCCTGCTGTTGCCACACCTTGTTTTATCTTTGGAACAATATTGATGGTCTCTGGTATGGAGACGTACCAGCAGCACTAGCACATTGTCTCTCTGCATGCACAAGGCCTATTCCCCCTTCCTGTCTGTCAAAAAAATTGACAATGTTTTAGAAGGGCCAGGCCCCTGAGATATGGTGATCTATTTATTTCTGCAAGTTTTTCAGAGGCAGCGTTTGAGAGCAGATCTCCGGAAAAGGGCACTGTGTTCTGTCCAGTGAAGTGAAATTGATGAACAATTTTTGTCAGTAACATTAAGCATTAAAGATTGTACAAGTGTAGATATTTATTACTTTTAGGAGGAAGCATGATGCATTCTTCAAAACTACTGTTCCACAAAAATGAAATGGAACAACATGGATGACAAAGTTGATGACAGACAATCTTTAAACCTTTAACAATTCCTGCTTTTCTTACAGGCTCAGCAGCAAACCTTCCAGTTCCCAGATATCTTTCCTGAGAAGGATAAGAAGCACGAGGAGGGCTCTGTTGAGGAGATGCAGGAGAAGTTCATGGAGGATGAGCGTCAGAGGCAGAAATCAGATCCCAGAAGAGGAGGAGTTACTGAATGGTTTGGCCTCTAGACAGACCAGTGTTGAATGAAGAATGACTTCAGAGAGGCAACAGCTGAATGAAGAATGTGGTGTATTGTAGATTGTATTTGCGCAGGAAGAGCCATTTACAGTGATCTGACCAGCATCCATAGAGGGCCATTTGCAGTGATCTGATCTGACTCGATGGAAAGACAGATTGCCTGAGAGAAGGCTTGGAAATCCATTACTCTATTAGAATCATGTGCTCTGTCAAAGAACGCTGATGTCTACATAGCATATGATCAATCCTGACCATCTGCCATGTCATGAAAGTCTTTCAGGTTATGTTCTCCTCCCACAGGTCTCAGAAACTTGCTCAAGCAAAGGTCTTCCTTGCGAAGTTCTTGAGCATACATGTTTCCTTTTCTTTAAAGTTCCTGCAAATTTTTTTCCTTTTGCCCTCGCTGATCTTCAAGTTCATGAACTACTTGTGGTAAAATGGTCAATCTAATAAAGTGACTCTCCAGTTCTTCGTGCAAAATCATACTCTTAATGTTGTTCCTGAAAGCTCTTTTAAAAAAAATCTGCATACTTCAATTCCAATAAAACAGTACAGCATGACTTGTTTTTGTGTTTTCTTCAACTTTGTTGGCTCTAGAGTTAGCTATTCCCCACAGATGTGTTGGATAACCGCTTGCCAGCTCTCATACCAGAGCGGCTTACTTCACCCAGCCAACCTGGTGTTCGCCAGGGAGAATGTCAATATTGATAACATTTGCCCACTGTTTTGTGCTTGTACTCAAGTACCCCCTGCATTGCAATTTGATTTAATACAAAAAATACCTTGTAATGGACCAGCTGGACAACAAAGAAAGAACCCTTAATTTTTTTCCAGTATCCTCATTGCTTGAATGAATGAGGAGAGCCTACGTTATATTCGGGAAGTCTCGTTGTGGTTGCCAAGGTTGGCCCCCTTCATCCCTCCCCTCGACAACCCAATCAACTCCCCTTCTCTTGCCCAAACCTTATAAAAGCATTGAAACACAATGCTTTTAACTGAGCTTTACAAAAGCCTGGCACAGATTTCCTGATTTGTTAACTTAATGTTCCCAACACACTGATATTGACCATAATGTTCTGGATTTGGGAAGACTTGGATCCTTGATCTCAGACCAGCAGTAATAGGAGTTATATGGTTGCTTTCCAGGATTATTGCTTCGTTTTAAAATTATGCTCCCCTACTGGTGATAAAAACAAATGTGACTTCAGAATTTTTAGGAGGTAAGGGAAAAGAATACAGAACTGAGGGATTGTGGAAGATACGTCATTACTAAAAACTAGATGCGCCATCCATCCGATGCACACGTTCTCTTCTCCCAACTAATCTCCTTTCTAAACTTCGTTCTTTAAAGTCTTATGAAATTGACTGTGAGCCATGTTCGCAGTTCGTTCTAATGGAAGAGGGTTGAATATTTAACACAGACTCTCTTTGCCTCTCATTCAGGCTCTTATAAGAAATGTGGGCATGACCCTATTTTTATGCCAAGTTTGGAACTGACATGACATCATTGGCTTAAAATAGAAGATGACGTAATTGAAACTGCACACTCCCATGACTAGCTGTAACATGAGATTTACTTCCATCACTTCACTCTTGCCTGCATCAGATTGTCACTGATGTTGGCAGCTCACTTCTCCAGATATCCATGACCCATTTTAACCCTAACCCTAAATCACACAATATAAAATGATATTGTCAATGCTTTATTCTGATTGCGTAACTGTTAAATCCACAATATGTTGTACCAACATGCAGAATCCCTCAGTGAATTCATCTGTTTGATAATGCAGTTTTCCTTCCTCCTTAAAATTGTGCAAACAGGCCAATTTTAAGCCAATTTGTTGGCTTCACGTAAGTGCATACCTGCAAAGCGTCTACTGGTAGGGAGTATCTTTGTTAGCATTCTCCAAATACGCACTACTCAGATGACCTATTATAAACTGTAGCTCGTTTCTCTCAGAGAAGTAGAATTTGTAAGATCAATCAAGAAAGATAAACTAACCTTTTCAACAATATGAATATATCACAGTTATTGTTCGTTTAATAAATGTGAGCTTTTGCAATCATCCTGTGTGGTCTACTGTTTCATACAGTAACGGGGGCTCCGTTCCCTGATAGTAAAATATGTTGTCATTCTTGACTCGTGGATGTGGCTGTTTTTCAGTGATACTTAGACCTTGGAGAGACACATCTGTGTCTTTAAAATAAACATAATCTCTCCACAGCTTCAAACCCAGCAGAATTTCTTGCGGGCAACATTCAATTGAGTGTCGATCATGAAGCCAATGGGCAAGTGTTCGATTTTGGCAAGCTTTAGGAACTCCAGCAAATATATTGATGCTCTTTTAGTTCCAGGGCATGGTGCCACGTCCAGCAAAGGATGGTCCGATAAATACTCTTCCTATAAATAGCTGCGAAACAAATCTTGTGAAAAAACATTTCACGCACTACGCATTTTAGTGTCTCTGAAAGATGTTCTCTAAGACAGCCAGAGCAGGCCCATAGTGAGCGGGAGATTTGGACAGGAGCCATAGACATTCCTGACACCCCCAGGTTGCTGTTGGTTCATTTGAGCTCAGCCAATGCACTCCGTCACCTCACATTTTCTGTCTTGGCCTAGTGCACAAACAGCAGTGTTTAGCCCAGCAGGAAGCACATATGCACAGCTGTATTTAAAGAAGATGTGCAGTAATATACCGTAGTTTACAAATAAAAATACTAAAGGAACTTCCCTCTTATGAAGAGTATCTAATGTAAACACAACTGTCATGTCAGACAGACATCAGTAGCAGTTAGCAATAGCAGTTTTTTTTTTTTTTTTTTTTTTTTGGTGCTGTAGAATAAGAGTGGATGCAATGTTTTTAAGAATCAAAATAAGAAACAAACCAAACAAAACTGTAAACTAAAGGACCTTAAGATTTGCGACAACCAGATGTGTATGCTTTTTCAGCACCTGCTCTCCATTGATCCAAACCTAAAGATGATGCTGTTTTTTACATTATCAAAGGAGAGGAAACAATCAGGATTTCGGGAAATGGCTGAAATTCAATTTCGCCAGCACATGAAGCTGGATGCTACGTCAGAGCATGTGAACTTCCCCTTACTTTAATCATTTCCTGCGTAGTAATGTCAAATCTTTTTAATTAATTAGTTGATCAGGTTCACAAAATGATTAAGGCGAGACACTGCAGGTGAATAGGGTAAAAAAAACTAATACCTAATAGTTATCGCCTTACTTACCCAGCTGATTGATTACATTGATAATTGCAAACATTTTTTGTATTACAAGTTTTCTAAAATGTTAGATTTAAATATGCAAATGAGTCATTCATGAAATATGCGCTAATTTGCATACATTTCTAGTACAAAAATGGACTGGATTATGTCAGTTTCAAAATTATTGTTTAATCTTTTTGACATATTAGGGTCAAAAGTTTTTACGGAGGTAATTTTGGGTATCTCATTTTTGTCACTCCATAATTCAGAAAATGCTTAGAACGGACAGAAAACACTATATTTTCACAATTTTTGAGGGAATAAAATATTGTATATAATCAAGCAAATTATATATGAACAAATCCCTCTGTAGAAACCTTCAGGATATAGACAGGAATAAAAATGTAAAGTTTGGTGTGTGTAAGTGCTACTGAAGTGGAGATGTATGGCTCAGTGTAGCAGAAAAAACTCATTTTGAGAAAACGGCCTTTAAAAATATGCATTGTAATTGAAATATATTGACACAAATAGATAGAGTGCTATAAAAGAAACACTTAACAGTGTCTTTTGGATGTTTTCTTTCCACTCGTCTGAAAAAAAACACTTTATGAAAAACCAAAAAGCCCAAAATCTCAAATTTGACAGGTGCATGAAAAAACAGTGTTTTTGCCTGCAGTGTCTCCCCTTAATTCATTCAAATCAACATTCAATGGTCTACTTGTAGTAGTTCTTAAATTAATAATCAGTGTATAATGGCACAAAGCTATGGTATGACTTGAAATGTAGTGCATATGGTGCTTTTGTGTTTTTGAAGCTTACCCGTTTTGATGCTCATGCATTGTAACTACATGAAAAAGAATGACTAGTACATTTGTTATTTGTATTCCATGGTAGGTTTGGAATGGCATCAGGGTGAGTAAATGGTGACAGTATCTTGTTCAGTCTGGTTCTATAAGTACTATTTAAGTTAAATGTAAATTTGGTTGCACAGTATGGCTGTCCCTTCAGTAAAAAACAGAAGTCTTGAATAAGCAGTATAATTATGCAGTGATAATTAAGTGGCGGTGCATAGGTGGCCAGTTGATTTGAGACATCCTGCATTGATTTATTTCTTGGAAAAAGCCTTCAAACCAGAGCTAGCAGATCCCAAACATCAACTAATCAGTCAAATCTCAGAACTGTGTGTATTTTTTGCACATTTCAACAGAAAAAAAAAGTCTGATCCAGCACGTCCACATTTCTTACCTCAGATCGCTTTCATCGTGACACACGTTATTACACCCAAATGGGGACACTATTTCATTTTCTTTTTACCAGTGATGTGTTTGCAAGTCTCCTGTATAGTAGTGTGCCTTAGAGGGGTAAATAAGTTCCCCCGGAACCCCATTACTGCTTATCTGCAATCAACAATGCCTTATACCCACTGGGTGGTCTTTGTCCAAAGCAGCTGTTCAAGAAACGCATTTGCATTTTAAACAAGTTAATAATCATAATGAAACCCAAAGAACAGGAGGTGGGGGCTGTTTTGATGCTGTGAATGTAACAGAAAAGGGTTTTAGACTAGGGTTTTAGTCTTGAAAGTATGTGGCTACCCAACCTGCGCCTTTAAATACATAATCAGTGGAATCATAGAGATGAGAATCATTTAGACAGTTCATTCTTCTGGCAATGATTGGCTGTACTACTGTAGGTTCTCCTAATGCAAGGTTATGCCAAATGTGAGCTTGATTTTTCTGGGTTTTAAACCAGGAACCTCAACATCCCACCTAAACTATCTGAGTCTAGCAAGTTGGGTAACCTTGAAAGGATAATTGAATTGCATCACTTAAAATATTAGAGTCTGATTAAGTGATATCGGGTGGGAAATACAATAAATGTTTGAGGATTTATTTTAGAGATTCTTAAACGTCTGAGAATGCTGTGGTTTTTTATTTAATGGTTATGTGACGCCCATACCCAACCCCCCCCCCTCCCCCTCCTTGGCCTTACTCAAACAGATTGCTGGGAATAGTTTAGGCAGCACTGCATTGTTAATCACTGAAAGAACACACACACACACACACATCCTCTGATCTCATTCAAGCGAGACCAATAGGTGATTGGAATGCAAACCCCCTCAAGAGAATTCCATGTGTTTTTGTAGGGACGGTGTATTAATTGTACATTTTTGGAAACCTCAGCCAACCTTTAGCTCAGAGGGAAACCTTGTGATGTGTCCTGGTTCTCATTTGCATCCACTTCCTTTAGCTCAGCAGCGAAGATTGGTGCCTACACTGCATCGATCCAAATGTGTGGCCTCATCCCACCATGATTTTTAAGGACATATTTGTTTCTCAAGGAGGCATGCAAGGTGATGGCAAGGCCTTTCCCCAGCCAGTGGGGTGGGGGGAAGGAGTGCCAAAACAAACTTCTTTGATTGCTTGGGCTCTGACCTTTCAACCCATCTTTCAAATGTCAAGCAGCCTGGAAGGGGAGGCGTGGGGATCATGTGGTCCTCTAAGGCGAAAGCTCAAGGGTTTGGCACCAGGCCTCACACAGATCCTGGATAATTAAACACAATATGATACAGATCATTACTGACTCCAGAACTCCTGGTTTCTGAGCAGGGGAGTCTCGAAAAAAGACCTCTTGATTCAAATTGGTGCTTCTAATCAAGAGCTCCCATTCCTCAATCTCTAGTCTGCATAAACTTGATCCACAATTGCCTTTTTGTTCAAAACAATCGTGTGTTTGTTGATAAGCAGCAGACACAAGAGAGTGGGAGAAGAAGAGGAGTTTTGCGTGTGTTGGATGAAGTGAGTACAAGAATGAGAGATGGGATGGCGAGAAAGAATGACTGCGATAGGGAGGGAGCGAGGGAAAGAGAAAGG